>NW_011888841.1:2186578-2231866 GCF_000151845.1 Pteropus vampyrus
CCCACCACGGCCTCTCTCGGCGAGGAAACTCTGGCCTCCGCTTCCTCCTCCTCCGACTCGGACACCGGCGGAGCCTCCCCGCCCCCGCGGAAGAAACCCCGAGCCTCGGCGGCGGAGGGAGCAGGAGAGCCCGGGGCTTCGGCGGGCCGCGCAGGCCTCTCCCCTCCGTCCTCGTCGCCCTCCTCCTCCTCCGTGGTGGTGGTGCTGGGACTCCCCCCGGCTGCTGCCCCTCCCGCCGCCGCTGCCGCCCCCCACCGAAGTAGCGGCCACAGCCTGGTCAGCGGCAGCATCATGCAGGCCAACGGGGCAGGAGGAGGAGGAGGCGGCGGCGGCGGGGGCGGCGGGGGCCAGGGACAGACCCAGGAACTCGCCTGCCTGTCGGCGCAGAACGGGGAGTCGTCCCCCTCGTCGTCGTCCGCGGGGGACCTGGCCCACGCCAATGGGCTCCTGCCTTCCGCCCCCTCCGCCGCCAGCAACAATAGCAACAGCCTGAATGTCAATAACGGGGTCCCCGGCGGGGCCGCCGCCTCTGCCACCGTCGCAGCTGCCTCCGCCACCACCGCCGCCTCCTCTTCCTTGGCCACCCCAGAACTGGGCAGCAGCCTCAAGAAGAAGAAGCGGCTCTCCCAGTCGGATGAGGACGTCATTAGGCTAATAGGACAGCACTTGAATGGCTTAGGGCTCAAGTAAGTGTCCTTTACAGGCAGCTGGTGTGGACGGACCGAGGGACGGGGGCTGCAGCGGGGAGGGGGCTGCAAAGAGCAACGAGAGAATGACTGCTGGGCACGCAGTGCCCAGGACAGAGGACGCAGTTCGAACTGGCCTAACCGGGAGGAGGAGCTGACCGAAAGGGAAATAAGGGAAAATCAGTCAGTCTGACAAATCGTGAGATGAGACCGGCGGTTTGGGGGGTTGGGGAGTGGAAACTAAAAGATCTCCCCCTCCCCACACACCTTCAGAGCTTAATTGTCTGTCAATAAAGACAGATGCTGGAGTGTGTCTCTGTATGTGCTGGGGGAGGGGTGGATTAGAGCTGGTGGAAATAATGAACCTTGGAGGATTTGTTTTTCAAGTATATCTCAGAGGCATCTTTGTGGGACACCTCCCCACCCCCAGCCATGACAGACAACTCAGGCAAACTACCAATCAGGGAAGACAATCACCTACAAGTGTTTATGGGAACTGAGGGGCTGGGATCATTTGGAAGGAGATGTTTGAATAAATCTGATGGGAATAATGAAGGAAGATACCATGTCGATGCCATTTAAAGGCCCTTACGTATATACAAGAGGCCTACTACTAACTCGGTTGAAATCCCGGTTTAATACCGAGATGATTGCCTCTAAAAAAGGGACATCTGATCTGGTGAATCATTTATTTTCCAATACAGTTTAGATGGCCTTGTGTACCTAAAATAGGGTGAAGTAGAACACGACCTTGGCCCCAAAGCACCGTTTTGTGTACACACAAAGAAAAACTAGGGAGGTAGAAGGTGGGTTTGAAGGGAGTGCCATGGAGTCCGATGGAGAAGCAGAACCAGGATCAGACTAAAGGGAAAAACATGGAACAGTCCGTTTGTCTAGCTTCACAGCATAGATTAAAAATAAGCTCTTAGGCTAGTCAATGTGTAGTTTTGGATTTACAGACTTGTCCTGGGGAGGGGGCAGGGGAGAGCACTTTTTTTTTTAAGTGGGATAAGTATTTTGATTCTCAGGCAGATGATTGCACTATTTAACTGAAAAATAAATGGGACTGAATAAGAAAGAGCATTGAAACAAACATATGTAAAACAGATAAAGGAAGATTCTTAAATATCAAAATATCTGACGGAAGAAACTCCATTTCATGAGTCTCTTAAGCGCTCAAAGAGAAATATATCATAGGAAGATTTATTTCACTTTTTTGCCTGAAGGAAAAGTGATTCGTAGGAAAACAGGTTTTGTAAATGCTAACAGCATACTACTGAGACGAGAAGCAAGCTGACAGCAGCAGGAGGAGATAACTCGTGACTGTTTGGAGCCTACACCATAGTAAATTTGCTATTTTTAGTATAGAGAGAAAGAGAATGATTTTTGATGCCGGATTTATTTTAATTTTAAAGACTGACCTAGTAGAATTTCTATGCAAACATGATATCTGGATATAAGGCTCTTCCCTAACACAGGTCATCTCTATTACCTTGTATGGAGCTAACGTTATCTTTCGAAATGTAACATGGTTAGTATGTAGATCCTGGTTTATCATGTATTTAACCCGTTGGTTCCAACATATTTTTAGAAATTCTATACTTCATTAAACTTCTGAGGCATTAAATGGCAAAAGTGGAAAGAATTTATTTCGATTCGATTTTCAAGAAGGTTTTTAACTCAACTGGATATAAATGAAGATGACAGTTTAAAATCAAGTTTGTTTAGTCAAGCACATTAAAGCTATTTATTTCTTTTTCCTTCATCATGAGGTTAGCTTAAAAACTTTTGCAACTGTTTTCATAAACATTAGTTTATTTGGAAGAGTAATCCCTAAAGTTGGTCAGGTCTTTTTTACACTGTATCTCTCCTGCAGCCAGACTGTTGATCTCCTCATGCAAGAGTCAGGATGTCGTTTAGAACATCCTTCTGCTACCAAATTCCGAAATCATGTCATGGAAGGAGACTGGGATAAGGTAAAGTAGGGCATATAGAGCTGTGTGACTGCTGCTAAAATTATATTTTTCATGTGCATTTTGTGACATTTCTGTTTTTCTCTTATACCAATTTTTGCAGGCAGAAAATGACCTGAATGAACTAAAGCCTTTAGTGCATTCTCCTCATGCTATTGTGGTAAGAGGCGCACTTGAAATCTCTCAAACGTTGTTGGGAATAATTGTGGTAAATACACTTTTGTTCTTAGTTTCACATTTATGCTTATTTTAGTAGGTTATTGATAACTCTAGGCTTCTGCCTCTTATAAAATATAAGGCCTAAAAATAATTAAATTTCATAGAATTAAATTTGTAAACTAGGTTGAGTGTTTATGATGTTATAAAGTTTGAGTTTTGTATTTTTAAAGTCATGTTTGGTGTGTCAATTGAAACTAATTCATAAGTTAAGCTACAAACCTATATTGAAAGATCAAAGCTCTCAGCGCTATTAATAGGAGTTTTATATTTACAGAATCAAGGATAAATTATACTTTTATATTATTTAAAATACTGAATGCTGGTAAAGAATGTGTTTGGGTGTGTGTATATCTGTATAGCCTTAAGCAGCCGATACTTTATTTTTTTTAATATTTGAGAATTATAATTATTAAGTCAAACCAGTTTTGTTGGTGTGCTCACCATTTTCCATTCTTGCATTCCAGTTGTGTGAATTGACAGTGTCAAAGTTTTAACTTATCCCTGGTAGAGGATTTATATGTAAATTTGATCGATGGGCTCTGCTTACAGGCCTTATTTCCCCGACAAGATCAATTTAGTAGTTTACCTGTTAGGCTTTTTTGTAAATCTTAATGAATCTTTTATACTGATAGGCTTTAATTCTTCAGTAAATGTTGGTGAGGGAGAGGAGAGGATAAGTTTTTTCCCTAAGTGCTTGTGATTGGAAACCATGGAGAATCAGCTGCTGGCTACTTGTTTTAACTTCTAGCTGATTCATTTGTTGTCAAAAGCAGTTTCCTGTCTGGTGGGGGAGGGAAAGAGGGTGAATAGGAAGTGAAGTAGGGAAACCAGCTGTTTGTTAAATATTAGTATTTAATGAATGTTACCTTTTGATTTTTTTAATTGGGTCAAATATTAATCTTTTGCCTTTGTCTATAAATCTAATAGAGTCTCCTGTTTTTGATTTTTGGGTTTTTTTTAAATCAATTTCAAAAGAGTTTTCAAATTCTTAATGTAATTTTATACAATAATATTGTAGAGAATGGACTTCAGGTGAATTAAAGGTACATACAAGCATGAACAAGTATGGATTCATTTAAATTAATGATCTAATGTATTATCTTTAGTAAATATTTAAAATACTAAAATTTTTAACTTAAAATTGAATCAGATGATTGATAATAAATTAACTCATGGAATAATCAACATCATAGTAAATTTTAAAAGAAAATGAAAACAAATTAAAATAAAAAATAGCTGTGTTCAAAAGGATTACAAATTTTCCACAGTCATTGTGTTTGGGGTTTAAAAAAAAACAAAACCTCAATATATTTTAATTGAGCAGTTTTTCATAAATTGTTAGCTGTGCCAAAATGGAAGGTGACCCTAAAATAAGGACAATTAAATGGCCCAAATAAGAATTGGGGTTCTTTTCCCATTGGACAAGTTAGCATTGCTTGTATGGTGACAGTAAAGATGATGGACTGTTTTAACATACAGGAGTGATTTCTTGGAGGACTGTTTTCCTTTTTTAAGCTTCACCCAAATGACATCTGTGATTCAGTAGTAAAAATTTGAATAGGTTCAGTTCCTTTTTTTTTTAATTTGCTTACAGTAATTTGAGACTTCTGTATTGGATTTAGATTATGACTATATCTCATTAGAAATCTTCATTAGAAGCAACGTGTAAACTGAAGAAAGGTAGTTGTAGATAATAAGGAGGAATCCTTTCTTTTTACAGCCTGTTCAGTCTATAGAACATTCTAGGATCTAATAAAAGATGAAGATTAAATCTCTGGCTGAGCCTCACGCCATCAAACTGTTTAGGTATTTATACAAAGAAAGGGGTTCAAATTTTATCTCACTTTAAGCATTGATGAATCAATGGCTTTTAAAGATTCAGTTCAGCATTTTTTTACCTTTCTAATTGTGTTTAGATTTACTCCTCTCCCCCACTACATCTCTAGAGGATAATCTAATGTAAGCATAAATTTGTAACAATACCTTAGAAGACAACTATTTGTTTTTTTAACATAATTATTTTAATTGTATACCCAGACACATTTGACGACTTTGTCTAGACTAAAATTGTATTTAACTTTTTAAACCTGAATGTTTTTATTGACCCAATCCATTCTTCCCCCACTCTAGCCTCCCATTTAAAAAAATGGTTTCCAGTCAAATGATACCAGAAATAGCAAAATTTGCTCTGGATTTTCTGGAAGCTGAGCTCATGAATCAACATTTTTTAGCTTGAGTTCAGTTATGCTTAGCCATATCTGGGGAATTGGGGTGGGTATTGAGATCAGTAGCATAGCAAACTTTTATATGTCTAAAACTGTTTGATTATTTTTTAATATAAGAAAAATATACTTAAGTATTCAAATATTAACTTGATATACAAAAAATAACTAATATGTTTTAAAGTCCAGTAGAGAGGAGTTTTGAGAGCCACGTTTTAAATATTTCATTTCTCTTTTTCTCTGAGTCATGATTTAATTGATATAACTTGGTTATAACCTTATTCCAGAGTTAGTCAGAACCACTACCGAGTTAGCTAGACGGTTGTTGATAACCAGACTTCCTGTGCATCGTAGTTTCTGAGTTTTTCTTTCACACTGAGTTCAATGTAATTATGTGGGAAGAAAGGATAAAGCCATCCAAATATTGGGTAGGATCGGGGGGCAACAGCTGAATTTACCTTGCGAAACTATCTTTCAAGCTATTCTAGTCACTTACCAATTTCAAGTTTCTGTTAGATAGTAAAAGAGAGAAAGAAACACTGCTATGCCCGAAAATGCTACAAAATTATCAGAGACCAGAAATAATCTAAAAAATTAGGAGCTGGGGAAAGATAGTTTATTTTCTCTTCTTTTTTTTCTCTCTTTTTTTTAAGAAGCTCATGGTCTTTTTAAAAAAATGTTAGTGAAGCCCTGTCCCCACTTCAGCAAACTTCAGTTTTGCCCGATGTTAAAAAATTTTTTTAGTAAATAATTAACAACATTTTTAACCCCCCAAAAGAAAGATATTTATTTTCTTGAAACCATATTTGCATTTTTGTGCCTTAAATTTTGGGAACTAAAATAGTTTTGCTCTCCATCCTTATCATGTACATCAAGTACTTGAACGGATTTTAAGGAGACTGTAATTTTCTGTCAGATCTCTAGCTGTGCTTGGCCAGCAGCACAGCATGTTAGTTGCCATGTATACCACCAAGATTTGATATCCGTTCGAGGATAGTCTTTGTCTTAATCTGGATAAAATGACTCATAGAGAAATGTTCTTGCACTGCTTTTAGAGCATTCCCTGTATACAGGAAAACGTGTTTATATTGGCTTCTCTCAGAGTTTTGCTCTGCCTCCCTCTTCTGTCCTGCCCTGCCTCTATCCCGTAGAAAGAGAATAACATGTTCTAGCAGGATCTTGGTGGGAAAATAAGGGGGAAATAGCGCTTGGGACACTGTCCCTACACACATTGGAATGGGGGAGGGGGGGTGCATAGGATCTAATGATTGACACCTAATAAGTAAATGAAGGAGGATTTGCCCTGAATTAAAAAACAACTACTAAAGGAAAAGAAAAAAAGAGAAAAAAAAAAAACCAATTTTCCCCAAATTCCCAATTGCTAAGGAAATTTAGTGAAAAACTGAAATGTACATTCTGGCCAGTTCTATGTGGCATTTAAATGAAAAAGTTCTGTAACTAAATATGATTCTCAGGTTTGAATCAAAAACAGTATGTGAAATGAAACTTTTAACAGTTTATGGATAAATGGAAATACATGAACTCTTCATTTCATAAAGAGTTGAAGTTTTTTTCAGAAGATAAAATGGTGAGAATATCCAGAATTAACTTCAAATATAAAATCCTTTGATTTTTAGATTGTTTTGTTTTATTTAGTCTTTTGCTTTTGGTTTTTGTCGCCTGATAGACTTCAAAGTACTTTTTTATTTGACATATAAAAGTAAAGTTACATGTACAGCAGCATACTTTTTAGGGCATTTTGGTAACTAATCTATTTCTGAAACATTCATTTAGTCAATCTAACCTAAAGTGTAAAATTTGGTAAGTGTAATTTTTCTGGAGTTATAGGAGCTTATCTCATAGTATGAAATTTTTTCTATCCTTTAGCTATAGGTTTAAGATGAGATTATTACCAGACGTAAGCAATGAATCTTACAAAAGATGCATTTAAATGTATGCCTAATAGATGTGAGAGGGTTTATTTTTATTTTCTCTAGAAATCATTTTTATAAGCTTATAGGTTATATCTTCTAAATACTCCCCAGTAGAAAACTTTATCGAGCAGTTAATTATTCTCTTTAATTCTGTAAACAAATGATAATTTCTCCACATCATTTTTTGAGAGCAGTATATTTTCATTGTTTTTAAAGTAAGCATTAACTGTTTTTTAAAGTAAGTAGATTTGAGGTTTTTCCCACTATGTTTCTTGGAGTGTCTAAACATGACTAACATTTTATGTCTACTTAACTCTTCTACCTCCATCAGTTGGCTTGCTCAAACACCACAAGTAGCAAATGCGATGAAAGAGTACCCCCAAGCAGTGGTCCTTAATTAGGCTTAAAGTTTAAAAGAAATTCCAAGTTCGATATTCATATATATATCTTGTCTCTAGTAAAAAGCTGCTAGGATTATGGTGATCACTTTCAAGTGAAAAGTAAAGTAATAGAGTAACAGAACATTAAACAGTATTAAAACCAAACACATTTCAGAAAAAGAAAAAAAAAAACAATGTAAAAGTGCTTCATAGTAAGCTGGAAATGATTTATCCTTTGAGGGAGAAAGAGCTGATAATAATTGTGCTTCACAGTTTAAATGCACCAGTGAGAAGATTGTCACCCATCCACAAACACAAACCTTCTATTGTAGGCATCCCTTTATTCCCTCCTAGAGAATGAGTCCGTCAGGCTTAGGCTTGTCCACTTTAGTACAGGACACTCACAGCTTTGCGCCCCAACCTGTAGTCCATTTGCTGGACAGCTCTTCTTTTTTTTTCTTTAGAATTTTATAAAGAGTTCATTTGAACCAAAAATGGTAGCATATGTATGCCAGGAAGCAAAATCTCAAATCTTATTTTTGATAGGCCAGAATCTGACACTCAAAACATCTCGTGGCTCTAGTTCTGCTTTCTGGTCCACTTAGTCTTTCACATTGCGGCTTTTAAATAATTCCTCCATTAACTGGATTTTCTGCAATATTTTTCAAGACCTGTTGCATAAAACCCCCTAGTGCCTTGTTATAAAAGTCAGGCTTTTTTTAAAAAGTAAATCTAGAATCTACTTGGAATAGTTTTAGATTTTCATACAAGAAATAAAATTCTAGGTGAATGTTTTGAGGACAGAATTCATTTTTCCCTATTTCGATGCCTTAGTCATTAATGATCTTATATAATTTGAAATTACTTGTTTAAAACAGTTTTATTAAGACGTGGAATTGAGCAAAGTTGTATTTAATCTACGACAACTCTATTAAACCAAATAATTTTGAGTCATATTAAAGCTTTATAAAAAGTTATTGTTGAAGGGCATAGTAGAATGGTTTCTACTGTTCTGTTTAGGCACAAACATTTTCTGAACCTTCCATCAACTTTTTTCCCCTGACTGCTGCTTTCTGTCATGTCAGAGGATGAAGTTTTTGCTGCTGCAGCAGAAGTACCTGGAATACCTGGAGGATGGCAAGGTCCTGGAGGCACTTCAGGTTCTACGCTGTGAATTGACGCCACTGAAATACAATACAGAGCGCATTCATGTTCTTAGTGGGTAAGGAAGCAATTTCTTAGACTCCAGGCTGATGGCAGAGTTGTTACTTTTATCAAGGTTTCTATTCCAAAGTTATGTTTTTTTAACATTTTCCTAAGATCTGAATATTGCTAAATTCTTAGATAATATTTGTCTGGATAAACACACATATGTGTACAAACTTTTTTTGTCATTCTAGGAAGCTTTTAAATTTAGAATAGAGAGATATTTAGATGGGTGAAAGGAAGAAGAAATATATATTGACAATAAAAGGCCGTCTCATAATCTCTAAAAACCCTGTGCCAGAAAACCCTATGGCGAAATCTTCTATAAAAACAATAAGCAGTGAAGTGTTCAGTATTGATGCATCCAAACTTTTTTATGTATACTTATCATGTACCAGGTTCTTGATAAGCATTTCATATACAGTCTCATTTTATTTGCATGTTAATCCTTTAAAAGTCTTAGTGCGAAAAGGCTTGGTTCTGGACCTCCCTTCTATTCTGTCTACACGCTTTTCCTAGGCAATCTCATTCTGTATCGTGCCTTCATGTACCGTCTCTGTGCCAGTGGCTCTTAAATGTACCCTCTCATCTGAACTCTCAATGTATGTCTAATAGCCGACTTGACATTCTCCATTTGGATATCTAATCGGTGCCTCATAGTTATATTTTCAAAATAAAATTCTTGATTCCAGTTACCTCTCCACCACCACAGACCTGTTCCTCCTCTAGTTTTGCTCATCTCAGTAAATGGAAGGACCTTTTACCCACTTGTTCAGACAAAAAACATTTTTAAGTCTTTTAACTTTGACATGTATTGGCCTAACTCCAAAACATCCCAGATTTGTTCATTTCTCTCCGTCTCTACGATTTCTACCCTAGTTAAGCCATAAACACCTCTCCTTCTCTTAACAAAGCACATTTCACACAGCCACAGAAATATATAAGTAAACCATATATTAGCTGTTTCTCTCCCTTTCTTAAAACTTTCCGCTGGCTTTCCAGCACACTTAAAATCCAAAGTCTCTGCTCCAGCCCACAAGGGCCCTGATCCTTTCCCTTATTCGTTACTCTCTAGCAACACTAATGCTAAGGCATTTGTACTGCCTGTCCCTTTTATCTTAAACTCCTTTTCCCTAAGCTGGCTACTAGTTGCTCAGGTCCCAGCCCAAATATCCTTTTCTGAGACCACCCAACAGGCATTCTCTGTCACATCACTTTGTTTTTGACTTTTTTTCTTAATAGCATTTTTCACTATATGATATGGCCCAGCATCAAGAACAGTATCTCACACAATGAGTTTTCAAATACAAAAAGATAGACCCAAAAAGATACAGGGTTCATATTAGGGTTTTTGCAGATAAGGAAACTGAGCCTCATAGCAGAGGAGTGAAGTAAGCAGTTAAAAATAGAGTTAATAGATCAGGGAGCTAAGATTCAAGTCATTGGTCTTTACCCACCACTACATCTTGAAATAGTAAATTCTGCTGGATATCTTAATTTTGTACCTGACAAATTACCTTGTTCTGGTTACCTCTTACATAGGTGTCTGATTGCTGTATCACCTAAGTATCATTCACCTGATGAATATTTTTTCTGCTCTGGTAACCGCATATATAATATAATCATGTAGTTTTTATCCTGAACCGAACTTCATCAAGTTTATCCCTTGAATATTTCACATAAGGAAATGGTCCAGAGATGACAAGATGCAGAGTTGGCATCAGAACTCAGGGTTCTTTCTCAGTCCAGTGTTCTCAGTTATACCATGTGACTTGCCATAAACAGACATTCATTTAAAACGTTAAGGTATAATGTATATTTTCAAAAGGGCACAGAAGCACTTGTAGGTCACATTTGCAAAATTTAAAAGTAAACAATTTTCCATAAAATTTTTGATAAATTTTGCTCCCAAAGTTATATTAGAAAGCAGATATTTGCAATATCCAGCTTGTAAGGTGTTGTAAATCTTAATTACTCATTCTATTGGGGGGAGGGGAGTAATTCTCATCGGCTAAAACACTGTATACTAAATAGCAGGAGAGCAAGTAGTTCTGATAAGTAAAAGGCAGTTATATAGATGCTAAATGCAGTATGCTTTATGCAGTTAAGAAAAGGGAGGAGGTGGTACTCAGGTTAACTGAGAGGTTTCTGATACTTATATTATCATTTATTAAGCTCTATGTATATATCAGGTAGTAGACCAAGTATTTAATATACTCCATCTTATTTAAATCTCACTATGCTGTTTACTACCCTTTTTACAAGTGAGAAGAACAGATTTGTCTGAGAACAGAGTACCAGACAAAATAGCAGGAGAGTTACTTGCCAGGTCTAATCTCCATGTTTGAATAATGCCTTCACTTCTTTTACTTTTAAAGCCCGTTCTTCTGAGAAGAGCCAGAACCAGGTCAGGGTCACACTTCCAGCAGGGGGCCCTCATGTATTCTCCAGAACCCATGAACTTTAGCGTTTATGCCTCCTTCGGCACATATAGTGAGTAATAAAACAGTTCCCAAATTTTCTACTTTGGGATCGCAATACCTTTCACAGGATGACACAAGGATGGTTATCCAATTATACCATTTCTTGAGTGACGTTAATGATAAACTCTTAAAGGTATGTTGTTTTTGTTTAATTAACTTAGTATAAATATCTTTGAAGGGTTTTTTTTTTTTTTTTTTTTTTTGAGTTTTGTTTTACTATAGAGAAGCAGTTAAGTTAGCATAGTGGTTAAGAGCAGGTTCTGCAGCTGGAATGCCTGGGTTCATAGTCCTACTTTGTCTCTTAACTTAACCCTAAGCTAGTTACTTAAGCTTTCTGTGCTTTGGTTTCCTCATTTATCAAACTAGAATAATAGTGCATACTTCATACAGGATTGTAATGAACATTAAGTGAAGTAATAGATGTTGACAGCTTAGAACAGCCTGGCAATAAGAGCTACATATAGATACGGATATATAATAACGAATATAAGAATATATTCTATTAAGAGATAAAATATATAACAATATATATTTAGTTATTTCTTTTATATTTTAGTAATTATATCCAGGTACCAGGTTGTATTAATGAATTGGGTCCACTCTAGAAATTTTTTCTTGATGTATCTTAGTAAGAACTAGATATCCCAAGTATAATCAGCAGTTTTCAACTATGTTTAATCCAGAGAAAAGGGTTTGATATTTGGTTCTTTCTGTGTCATATTTATAGGTATCTGATGTGTAGCCATGCAGAAGACCTGCGTGCAAAAGCAGAATGGGAAGGCAAAGGAACAGCTTCCCGATCCAAACTATTGGACAAACTTCAGAGTAAGAGTCTTAATTTTTAGTGTTTCTGTGTTTTCTCTTAGATTAGACATTAGGAAACAGTTAGGAAGACTTGGGTCTAGTCTTACTTAGTGGGTATTTAGAGGAGGGGACAGCGAAGCCATTAAGAGACCCCTTAAACCAGAGCTTTCACACTCTGCCATGGAGCCTTGAGAAGCTAACCTCGGAAGTCAGTGGAAGGGTGCTGGTCCCAGAGCACTTCTCCTTCCATTTGTTTTATGTAGTGATGCTACCCTTAAGATTTTGCTTGGGTTGAAAGTGCTTTGGTTAGAGGGAAAATATGTAAACCACAGCTTTAAACCATGAGCGTTTTAAGTATTTCGTTGATTTCAGTATTAAGGCCCAGATTTCTTACTCTTCCCCCAACTATGTTCTATAAGTTCCAAGTTAGAAGAAGGGTTTTATTTTTGCCACATCTTTTTCATCAAAAGATTGTCTTTTTTCCCCTCTGATTAAATCATGTTCTGTATATATTTCATGTTTTCATGTTGAGGTGGGAATGGAGATCCTAACAATCAGAAAACCATGTGTTTGGGGGAGGGATAAGGCATTAAAGGAACAGGATAGATTGGTATCAATATCAAAACACCAATTATTCCCAGAATTTTGCACAGTATCCTTGGCATTAGAAGCAATTTGGTGGGGCCTGGAATTTGACTTATATCAGCCTTTTGGCTTGCTCTTTGTGAAATGGAGATTTTTCTTACACTTGTAATGGTGCGTAATTTCCTTTTCTTACACAGTCATTTTTAGATTTTCTTTTTATTGTCACTGCCTTTTTATTTATTTTATTTGTTTTTGTTTGTTTGTTAGAAAGTTCACATGCAAATTAAAGCCTTCCTGTTCAAGTGCATTCCATTTTAGTGGCAACAGATATTCCTAAAGCCCACATGTTATATCACCCAGACTGTTCTACATAAGGGACACAGTGTTATTAGGGTAGGGCACGTGCAGTAGCAGATGAGCAAATGTCTTTTAAATAAAAGTTTATACTGTTTTGTTTTTTATTTTAATTTTTCTTTTTTTAAAACTGTCTTCTATTAAAGCGTATTTACCGCCGTCAGTGATGCTCCCCCCACGGCGTTTACAGACTCTCCTCCGGCAGGCGGTGGAGCTGCAAAGAGATCGGTGCCTCTATCACAACACCAAACTCGATAATAACCTGGATTCTGTGTCTCTCCTTATAGACCATGTTTGCAGTAGGTAAGAGGACAACTTCCTAAATTCTGAAGTAGGCTGACATTTTACAGTCTCGGTATGGACTTTATTAAAATTTTTTTTTTTTTTTTTTAAGAGTTTTATCCTGTGGCTATAAAACAATTCATGTCTGATTTAGCATTTGTTCACGACTAAAACTAGGACTATCGAAGTTGAAAATTAAGAGAAATTTATGTGTGTTTATGTAGTAAACCACACCATGAGAACTGAAACTGGAAAGCCTATTTTTCCTTTTCTTGTCTATGGGTTTGGTTGGTCATTTTCTGTATCTGGTCATTTTTTTGAGGACTTGTACGTAATATTGTGTGAGAACGCTAGTGACCCAAGTGTTTGCTGTCTTTGGATGCCAGAGATCACTCTAGTAACTCTTTTCTGGACGTTATATCTATTTTAACTATGGCCCAGATAATTTTCTGCCCATAAAGATCATGGAAATATTTTTTTCCTAATGATAGTTCTGCTTTTCAGTAGGAGATAGCCTCTAAACTAAAATTGGTTGAAATAACAGGTATTAACTTTCTGGTTTGGATTTTGTTATTATAGTTAACCCATGCACATAATTTAACTTGTAAGAAGTCAGGCTTCACTTTTGATGTTAGGAATATTTTGAGTAAAATGTCCGTACTATTTTCATAATCTCCAAAATTATAGCAGAGCTTTCATTTATAAGATACTGAAAAACAAATTGTGAAATCTTTCGAACTCCAGTAACGAAATGATTTGGATCTGGTGAACCAAATAAGAACAGCTGCTGTACATGTCAATTTCTTTTGCCAAACATCCTCAAAGAACTACTGAAAAGAGCATGAATAGGAAAGACAAAAGTATATAAGTCTGAGGGTTTAAAATGAGTAAAAGCAATGGGCAAATATACCTGGGACAAATTACAACTTCTAGATGAAAACTATTTTAAAATAATAAAATTAATGTTAAAACTTACATAGTTTTACATTTTCAAGTAAATTGTAATTCAGCATCCAAGAGAAAGAGAAAGATGTTTCAATTCCCGCAGACTTTAATTTTGCAGTTTCAATTATTTTTTTGAAAAATAACATAAGGTAGGCACTTGGGGAAGAGTATATTTTTAGAAGTTATTTTTGGACTCTGCTCCTAAAAAAAAAAAAAAAAAAAAAGGAACCTCTTAATAACTATCAAAATTATACATGCACTGTGATTTAAGATAATTTTTTAGGTGTGCATAAACTATTTTCATATGTAGTTGAGTTGTTACTTCACCCTCCCCAATTGCCATAAAAAATAATAATTATTTGAGCTGTTGGCCTTACATTACAAGTGGTATTTATCTTCAAGTATTGGGTAATTACTTGGTGCATGTCTTAAATGTTCTCAAAGAAAGTGATTGGAGATCCTTTTCCTTTATCCCTTTGTACTCTTTAACATTGTTCTTTGACTTGCTTATGAGAATTTTTAAGTCTTTTCATTTGAATTGAATAGAGATAGGAGGAGATAATAGATTAAAGTGTATATGGTTTCTATTTCATAGCTTCTCTAGGGAATTTAAGACTAGTGTGAAAATTAAGGCAGTTGTGAACCGCAGTCTTTTATTTATTTATTTTTTTTTTTGATTCTTAAATTTGTTGCTGGTGGAATACACTGAAAGGTATATTTATGGTAGGCTGTGGTTCAGGAGGTGTCAGTAGGTTAAGAGCTTGTCTCCTTGTGTGGAAACTAAAATCTATGAGAATGTGACCTACATTTTTTTAAGTGTTTTAACTTTTATACCAATATCTTTGATAGTAAATGATAGAAAATATGTAGACTGACTTTTCCCAACCCTCAGATCAAGAATCAGGCTCCTGTAAACCTGTGCAGAAAGCACCCTGGTTTTACATGAGATGAGAGAGTTCTCACTCTTCAGATAACCATTGATGGGAAAGCCTTCTCTACAACAGTTTAAAAACAAATCTTTGACTTGATGTTCTTCCTAGTTATCACCCCTCCCACCTCTGCTCTAGAGTCAACTCCTTAAGAGTTGCCTACCATCCTGCGCGTTCACAGTTCCCACATCCTTCCTTCTTTGCTCTTCGGACCTCCAAGTGTTGGGGCTTGTGCAGCCAGTGCGACCCCAGGACCATTGCGGGTGCTGATGAGGAAGGGCGTCTTTATTAAATCCAGTGGCCGCTCTCCAGCCTGTATCTTGACCCTTCTATGTAGCAGTTGACTCCTTTGCCTTGAAATTTTTCCTTTGGGATCTAAAACATTCTCGACTCTTGGCTTTACTCCTGGCTGCACTTTTGGCTCCTTCTCTTTGCCTATCCCTTTAATAAGTGTATGTTCCAGATTCATGTTTCTTTTTTTCATCCTTTTCTCTTCCTTTAGGTTATACTTCCGTGGATCTAATGACTCCTAGGTCTGGGCTAGAGCTGTAGAATTTATTTCCCAAGCCTTAGACCTTAATACAACAATGAGGGTTTGTTCAAGTACCTTAAATGCAACATGTCAAGAATAAAACTTCCCTCTCCTCTCTCCTCTCCCTGCAAAGTCTGCTTTTCCTCTTGAACTCGCTGTCTCAGTGAAAGGTTACTATCTACTCAGTTTCTTCAGGCCAGAAAACCAGGAGTCAGCCTTGACTTAGCACTCTCAAGTTAGATTTTAAAGACACTAAGCGGGAGATACCAGGCATTAAGTCAGTAGATAAATGTTTAGAGTGAGTTCTCTTTATCGCTGAACTGGGAAAATAGAACCTGAATTTGATTTAATTCCTAGTATTTCGCACTCATCTAGAGGTCTTCAAAAGAAAAATTGGTATTGTTTATTATCTGCTTTACTCACTTTTAGAAACTAAATTTTAGCATTGAACCTGGAAGACTGTCTTCAGAAGTTAAATCTTAGCATTGAAATTAAATACCAGCTTTTCCTTGTTCTCTCTGGAGAATGGAGAATTAATTATGCTTAAGTGAACTATAATTTTTTTTTAAATCCTGATCAGCACTGAAGAGTTTTCCTTAGGTTGTATCTAATGTCTATTTTTCACTGTTAATATATACATATTTTTGGTTAAATTTGACCAGCAAGGAACAGGGATTTTTTCTTTAATGATTTTTGTGGAGTTTTTTTCAACAGCAACCAATGGAAGAATGTTTCCACAGGTAGCTTTGTAAATATTAGTTTTTTAGGAAAGGATTATTACAAAATATTTTAGAGACTTAAAATATTAAGATTCAGTTTGATTCACATGATTAAAATGCTACATTTTATTTAGTTTTATTTGGGAAGCTAATGATATTTTTAACACTATCTTAAGTTTTAAATTTAGTTGAAAAACAAAGACAAGTAAACTATCACTTGTTTACATCTAGAATTAGGCTTTTAAAAAACTGTGGACTGTTAGTCTTTTTCAAAGATTATTTACATAATGATTAAATGACAATTTAAATACGTTAGTGACATTCAGATACAACCGATTGTCCGTAGATTGATTGGTTTATGTCCTATAATTTTGATTATGAATCAGTCCTTTTTGAAGGACATCTGCTGCTCTGATTTTAGATGTATCTTTCATGATCAGCTATAGCTATAAAATGTTCCTCACTGAATAAATGGCATCACTATTGATTATTACCCATAGGATGGGAGAAAACCATTTTTGATATAGAAAGTACTTATTTGATTGGAATTTTATTCAGTGATGTCTTAAAATATTATTTAAAAATGACATTTGGAAAGAAAACTGGCCTTGGGGTCAGCCATAGGTTTAAATCCTAGTTCAATTATTTCTCAGTTTATATCTAATAAGTTATTTGCCCTCTCCAAGCCTTATGAAAATGGAGATGTAACTTCTCTCACAGAGTAGTTTTGAGAATTAGCAGTACTGTATATTAAGCAAATAGCACAGTGCTTGGCATCTAGTAAGAGCTTAATGAATGTTAACTGGTATTGATTATGTTTCAGTTCACATATAGAATATAGTTTAATATTAAGTAATTTATAGTTAGACAATCTGAAAGTTTAAAGTAGCTTCCAAATAGTGACTGCCAAGGTAGATTGATTGCCATGTGTGCCAGGTAAAGAATGTTAATTTATTTTTGAAGATGTACTACCTATCAGGCTAGTGAATTGACAACATATATATTTTAAATTATTGATTAGTTCAGGAAAAAAATAGGGAAGACCATTTGCAAAACAGACTTAAAATGTTTATCCGTTAAAGTGCTATCCTATCCAAATAGTAGCCACTAATTACGTGACCATTTAAATTTAAATGTAAAGTAATTCAAAGTAAAATTAAATTTAAAAATCAAGTCCCTCAAGTGTACTAACCACATATTAAATACTCAATAGTCATGTGTGGCTAGGACCACCAGATTGGGCAGTGCAGGTCTATAACATCTCATTATCACAGAAAGTTCCGTTAGACGGTGCTGATGTAGAAATTGGAAAAGGAGAGAATGTTTTTTAAAAGTAAGTGTTTAATGAGAATAGTCAATCTTAGGATGACTTTTTCCTCTTTAATTTGGTAACGTTAATCATAGAATTCTTTGTCCCTAATATACAATAACAGCTGCCACTTAGGAAGTACTAGCTAAGTGTAAGATTCAGTCTGAATACCTTACATTCATTATTTCATGCTTTTATTTCATCTTTGTATAGAGTTCTGTAAATACTCCGAGGCTCAGAGGAGCTAAATGACTTGCCAGAGACATTAAAGCTTGTGCCCCAGACTCATCTGGCTGAAGTGCCTCTTCTCTTTTTGTTATGCCAAGTTGCTTTTATGTAAATGAAAATGTACATTATTCATTCTAAAACAACGTGACGCCAGTCAACTTACACAAACATGAAGCCTTGAATATTAATTGTTATTTATATGAATTGACTTATTTAGACCAAAAAAAATTTGTGGTGGATACTTCATCTCTCTTTTACTCTTGAGAAGGTGGGGGGGATATTATAATAAATTGTAAATTGAAGTATATTTTAGATTACCGATTTCCCCTAAGATTGTCTATTCTAATGTTACAGTATTTTCTTTTTTAACATACCAATGTAAACTTGATTCTTAAGATTTACAAATGCGTTTATATCTGACTTTTTAAGTTTTTGATCTTCAAAAGAGTTTTGTCAGTTGTTTAATCTTTTTCATTATGATTAATCTATTTTGAAATAATAATAATTTGTGGACTTCTTTGTTTTAGGAGGCAGTTCCCATGTTATACTCAGCAGATACTTACGGAGCATTGCAATGAAGTCTGGTTCTGTAAATTCTCTAATGATGGCACTAAACTAGCAACAGGATCAAAAGATACAACAGTTATCATATGGCAAGTTGATCCGGTATGTACTCCAATCTGAGTGTTTAGATTGCAAAAAGAGGTCATTTTTAATCTAATTGATTGAGTACACATTTTTTAACTATACATACATGAATAGTTTTTCCGAGAGCATTTTTTCGTTGTCTCTGTCTTGTCTTCTTTCTGTGTTGTCTAGATAATATTATAAATATTATCAAAATTGTTGAGTGTTATGTGCTAGTGATTTTACTAAGTCTCTGTGTACATATCTACTTTACTCTGAATAACTGTGCAAGATACTAACAATCTCCTTTTTTTAAAAAAGAGGAAACTGACACAGAAGTTAAATGCCCAGGCTCTCACAGCTAGTAAATGGCAATCTTACTCAAAACCAGGAACATTTTGACCCCAGACCTGGTGTTCTTAATGTCTCTGCCAATTTGTATCTTTGTTAATACTTGATTTACGGATTAATACAATGTCCATTCTTTCATGAGTTAGAAAAGACTCATTACCATTTGCCTTCTGAAACCCTTCTTTGTCTTATGTAATTTGTGGAACTTCTGTCAAACACCCTCCCGCTTTCATTCCCCCGTGATGCATATGAAAAGTATTATATTCTGGATTTAAAAGTCTAAGTCCTCTCTAAAATAACATTTGTCTTTGTTTATAACCAGGTGACGTACAGATTTGTAGAAATAAGTATTTCCATTTCAACCAATTAAACCTTTATCAGGCAGTCAAAGAAGTACGTAACTCCAAATAAGTTGAGATATTTTTGTTTTAGGAACCCTTCACCTAAAATCAAAAGAGAATAACCTTATTTTAAAATTTAGATTATAGTGTGATATTAGCCTAGGATAAAGTTTGGGACTCCTATGTTGAAAAAAATGGCGAAATGGATCCATATAGAAGGAAATATTTTAAGAATAGAATCAGATTTGAGAGCATATGTCACTTTTATGTACCTTCAATATACTATGAATGAAAAAAGATAAATAAGATCTATTATTTGCCTCTACCTTTTTTTGTGTCATATACTTCTCTAGCAGTCTGATGACCCTACGTGCACCTACTCAGAGTAAATACATTAAACCAAAACACATAGGAAGCCCAAGTATGTATTATATATTTATCCAATTGCATTGAAATATAGTTATCAAAATAGTACAGATAAGTGTGATAATACATTGGCTTTTTAGTAGCACATTAAATAACAAATTCTAGCAGCAGATTTAATAACTACCAGAATTTTGAAGTAGTGATGAGCATAAATATTTTGAGATATGCAACAACTGTAATATGAAAATATTTGAGATATTTATTAACGGTCACCCAGTACTAACTAATATAATACCTACTATATTATATTAATATGCCTAATATATTACCTAACACTACCTCGTTAATTGCCTACGTTCAAAATTGAAGGAAATACTGGATTTCAGCCCATGGTTTGTGAAAATAAAGGTGTGTGTTTTTCCCATTTAAGTTCAAGGATCTCTGCTTCTATCCCTGGTTGACTCCTTGTAGATCTCAGGTTAAGAACTCCTGTGAAAGGAATGTAGAGTTTAGAAAGGGAAATCAAACGCACTGAAGTAAGTATCATACACTGTACATAAGGTGTTATGAAAGCAGAGTGGAACTTCACAGAGTAGGACCTCGTTTGAGCCTTGCGACGCATAACACAGGAGACGAGAACGGCATCCTAGAAAGAGAGGGACCTTCCTTTCCCTTCCCCCAGCCCCAAATAAGAGAATAGGATGAATAGTAAGGTTAGAAAAAATAGTTTGGGATCCAGTCATGGCCTCCGAATACTACTCTAAGGAGTTGTAATTTAATTTAGCAGTTATTTGCAAGATGTCTGAAAAGCAGCAACATCAAAACTCTGCTTAATTGTGTTTTTTTCTAGCAGCAGTGTATGCTAGTTTCTTTTGTTTAACAAGTATTTATTGAGCACCTGCTGTGTAACAGACCTTTTGCTAGAGAGAAACATCCTGAGCTTATGATAATACAGGGTAATTGTTCCTTAATGGGCACTACAGGAGCTCAAAGAAAAGATCTGTACTGGAACTGGAAAGCAAGAGAAGGTAAGACAGGTCATCTGAGGTGAAGGAGTAAATAATTATTTAAGCAAAACTAGTTACAGCTGACCCTTGGGTGAAAGAAAACATGTCTGGACATTTAGGCGATTTTGGGAAAGAGGTTTTGTAGACTAGGAGATGAAGTACTAAGATCAAGGAAGGTCTTATATACTTTGCTAAGGAATTTAGACTTTTATGCAAGTGTTTCCCATAGTATTTTTTGTCAGAATACTGGTTAGGCAGCATGTTGATAAATGTTACATATAAAAGGCTTTTGTAGCAGCCAGGCTTGAGAAATGCAGACTTAATGCTTACATTCCAATCTGAGATAAAGTGGATTTTAGTTTGGTATGATGGTTATTTTGTTATGTCAAATACTATTTGAAAAACTTGTAGGAAAGTGGGTGATGTTTTTGCATATGTATCGCGTGTCTCTTTTTTAATGGGTAGAAAAAGAGCCTTAAGATTCCAGTCGATGTGGTTCCATGATATAGTTTCCTTCATCGGGTTTCGTTACCTTTGCCCCAAAGACAAGAATTTTGCTCATATTCTTGGTCAGAATCCAAGCAAAGTTAAGTGGTTTCCATGAACATGGTATTTCTACTTTGAATACGTTAGTGTAGAGACACTGCTTGTGAGGGTATAGCTAGCACTGATGTCCTCATTTTTTTTTCAACTTTTATCTTTTACAAGATTATTTTTTATTAATGAAAATGAAACAATTAGTTTTTGAGTTAAATACTTTTAAAGTAGTTTGTCATCAGTTTAAAAGCAAATCTTTGTGTAAATCAGAAGCACCACGATGAGCGAAAGTTTGGTTCTGGAAGATCTTGAGCTAATCCTAGAGACTTGACTTATTATACATGCCACTTTGACCTGACGAGACTATAATCTAATATAAATTCCTCATGCATATTATATCCCCCTCTCAAAGTATCAGAAGTAGTTGCATTAACTGTTTAATTTTGTCAAAACATGGCAATTTGGACTAAATAATTGCATGAGTGATTAATTTAGGGTCCAATGAAGAGACAAAATTCAGTAAACACATCCATTTCTCAGTGACAATTTTGGGGAAAAAAAAAATTCCCAACCTAGTTTTATCATATTGGTTCCAGACCTTTTTCTTCTTATAAGCCACACCACTGGAATTTCCCCTAGGCTCAAAACAGGTCTCAAGAAGTCTTTAGACCAAAGTCTAAAATTTAATTTATAATTTTTTTCCCCACCTCTGGCCAAATTCCTGCTTCCTCTTTTCCCTGTCCACATCCATCCATACGTATCCCCAAAACAGAAATTTAGAGGTTGCCTTTGAACATATTTTGTCTCATTCTTTCATGTCAGTGTTACGTCCCAAGTATATTTTAATCTGACCTCTTCCAGTTGTGACTGTTAGTTTAAAACCTCACTTCTTGTCATAATTATGGCTGTTGGGTTGGCTCATTAAGGGTGTCCTTAGCCCCTTTCTTCGTTCTTATCTTCCACGTTGTTGTATGAGTTTTCTTCCTAAAGCCAAATATTGTATATTCCCCAGCTTAAAAATCTTAAGCGGCTCTTCATTCACAGTGAAATTTAACCCCTTAGCCTAAATTAAGATGTCCACTTTTTCTGCCTTGCCACTTCCCACTTCCATGTCGCACTCTGAAGTTCATCTTGCACAGCTCAAGTATCTGCTTCAGAGCCAGGCCGCCCAGGTTCACATCCCCACTTATAAACAGAGGCAAGTTTCTCACTTTTCTAAACCTTCATCTCCTTCTGTGTAATATGAGAGAGTAGAATAATACTTAGCTTTAGATTTATGAGGATTAAATGAGATGTATAAAACATTCAGAACAGGCAAATCTGTAGAGAAGACAGTGGTTGCCAGGGGCTATAGGGAAAGAGGGTGGGTAATAACTACTGATGTGGATGGGGTTTCCTTTTGGAGTGACGGAGATGTTGTAAAATTAGATAGTGGTGATGGTTGTAAAGTTTGTGAATGTACTAAAAGTCACTGAAGTTGTATACTTTAAAAGGGTTAATTTCATGGCATATAAATTATATCTCAGTAAAACCGTTTAACCCTTTTACCGTTAAGGGAAAAAAGTGCAGCTCGCTGCCAGCATTAATTTAACATCACGTGTAGGAATGCTACGTTTTTTAGGATTTGACATTTTCACCGATCGAGAATTACTATATTCTGTAAATGGAAATACTCCTACTAAAAACAGAACGCTATAAATAGAATGTCGTTTGTTTCCAAAGACTATCAATATATACCACAGCAATGCGAAAATAATAATAAAAGCAAGATACCTCTTAGCAAACTTTGAGGATGAGGTTAGGACTGTAATCCATGAGTGATCTTGGGGTATAGGCTGCAGCCGCAGGCGCCGCCAGCGAGTATTCTTGGGGCAAATGGGAAATGGGTTAGAAAAATAAGTAAGAGGTAGTTCTTACTACACCTGCCTTTTCAGTTTTCAGTTTTCAGTTTCCTTGACAGCCTCGCAAGAACATAGTCTGCGTCATCTTTGTGTTTTTGTCTAGCACACATGCCTTGTGTACATAAATGCTTATTAGATGTCGCAGCATTGACAAGTCTTTATGAAGCAAGCTGTTAGAGCTTTGGTTGGGGGGAAATTTGGTGAAATCATGAACACTTCCTCAGAGAACATCTTTGCAGCCATTTAAGTTATGTCAAAAAAAAAAAAAAAACAGTGACTTGAGAGATGGGAGTTGACTGAATTGTCTGTTTTCCCTCCCAGGATACACACCTGTTGAAACTACTTAAAACATTAGAAGGACATGCTTACGGCGTTTCTTATATTGCATGGAGTCCAGATGACAACTATCTTGTTGCTTGTGGCCCAGATGACTGCTCTGAGCTTTGGCTTTGGAATGTACAAGTGAGCAAGTCCCATCCTTCATATGTAGCCTTAGGCACAGCATAGTCACACTGCACATGTCCGTTGTACCTTTATCCTTGATCTATAGAACAGAGCCATTCAACCAAATGACCAAAATATATCTCTTGTAAAAGGTAATTCTTCAGAAAGAACCCAGGCGTCCAGATGTTTTATACATTTAAGTATTATGCTGAATATAATAGAGCTTTTGGAAGAATGATCAATAAGTATATTCAGGAATGTTGTACTTTATACTGTAGAATTTGTACTATTTACTATGGTACTTTGTACTTCAGAAAAGATTCTATATTTCATAGTTTTCATAATTGTACACAAAACTTACCTTTCAAGTGTGAAAATAGCAGCGTTAATACCAGCTTTTCTATTCTGATGGCCATCTCCTTGTCTATATTTAGTATTTTGATCTAGTTTAGCAAATTTAAATGGTGTTTTCCATACTTACTATTAAGGACTTTATTTCTGTTGCTAAACGAAAACTTAAATTTTATCTAGGGTTCCATTTTAGAAAACTGAGTTTTAAGTTCACTCCATTATCTAAAGACTATTTTGGAAACCTTGTAGTTGTTAGGAAAATTTTTTTAAAGCTTCCTTCTCTAAGCTGACCGGTTAGGTGATGATTTTTGGTTTTTTAACCCCAAGGCAGTGGAATGGTCCAGACTATGATTTGGGTATAAAAGTATAAGTTGATAGGATAGGGTTTTGAGTTTGGAAACCTGTAAATAAGTTGATTTTTACCAAGAGAGTGAAGATAAAGCTCCACAGAAATGACTCAGATAATAAAGATGGTATAGAGAATAGAATGAATACAAAGGTATACCTCAGGATACGCCATAATTCTAATTCTGTTACGTCAGTAAGATTTTCTTACTACTGAGTCATTTGTTTATGATTCAACCCCAGCTTTTTAAGAAAATTTTCAGTTAAATTGAAAGAAGAGTGCAGCTATGACCTGTACGCCCGCCTAGATTCAACAGATTCATACGTACATGCACACAAACATGCATCCATGCTCACACATACATCCAAAACATTCAAAAGTAGATTACAGATATATTTTACCCCTAATACTTAAGCACATATCTCCAAAAAATAACATTCTCCTATATAACCAAATGGCATTATCTTATCTAAGAACATTAACTATAATTCTCTACTATCTTAATATTCATTTCATAATCAGAAATTCTGCATTCTCAAAGTGTCTTTATGCCATTTGTATCTAACCAGTGTTGTATTTGGGATTGGATTCACGGGAGTGGCAAAGCACAGAATAGAGTAGATGTCTTTCTCTCAATAACATAGGCTCGAAGGTAATTTGACCTAAAAGACAAAGAAAAAGTTTTTTTTATTAAAGCTTTTTTTTCCTCTCAAAGGGAGGATGTATGTAGTCATAGTCCTATAATAGAGACTCAGTTTATTGTGCCTGTGTAGTCTTTGAGTCAATTTTGAATTTCTGGAGAGTTAAACTACATTCTAACTGAACTTTTACTATGTATTACTTTATAGACTCGTTAAAAAAGGGTGGTCTTTTTTGGTCAGTTTTCAAATTGTTCTTTTATGTCTTTAGGTTCCTAATCCTCATATACTCACTATCCTGAGCATAACAGAAGAAAACACCACTTCTTACTGCAGAACTTAGTGTATTAACATATGCCTGAATAGAAAATGCCAAGGATTTAGCTGTTGCATGTGTATTTGTGCTTCTGGGCTTTTATTTTAATTGTTTGTATCAGGCAACCTGAAAAAGTGAATAAGTGAAAACAGTTAACAATATGGGGGAAAGTTTTAAGATTGCTGATGGTTTTTTTTTTTTCCAGTGTAAGGGAGACATCTGGTTTTCTATTTTTTATGCCCTCTTTGCTTTTATTACTTGGCCCCGTTTCCTGATCATACACTTTGTTTTCACTCTTTTTTTTTTTTGTTTTAGTTTTGATTACCCATTTCTCACAGGAAAATTATGCCCATATACTTTTTATTATACCAAGGGCAGCTATTATCTCTCAGATCCTGTTTCTAATCCATGAACAAAATGGAATCAAGACTAGATTAAATGGTATGTGTCTACCTTCTAAGTTCAATAACTTAGAAAAAAATAACAGGAGGCTCTCTGAAGGTTGTAACCACTAAATAATCTTATTTGGGAATAATGTTTTAGAATGACTATGCTAAACAGTACAAAAATTCTTCTTTTCTGTTGCTTTTAATGGAAATAAAGTTACATGTCAGAAAAATAATTTTCATTTTTCTTCCCATCTTCCCTACTACATTTTGAGCATCTTGAATATGAATTAACATAATTTAGACTGCCCTATATCTTTGGCCTAGTTTTAAGGGCATTGTTTTTCTACCCATTAATCATGTTCTTGAGGAATATTTAGAATAAAATTTATAAAGAACTATGGACTGGAGCAGTGGAAACTGAAGGAATACGTATGTAGTGTTAGGCTTTTCATCATCTTGGGAAAAATTACGTTTTAACTTATGGATGTAATTGATTTGAGATGAGAGTTCTTGGAGTTATCATATCTATTCTGTGGGCCACCTATGCCAGACATTGTTCAACTCCTGGATTTTTCTTTAAGTCTTTAATTTCTCTTCAGAATGCTACAAGCGTGTTTCTATAAGGCCAATTTTAAAAGTTTCTCTAGTTAGGAAAACTAACCAGCTATCCCAGTTAGTATTCTTTTTTCTTTACATAGTCCCTTTAGAGAGGTATCCTGAAGGTCTTACTCAGTTTTGTTTCTTCGTAGACGGGAGAGCTAAGGACAAAAATGAGCCAATCTCATGAAGACAGTTTAACGAGTGTGGCTTGGAATCCAGATGGGAAACGCTTTGTAACCGGAGGTCAGCGTGGCCAGTTCTATCAGTGTGTGAGTATTTAGTGCCCCTTCAAATGTCTGTGCCTTTAAATGCAAATTTAGGTTTGTTTAAAGAATTCACTTGATTTGTTACAAAAAAGAATTCACTTTATAAAAATCTACTGTATGAAGACCTACTTTGCCATCTTTCTAGATAAGCACTGTCCAGTAGACCTTCTGGACAGTGGCCTTTTTTTCCTTTCCTTTTTTTAACCATTTTAAATGTTTGTACAAAGTATACACTTTGCATTTAGTAAAATGTTTAAAATTTACTAACTTCTTATAATCAAGTTTTAATGTATCGAGAGAAAAGATTTAATATTTAATTTCTGTTGGGTTCTTTTTGTACATAGAAAAAAAAAAGATTCTAAATTTCACGAGTAGACTGTCTGAAATAATTGAGAAAGTAAAGTGGTGCTGAGTGCTACCAGATAACTTTTCAGTCTTCATTTTTGAGGTGTCTCCTGACCAAAACCTGCCCTGTTAATCTGGAATTTGGGGGATGATAAAAATAAGTAATAGTTAAAAAGTCTTACGACAAGGTAGACTGTGATACAAATGGAGTGTCATGACTGTCTGTCTGTATTCCATGTCTCATCACTGCCCAGATGGTTCCAGTAGTCACTTTCTGATTTATTTTCAAGACTAAAATAAGATAATAAATTCCATCAAATCATTCACTGTACCTAAAGATCACTTACCATAAAGGCTTTTTTTATATAAACTGTTACAAATTATTAATTTCTTTCATTAAGATGGCTGTACAACTCAATCGAACCTAGTGTCATATTTTCTCATTATGGTCATAAACCATTAGTTCTTAATTCCTTGAATGCAAGATGACCATGTATGTCTCTGCTGACTTTACCATTTGTAGTGCTTAAACCTTCAGGGTGTGGGACTCAGTAGTTTCCTAATCTGTAAAGCGGGAATGGGATGCCTCTCAGAACTTCGAATATTCAATAAGATGATAACCCTAAGAGCTTTGATTTGTAGAGCATGTTAAAAATTTGCTGAAAAGGGACATGGTTCCACAGCATAGCAGTTAGCATGTCTGCTTTACACACAGAAGGTCCTGGGTTCGCACCCCAGTGGAGCCACAGTCCATGGTCTATTGGCCATGCCACCCCAAACAAGCCCGATGTCTGATCTCAGAAGCTAATAAGCAGGGTCGGGCCTGGTTAGTACTTGGATGGGAGACCACCTAGGAAGACCAGGTACTGTAGGCATTAAAAAAAAAAAAAAAAATTGGTGAAAGGACATAACAGATTCCTGAGTTCTATAAAGCTTATAATAACTAATGTTTTGGTAATCTTTTTCCATATCACAACTTCTGAATATTATAGGACAGATTTTCAGTATAGTGAATTTTAAAGGAATGTTTGAATTCCTTTCCAGTGGTAGTGAGACCTTTACATAGAACTTAAGGATTCTTTCTTTGTATTTATCTGTGCACGGTGGGTTTTTGAAGGGAAGATAGATTTCCAGAGGTTCTCACCCCCCACCCACTTCGGTATTGTTGTGATGAAACTCTACCTGTATTCAGATTTCCACAATTGAAAACACTTATGGAGCAGTTATGTTGAGATCAGTCTCAGGAAAAGACTAAATTTTTATTACAAAAAGATGGTGCCAAGGAATTCTTTTGTTCCTTTGTTTGCTTTTCCGAGTGCTCTTCAATGCTGAAGTACTTTTCTCTCGCTCAGGATTTAGATGGTAACCTCCTTGACTCCTGGGAAGGGGTGAGAGTGCAATGCCTTTGGTGCTTGAGTGACGGGAAGACTGTTCTGGCATCAGATACACACCAGCGAATTCGGGGGTATAACTTCGAGGACCTTACAGATAGGAACATGTAACTATTATTTTTTATCTATTAAACAACAATTATCTAATTTATATTAAAATATGCAGTAGAACTTGCTCTTTCAGAAGAGTTTTTATTATGTTTTTGGTTTTGATACTTTGGTAATTTGGGTCAACGGTCAGGCGATGCTCAGTAATCATTAACTTAGATTCTTCTCAATTGAAATACAGCATGTAATACTAATTACAGACAAAATTGACATTTAAGCTAGAACATTTTATATTTTGATAATTTGAATGTCTTGATTCCTACTATGTTGCTTTTTTACAAATTATTTTCTGGTTACAGAGTACAAGAAGATCATCCCATTATGTCTTTTACTATTTCGAAGACTGGCCGATTAGCTTTGTTAAATGTAGCAACTCAGGTAAGTTTATTAATATAATTCTCAGGAAAAATTTAGCTTAGGTTAAATTTTAATTGCGATTTCTACGAATTATCAGGCATGCGTTTGATCCTTAAATGTGTAGAATCAACTCTAAATTTATCATAAATAGAAATGAAAGCCTTCCGCCAGGGAAAAGGATGTTCACAGATTACTTTTTTAATTCTTCTGCATTGAGGTAGAATAAATACCTATGTTCTCTTTCGCCTACAGGGAGTTCATTTATGGGACTTGCAAGACAGAGTTTTAGTAAGAAAGTATCAAGGTGTTACTCAAGGGTTTTATACAATTCATTCATGTTTTGGAGGCCATAATGAAGACTTCATCTCTAGCGGCAGTGAAGGTAAATTATAAATTGTTTGTGTCACTATCAGTTCACATATATTGATGGGTTTAAAGTTCTGTAATTTTCTCAGTTTGTGAAGGTGGTCATGTGTCCAGTCAAATTCAAGATGTTAAACTAAAAGTCGCATGAGTTCTTTATCCAGTACACGGTTAATTTCCCCTTTTTTGGAATGACTTGAGTCCTTGTCACAAGTCAGTAGTGCCTTTTCTGGCCAAGTGGAGGAGATGTGTTTGGTGCATGTGTCATCAAATCAAGATGTAGTTAAATCATTACTCTTTCTTTATGTTGACTTGTTTTTTCATGAGACTGAGATTTTTCAGAGGTCAGTAGTATCTAAAAAGTCAAGGGTAATTACGATGTTTTATCTGAACTTGCCCAGGACTAACTATAGTTAGATCTTTAGTATCTCTTTAATAGTCAAAGAGAATAAATAATTCAGTTTGATAATTCGTATGGTCCCAGAAAAGCTGAAATTATAGAATTGTCTCTACTACCTTTTCAAATAAACTTATAGTTTAAAAACATCATATTTCAGGCAGGCATGTGCCTGGAGTAGTCAGTCTCATTTAAAATATAAATTGTTCATAATATGCCAGCACAGATAAGTGAAGCAGTATTAAAAGTTAGTGTACTTTTTAAGGTAATAGAAACATAAATAATGGGAGATTATTGCAATTTTTCATTTAACACATTTTTGAGTACCCACTATACTAGTCTAAGTACCATAGCAACGGATTATTTTAATTTACCTTGTAAAATACTGAATGTAGTTTTACAAGATACCCCAAGGAGCTGGATCATGTTGGTAAACACTTTTGGTAGTGTTCCATCTTTTTGTATGTTTACCATCCCTGTCTTGCCGAAAAAAAGAACAATCTCGGTGGGCAAGAGGATCACATGTAACACATGAGTTTTTCCTTCTTGTATAAGGTGTATGTAAGGATTAGGACAAATAGAGACACTGAGGGATTTGGGTTTTAACATGGAGCGTGTGAGTTTACTTATTCTTTCTTCAAAAAATCTGTATCAGATAAGATTTAGGAAAGAATGGTTTGTTAGGTAACAATTGTTGAGTTCGCTTCTTTGCAGTCAAAAAATCTTTTTTACCTATTAGTTTAATCGTGTTGTGTTCTTCCATATTTTCTTTTGGTTTCTCATTTGATATGGTCTAAATATATTAAGCCTTCTACTTGCTTTTTAGCTCTTTCTAATGTAGAAAAGAGCTAAAAAGCAAGTAGAAGGCTTAATATATTTAGACCATATCAAATTTTCCCCCATGCTCTACCTGCTGTGGGTAGGTTTTTTCCCTCTTGATTTTGCTTCACAATTCCCTGTAGCTCTTTCTAGAAATAATATGTACCCTAGAAGTGCTTTAAAAAATACATGACTACCATTATCCCTAGTGATACCAGTCTTCTCTTTTTTTAAGCCCAAACTAACTTAGAACTAAGCCTGACGAATGATGTAATTAAACCACATTCTGTGTAGGGCTAAAAATGAAACATAACTCTGAAGTGAAGAGATTAGTGTTCTCATGACTCAGGTGGTTTAGAATGGTTCCAAAAGTACTTCGAACACCAGGTGGATATAGTGAATGTATTGTCTTTCAAGGTGACCACAGTAATCCATCTGTCATTTATTTGTCAGGAATATATTAAAGGACCTTCCAAATTCCCAAGTATGAATGCCAGTGTCAAAAAGAGCAATTAGTAAACATTTCCCCTGAAAAGTTAAGCCATTACTCATACTTTTTCATTGTTCTGGCAGCACGTAGAAGTGCTTATTTTTTACCTTTGCATAGACACTGGATTCCCTAGCCTGATAGAGCACGCAGAGCTCAATCATAAGTCCTATTGTTCTGACCTTGACTACTGCAAATCAGTTCTTGCTGCCTCTTCAGGAAATATCTTCCTTGGATATGCATTCACAAAAGCATTTTCCTCCAAATAGGCAGATTTCAGGTGCATTTATACTTTTCAAGCCTGTAGTCTTTCTCTTTTGTGGACTTCTTCAGTTCAAGAGGAAACATAGCTAATTTGCGCGCACACGTTCGTTCTCTCTCTCTCTCTCTCTCTCTCTCTCTCTCTCTCTCTCTCTCTCTCGTTAATTTCATTTCATGCAAGAAAAAATTATTGAACAACAGATACCTTCTAGGAATAACAAATTCACTTTTTCAGAGAGTGTCTTAACTATTGCTTCACACATACACACAAATGTTCAGATCCAGTCTTAGCTTGTTTCGGAACCAGGACCTATTTTACTGCAAGCTGATTACCTCTCCAGCACTCTGCAGCTTCCTCAGCGGGCAGCACATCCACGGAAAGGTCCCACAGTGGCCATGTGGGTGACTGACAGGTCTTCAGACCAAACACTTTTCTACTTAGCTGGTTCTGCCCTCCGCTTAAGAACCACAGCGAGACTTGATTCCCTCTTCGCAGTGATGTAGTAAAAAAAATTTTTTTAAGCGGTGTTCACTGTGCACTACACTCTGTTCAGAACACTTCTCCATGTGCAGAGAAGAAGCTTGCTCTGTCCTCACAACACTATGAGGCAGGTGCAAATCCCCCTTTACGGAAGAGGAGTTACTAAGATGGGGGAACGTGCCCCAAGTAGCACGGCTGGTCAGTGACAGGTCGTGAATTGGGTAGTCGGACTCCAGAGCCCACGCTCTGAACCACTACTCTGTACTATGTGGTAGAGTTTTTTGAAGATTAGTTCTGTCACAAAGTGCTGGGAGGTGGGATTGGTTTTCATGGTCACTTCATGAGATCATAAATAGTCTACTGCAAATCCATTGTATGATGCAGATAGGGGACAGTTGTCTAGACCCGCCAGTGAACTCTTCAGTAGGCCTCCTGGATTTCAGTCCCAACTGCACCGTTTACTGGCTGTTAACCATGAGCAAGCTGCTTAACCTCGCAGTGCTTTGGTCACCATAAAAAGGGTAATAAGCACAGTTCTTACCTCGTGGTGGTGAAGATTAAATAGCATGCGTAAAGTATTTGGCACCTCATACGTTGTAAGAACCCGGTAACAATTTAGCTATGATCTTTATTGCTATTTTCGAATTTGGATACATTGCTTTTGTCACGTCACTTTTCCATATAATTTATCATCTCTATCTTATATTTGTTTGTATTCAGAGACCATGACTGCAAGTATGTATTACTCATGTATTATTATTGCAAATAGATTTTGTAGTGACTTGAAAGCTTTTCACCTTTAATGGGGGAGGGGGGAAAGGCACATTGTATTAAAATGGCTTTTCATGAGGTAATTTGGTAAAATAGTCCTGTCACACTTGTTCTCCTTTTAAGTTCTAAGAATCAAGTCATATGTTCTATGTGTAATGAATGTTAAGTTTAAAATCAGTTAGTTTGTTAATGTTTAACAACTCCATACCTTTTCTCTGAATTACTGTTTATCCAGATCACAAGGTTTACATCTGGCACAAACGTAGTGAACTGCCAATTGCGGAGCTGACAGGGCACACGCGTACAGTAAACTGTGTGAGCTGGAACCCACAGATTCCATCCATGATGGCCAGCGCCTCCGACGATGGCACTGTTAGAATATGGGGACCAGCACCTTTTATAGACCACCAGAATATTGAAGGTAACACATTACACAGCACTCCTGTGTCTTCTCCAGATGAAACATTCCCCTACTTAATGTAAAGTTGCAACAGTTTTAAACAGTACTTTATTTAAAGTGTGGGATATAATTTATTTTCTCCCTCTTGAGAGATTATACACTCTCTCACTCCACAGAGGAGTTCAGGTAATCTAAGATAAACAGTGGTATTTTTTGTTTATTTCACTGGTGACAGTAGAGAGAATAAGCTAGATGTGCCACCTTGTTTACATCCAGTTAGCTATTTAGTATTGTCACTTTAAAAATCTTATTGAAAATCTTGTTTCATTGCGCAGGAAGCATTTTATACTTTTATACCCAAGAGAACTAGCTAGTACACAAAATTTGAACAAATCTCGATTATGGATTTTATTCGTAAAAGTAAACATCTGTTAACACCACGTAGCATACTAGCATGAGCTGTGCATGATGGGTAGAGAAAGAAAAGGGAACCACAATTTATCATGGACCTGTGTGCCATGCGGCACATTAGGTCCTTTATGTACACTGTTTTGCATAGAATCTCATAGCCCTGTGAGAGAGGTATTTTTACGGGTGAGAAAACTGAAGCATGGCAAGACAAATTAACCTGGTGAGTGCTGCCAGGTCTTCCAATCCAGGTCTGAAAGGTTTTCTCTGCCACTTTCAGTTACTTGGAGATGAAGAAAACCCAAAGCCAAAATTCTGGCTAACAGTTAAGGACATAGCTTAATTGAACGAGATACCAGTACTAGAGAAAAGAGACTGTGAGAAATTTTATGTAAATGACTCATCCCATTTTTTTACAAACAGAAAAATATATATATATTTTTTAAAAGGAAGTAATTTACCTAGAAACATTTTCAGTGTGTCTCACCTAAATGTTTTTGTAAGAAAGGTGATCAGCTGCTCTCAGTTAAGTTATTCTCAGCACAGGAGGGTTGTCAGGGTAGCGTGCATGGTTTGAAAAAGCATATTCTCTGTACTGTTTTGTGTGTCTTTGTGGTACAGACTGTAAGAGACTTGACCAGATCTTACTGGCAGGTGAGGATATACAGCCAATAAGAGTAAAAAGTATGAAGAGCATATGGATCAAAAAGTTTGAGAACTGCTGCTCAGTTCAGAACCTCGAAGGACCTTCTTGCATTTGTAGATTACTACGTGCCATTCTAACATTCCTCTGGGAAGTCAACTAAAACCAACCTTCTTCTGTTGTCCTATTTAGATTTCAGGGCCCATTCTCTAAAATAGTTGTTTTATAAATCTATAAATGATTATAGGTGCTTTTTTAATTTTATTAGTCATTTGGAGGTCATTTCTTCAAATAAGCATATTTGGTTTAAAGAAGTAGGAAAATAGTAGATATATCGTAACAGATTTATCGTAAGTGGGTTTGTTTTAGATACACCCTTGAGGACATGTGTATACCCCCACTGCAGTGGAATCAGAGTCGCACTGCTATTTGGTGAACTTATTAGTGCAAATACTCACTGTGATGGGCAAGCCAGATTCTAGCTCAGTTGTAAGGTCTGGGTCCAAGTCAGCAGCCTCCCATTGCACTTTGGCAACGTAGTTGTAGCCCTGAAAAGATTTTCATTTACACCTAAAATAGGAAAACAACTTCTAATTAAATGGATATTTGGTTATATGCAGGTATCTTCTGGGATTTTTTCCCTTGCTCAAAAACATGTTTTTTTCCTAATTAAAGGTAGTACCTGTTTGGAATAGAAATTTTGAAGAATATAGATGAGGCTAAAGGTGACAGTCAGAAATCATAACACCCTAAGATACCTTATATAAGTCATTTAAATAAAAATACTTCACTTAACTCCATTTCAAAACAAAATTTGCCGACCTTTTATTATAACAGTAGAGTTCCATGTCGTGTGGTTTTTGGTTTTTGGTTTTTGTTTGTTTGTTTTATTGAGGAATGTATACAATGGAGTAGTCTCAAGTACTAACAACACATGTTACAGCTTGGATGAACCTTGAAAACAATATGCTAAGTGAAAGAAGCCAGACTCAAAAGAGCAGATATTTGATCCCGTTTATATGAAATGGTCCCGAATAGGCAAATCCATAGAAATAGAAAGTAGACTAGTGGTTGCTGAGGGCTGTAGGCGGAGGTTCATATATGCTAATGGGTGAACAAAATGTTCTAAAATCGATGGAGCTGATGGTTGTTCAATACTGTGAATATACTAATAATGACTCGTACACTTTAAACGTGCGCATGTATAGTATGTGAATTACATCAGTAAAGCTGTTGACGCTTATGCCCCTTCCCATAAAAAGAGTAGTGCGATATTGCAGAATTTCAAACTGAGCCTCTGAAAGGCTTAAATAATACATAGTTATAATGCACAGTTCTACGTAGGACTGCCAGATGTTTCTTTCCTCTTTTCTATTGTAAACTACCAGAGTTTTTTATTCTGCATAACTATTTCAAGGTTTATTTTAAAAGTATGATTATTCACTTGGGTTCTCCAATCAAAATAATCATGAATTTAGACTAATATATAGCCTAATACATGATGTAGACACATTGTTTTAATGATTATGATGAAAATATCAAGATTCTGCCGTGATGTGATCGTTTTTTAATGTCGCTGTATTTTATAATGTCATGCTGTTGATTTTAAAACTTTCTAACCGGTAACTTTTTTCTCCCCTTCCCTTTTTCTTCCTCCTTCCACCCCAATACACATTGCATCTTGTCTTCATTCAGAGGAATGCAGTAGCATGGATAGTTGATGGCGAATTTGGAGCAGACGACTTCTGTTTAACTTAAATTAGTCGTATTTTAATGGCTTGGGATTTGGTGCAAACAAACATGATTGATAGCTGGACAGACATGCTCGTCATGAAAAAAGAACCATTTCTGAAGCCCGATTGGGGCCAAACATATACACCTTGCTTCATAGTAACCAGTTGAGATGAAGCACGTCGTTAGAACGTTGTTGGACACCGTGTTGAATTATCCCCCCATCGGTTGTGAAGAACTGTGCTACATTCAGGCTTACCCATTGAACTCAGTATATATATTTTTTTCCCTCCTGCCTTTTGTCTGGTGGGATACCATTCTTGTTGCTCTTCTGTGTAATGAAGTTTAAATGCTTGTTTGGAAAACTTTATTTAACAGTTTAGAAGGCTTGATAGGAAGAGTGCATTAGTCTGAAGAGTATACATTGGATAGGAAAGAATTTCCTTCTTTTGTTTCTCCAAATCTTTCCGCCTTATTTAGCTTGAGATCTTTGCAGCTTGGTTCATGGATTCTAGCCTTGCCCGTTGCGCAGTATATACTGATCCAGATGATAAACCAGTGAACTATGTCAAAAGCACTCTCAATATTACATTTGACAAAAAGTTTTGTACTTTTCACACAGCTTGTTGCCCCGTAAAAGGGTTAACAGCACAATTTTTTAAAAATAAATTAAGAAGTATTTATAGGATCAAAGTGACTTCATTTGTATACATTTGGAATCTAAACCAGCTAAAACCAGTTTCCTCTATAAACTTAATACGCAGCATCACTGATGCTCTTCTGGAATACCACACGAGACGTGGTCAGAAACAGTGCTTAGAAGGACATTACACCGGAAAGTCAGAATAATTCTTTGAAGGTTTCTCCCTTTTGTTTTATTCCTGAAGTAACATCAGTACTTGATCTTGAAGAACTTCAAGATTCAAAAAGAGAATTTTAAATATATACCAACGTGAGAGGTCAGTAGTCTAGGTTTTCAACAAAGCTTGTTCCAAGTTGTTCTCAACTTGGGCACCGGCTTGTGATCTAGCGAGAGAAGCCAGCGGAGTGACCGCTTCACAAGTTCATAGCCTAAGAATTAGAAGAATTCAGCAGGTCACAAACGTACATAAACTGGGTTTAAAACCTCATAGTCATTTCTCTTAATTGCCCTTAATATTTTGACATTTAGGGATACATAAATTTAAAGAATATTCCTTCTCAGTTTTTCAGATATTGCCATACCGAACCTCATTCTAAACTGGTGCTGTGGATAGTTTTTCCCTCTCCCCTCCCCTTTTAGTGTAAGGAAAGGTTTCCTTTATGGAAAAGCACTTTTAATTTTGAGAATTTCACATTTAAAATAAGCCAAAAGCCTGGTGTTCACATTGTGCTTTTAACCCCATAACAGCTGGATACAGCATCCTTAGTCTCTTTTGAAATCCCCTCTCTTTCGGTAGAGGAAAAATATGGTGACCACAGCTGTTGTGCTGGGAAGAGGAGTAGGAACGCCCCCAAAATAAGACTCTGGTGAAGATTCGTCTTGTACAAAGTTCCCCGTGAGGCCCGCCAAGTCTATGATATAGCACCATGAGTAGACTCCAGGATCCACAAACGAGAGAGGCTTGGATGTCAGGAATGACTTCCACTGGGGGTGGGGGGAGGTAGGGGATGGCAGCAGGGAGAAACGGGGAAGTCAGGGAAGGGGAGAAGAAAGAAAAACACAATTGGCCTTAAAACAGCACGATTCTCCCAAAAGTTCTCACAGAGAAAATGACAGATCGTGGTCAGCAGATTATTTTATCAAATTGGTATGTAAAAGATTTCTTTAAGCTCCATTTTGCAGAGACCACCACTTAGAGAATCAAGAATTTCTGTTTTGATACTTCTAAGTTAACTATGTTACAGTTTATCTGGTACTTCATTTTTAACCAAAATTACTTTTTACTTTAAGCTTGAATAAAAACCTTCATTGGTAACTGTATATAATTAAGTGGCAACTTCTCTTTACCTCAGTACAGTTAAATCTATTCATGTTTTAAGTGGTCCACGTGTTATACCCTGAAGCCGTTAATGCGCCCCAGTCTCTACAGTAACATCGCTGACAACACGTGGGTATAGAAACTCCACAGCTGTTTACAAATGTGGTTACAGTGTGCTCGGGGACATTTGTAACATTCAGTGAGATCTGTGCCCATTCAGGGGCGATTTGGCACTCAGATTCTCCTGTACTTCACCCAGCCACCCCTAGATCTGAGTTTTCAGAGTGCTTCTGAAGTACAGTTAAAAACACTTTAAAAAAGTGAAGTGAAAGTGAGGCACATCTTACAAGAACATAACTCCATTAAAACGGAGTAACAACTATGCAAAGGTTTCTACAGCAGCTAGGTGAGTTTGTTTTCCAGGTCTGTCTAAACTGGCAGCTTCCTATATATACTGGTACTTTGCTGTGCCAATTTGCTGTAAATGTCTGTTCCATGCATTTGCCATGCAGTGACTGTGCTAGAAAGGTGAACTAAACAGTGAAGAAACCTAGGATTTTATGGTACAAAGAACCTGATAGGATGGTCTAACCCACAGATAAAACTGAACACTTTGGATAGTGCTATAGTCCACGTAGGGTTAAGAGTGAGAATATACGTGAGAAAACTATCAAGCCAACCGCAAGATACTAACAAATGTATAAATTGAAAAGTACCAATACTTTTTGCACATAGATCAAAATAGAGTGGAGAATTTTGGCTCCAAAAATCAGGTTAGTAGGCTCATTTCCATGTGCTTAAAAATGTTTTTGTTCCTTGATTAAGGGCTAGAGCAAGTATGAAATTAAATGTCTTTTTCCTCCAAATAATTGGTTATTACTAGTACAGCGTTGGTTTTGGGGGTTACTAAGATCGCTGTGTGGGTGGTGGTAAGGACTTAGAGTGGGAAATTAGTTGGGAGGGATGAAAAAGCCTCAGTTTGGGTTTTTGTACTTCGTTGGTGTTCATGCCAGCTACATTTCTGTTACTCTTATTGGCCAAGTACTTGTCTGTTAAACCAGGTAAGTAGTCTAAACAGGAAATTTTATTTGTAAATGTCCCTACAAATTGGTCCATTTTAGTGGGTGGGAAGACAAAAAGGGATTAGCTCACTTTAAATATAAACTGCTAGTTGAAAGAAAAAAATCCAATTTTTGACAGTATTGTCTTAATCTGAAATCACACTAGTAGTAATATGGTGATTTTTATTAGGAGTGTTCTCCCTCTAGAGTGGCATTCCGTGACATTAATAGAAAACCCTTCTTTCCCACCCCTCCCCATCTTGAAATTTTCTTTTTTAGGATGTTGGTTCCTGCACACAAGAACTGACCCTAGCACCTCTGCTCACAGTGGTAAATATACCGCACATCTCTTGAAAGGGACATATCCATGTCAGTTTCTTTCACTGCAGAAGAATGGCTGCTTTTGAATGGGGAGGAAAGAAGACATTTTTCTTAGTATCCTTTTTGTCCCATCTCAAAAATGTATAACTTTAGTTTTACTTTAATTTCTCATTTAGTCTTCAGCAGCTCTCTTTTGGGGTTGCTCTCCAAAATATTACTTCCATTTCAAAAACCATGTTTGATTTAATATAAACTGCAAATTTAAAAGAAGAGGTGAATTTGCATTTACACTTAGACACTTTCTAAAAACAGGGTGAACTTAATTGAAATTTTTCAGTGTTGTTAAGCTATTGTTATAGTAGCTGCCCTATAGTTGCAAAAACAAAACCTATAAAAACTCATCCCCTATCTACTTAATCCAGATAGCCTGGATTTAATGAAACAAATAGTATAAAAATGTGTGCCTGTGTGTTGTGTGTGTGTGTGTGGAAGAGAGAGAGTACTTAATTCATAAGAAGGCCTGGAGACAGCTGTTCTGGGCTCTCGTCAGTTTTACTAAAAGTCTCGTGCACATGTGAAGTGCCCTCTCTGAATTTAAGGTTTGGTTAATACTGGTATATTTTTATAAGATTGAAATCGTGTCCCCATCTTTAACTTAAAACGTTTTCATTATCAGGGTCAATGTGCTAAAACTGAATCATAACATTTTTAGGCACAGATGGAAAAAAATGTTATTGGCTCCTTGAAAATGTGTGTGTGTGGCGAGGGAAAATAGATCCACAAAAGCATGTATGTACGTACAAACCAAGCTGTAGAGATCAAGAAAAGAACTTAAGTGGTGATCTCAAGATTTCTAAATTGTCAAGATTTACATGGCATTGTGGTGGAACTAGTTAACACTTAGAGCTTTTGGTATGTAATAACTATTTGCTATGGACTGATTAAATGTTTCAAAGGATTGTGTTCTTAAATTTTGGGGGGTTCGTTTTCGGTTTTTTTTTTTTTTTAACTGCCTCTCAGATTATATTTAGTAGTTTAAATTTCTTTATTTCATTAAAGCATAAAAAACTTCAGGTCTCTGATATTTATTTTCACTTGTTCTACTAATTATTTACAAAACACCCTTTGTTAACTTTTATAAATGTGTAGTATATTAAACGTCTTTAAAATTTTGTTCAACGGAAGCTCCATTAACTTTGATTTGCTTTACTGGGATTTTTTTAAATACACCTTTCCATGTCAGTGCATAGCACTTAACCAATCGTTTGTATTCCCTTTCAATCCAATAAACAGAATGAATAAGTAATTGTTGCTGTGTTAAATCTCCTAATATCCATTAATCTGCATGTTTAAATAGTACTGTTTGTACCTAAAACAATTGATTTGCTGAAATTGACTTCCATATATTTACCCGGAGTTTCTAACTGGTGCCCAAGGAAGCACTGCTTCATCTGTTGGGCTGTCTTTTTAAAGAGCTACTGTATGCAATCGTGAATTAATTTAGAAAACATTTAAGGAACATTTCTATTTTAAAGGAATCGCATGCCCCATTTTCAAAAATATTACTGCATCTGAAATTATGCAGTTAGGTATTGAAAATGATTGATTATTAGAAAAAATAGATTTCTAGTTTGAAATTTAAATTTATATCATAATTGTGTAGTTCTTTAAAAGATCTTGGAAGAAGCATTCAATGTGTACAAATCTACAGTCATGTATTTATGAAAAAAGGGAAAAAAAGCCAATTGCCCCATCAGAATGAATTATTACAAAAGTGAACTTTAATATCTTTACTGAGTAGAGCTCTGTACAGTAAAAGGAAGTTCAAATCTGAAAAGTTAGTATTTGACAGGCAATTAATGGAGCGTCACCTCAGGGTAGCAGACCCACTAGTGAGGCAGGACGGGCCCCCAAAACGCCCCCCAACCAAGCCAAAAGTGGAAGTTGCAAACTCCCCCGAACCCCGGGCAAAAAGAAGGAAGTTTCCCAACTTTTTTTAAATTTAAATGCAGCAGTATGTTGCAGATTTAGCTAATTTAGAATGTCAAATATTCATATGCATTAAGTTTTATGCCAGATCCTGACACCAAGTATAACAATTTCCCAATCTTTAAGAGTAGACAGTTGTATATCAAAACACAATTCGGTTCCCTTCTACTTAAAAGTTTATGGTCTTAAGTCATCATTTAATGACTTCCACTTGAATTTTTTTTCCCAGAAAAATTACTGTTATGGAAGTGTCAACAAAATGATCCCGTCATTCTAACACCACTTCCAAGAATCTTACATGTCTGCCATTGGTTTTGTGGCAGTGGGTTTGTCTCCCTCAAACTTGATTGGCATACTGAACGAAAGCGAGCTAGCTATGAAACAAACCAGACCGACCGGGTAGCAAACAAACAAATAAATCAACAAGCAAGTAATTCTAGCTAATGCCAGAAACAGGGAAGGACAAATACATTTTCAATCAAGTTTTCATTTCCTCTTCTGATGTTAAGATTATTGGCTGCTTTGGTCATTATATAGATGCAACTTGGGTCCCTCATATACCATTTAAGATTTTTTCTTTTATAGTTTCAGGAAGAAGATCTTATTTAAGACATAGTTAACCATGGTGATAGACTGTATCTAGAATTCAAATTAATGAATATGCTAAATGTTTTTCATTTAACTTTCAGATTTCTAAACCACTTTGTAGTCAAAATTTATTAAAACCCCAAGTAATTTTACGGTATCAGCACTAATCCACTTACTGGTTTTGGAGAACCACAAGACTATGTTGTATTAGTTCAGCATCGAGACCAAGAGTTAAAAGCAGGAGCAAGAAAGATACTGAAAGGTAACCACAACACTGCACAACTGTTTGGTCATTGAGTGACTTCAATACATAACAGGTATTCATTTGGGCCAATACATTAAATAAACTAAGTGGTATGAAGGAGCTGGAACTCAAAGCTAGGTGCCTCTAAGCTTGTTTGAAACACCATACCATATAAATCTCCCTTGGTCTGTAGATGGCCATTTAGCTTGCAATAAAATTGACTTAAAACTTGTCAAAGATAGGTGAAGTTTAAGGGCCCACTTTACTAATTCTAGTAACTACATAGTTATAAAAGAAAACACTTCTGAAATTATATCAGGATACTTCTCTCCATGCAATTAAAGTAATCAAAACATGTTTAACAGAAAATCTCCACAATAAATTTGAGTATCTTTAAATGGTTTTATAAACTTAGAGTGTAGTGGTTAAAATCCTATCACTTGGTGTGTCACTTCAGACAAGTTACTTAACCTGTAGCCTAGTTCCCTCAGCTATAAAAGCAGCTAACAGTATCCTACCAAGTAGCACTATAATGCGTGAGAATGCACATAGTAAAACCACAATTTTTTAAGAGTGATTTAAAAGTTAACAGAGATGTTCAGCCAAATCCAGAATATTGGAGGTTCTACACAACAAATGATCACTGTTAAGTGACCCAGTTTTTTCAACGAATTGCAAGGGAAAAAGAAGAAACCTAGTAGATTCAAGAGACGAGACATTAACCAAATTAAATATGCAGATCTTGTTTGGATCCCAATGTGAATAAACCAACTGTAAAACTTTCGAGCCAGTGGGGTCAATCTGGATATTTAGTACTAAGGAATTACTAGTTCATGTATGACACTGGTACTATGGCTAAGTGTGTGTGTGTATGTTAAGAACACTCAGATATGTACAGAAATATTACATAATGATGTCCGGTGACTGAAAACAGTGGCAGAGGGAAGGTAGATTTATGTATAAAACAAGAATGCCCATGAGTTTGATTACTGTAGCCAGTAAAACAGAAAATTACCAAATAATTAGCCTTGCCCTGCAGGTCTCTGACAGAGACCTGTTGCTTTTAATTGAACTATCAGGTTCAACTGTCACCCGATTTGCGTACAATCTATGAAATAGGCTGCTGATCAAATCAAGTGATGAGTAGGCTTTAGAACTTGTTTCCATCTCTCCTCCCAAGACCATCAATTTGAGTGAATTGAGTTGTGAAAATAGACAAAAGATTCGAGCTCCTTCCTTGTTCAAGTGCCAGCCTGTTGCTCAAAGAGTGTGTGGCACTTAGATTAGCAGATAGGAGATTGAGTCCTCTGCATGAACAAAGGGGATTCTGATAAAGCACAGGGCCCTGAGAAGCAAACTGGGAGTAAGGGAGAGATGGCTGGAGTAGCAGTATACAGTGTAAACTCAGAATCTTCCTCTGCCCTCTCGGTTATCTGACAGACACACGAGGTGCTCCATCAGAGAACAGGAATTTAAGTATTTGTTAAACTGATTCACCTTTTAACTAAGTGGCCATGTTTAATGAGAACAGATAAAGATGAAACCAAGATTACGCCATAATGAATGTAGCCAACCAAATATACAGCAGAGGAAGCCACAGTCAAACGTCTAAGCTCTCAGCTCACTGATTCTGACCAGCCACCCACCAACTCACTTGTCCCCACCCACCTTCAGAGGGAAGAAAGTGAAAACAAAAGCTTTTATCAAGGATGTCTTCTAAAGAGCAACTTGAGCTCAGTACCAAGCCAGCTCAGTGAGCAAACCCTTTAAGTATGGTTCTGCCAGATTATTACCATGACTACTGCAGCTCATGATGCTAACCCTAATGCTTTGAAAGACCCTGTCATTAGATTGTATTTAACTAGAGCAAAACAGTTTGGCTATTACCTTTGAGAATTTTCAGAAGTGGGCTTAAAGCCAAAAGGCTTCGCTGACAAACCCTCAGAAAGTCAAAACGGCCCATTTGAACAGCCTTGTTAACTACAAGAACATTCCAATCTTTGTTACACTACAGAGCAAAATAGTGTATTTGGTTTAAAGTGCATAAACTTGGGTGGCAGAAATCTAGATAAGCACAGAATTTCAGACTTAACCTTTTCTACCATGCTGCCTGTTTCTATATATTAGAACAAGTTTATTTACATTTTAGGTACAATTGCACCTTATACACAGACTTTTCACCACAACTACTTCTGACAAAATATTACCTGTGAGCAAAGCTGATTTCACAAGTCTCAAGTGTACCAAATATAAGTTTCCTTTGCTAGTCTAGCATGTCACAATGTGGCCTTGAAAACAAAGATGGTGGGCTTCGATTATGTTGCTCCATTGCTGCTTCTCTGACGTAAAGGACATCAGTTAGAGTTCTTGCTGAAAGAGCAATAGAACAACGCAATCAGATTTACTTGTTCATTCAACAATCATTTATTGTTTTTGTGTGCAAGGCACTGTGTTAGGTGCCGGGAGCAGCAGGAACAAGATACAAACATGAGTAAGAGCACACTCTGCCCTCTAGGAGCGTACAGTCTAGTAGGAGATTAACCGAACACAAAGAACTAATAGCAGATAGAAAGTGGTAAGTGCCACAGGAGATAAAGTTCCATGGAAAGGAAGACCAGGTGAGAGAAAGCCGATCTGGACTCTCAGCCCACTGTCATGTGTGTGGTAGGAAAAGGTAGCTGAGGGACCTGCCAGCCTTCGAAGAACTGAGCTACATCTTAGATCTTGCTTCCTCAGCGCTCTCAGCGAGGGTCCAGTGATTTGCAAGGGCACCTGCTGCCATTGAGAGGACGGGAGGACAAAGACAAGGGAAAATGACACAACACACAAGTAAAACTATCGTGCACACAGGCGCACCCTGGGCGCTGCGCCTTCACAGAGGGCCAGGGAAGAGGAGTGAAGGGGGCGGTGAACACTGGCACAACCACCAGGCCTCCAGATGCAATCTCTAGGCCTCACTTCTCAATCTTTAAGATGGAAGAAGTTACACCAAAGGATCGCTATGGTCCTCTGCAACTCTCCAATCAGAGAAAAGCATAGAAAAGTAATATATAGCATCTTAACCACAGCTTTAAAAGTTAGTGCTTTTTTTTCCCTTTCCATCATTTGTAGAGATGCCCCTAAAAAATTTAAAAATAAAATCTAGTTACCCCCTTTCCCTGGCTTTGATACAGACAAGTGACACAAGAAAGGTGGTTTTGTTTTTAACCACAGTTCATTTCCAGAAGAGCTCCTGTCCTTTGTTGTAAACGAAACACCCTTCTGATGTGCTTGGCCTCAGCGACTGATGCCTGACATGCACACTGCCAGCCAGAGGCTCTCTCAACTGCATGGGTTCTATTTCGGTTATTTAGAATACTTGAACGAGAAGATGAAACATTTTGGTCAACAGTCTGCCACCACCTTTGAGCTTCTTGTCTCTCAGTTCTAAGGATTTAAGTTCTCCAACGGCTTCCATTGCTTCAATAGTTTGAGCAGAACATTAAGAGGCACTGGAAATCAGGGAGAAAGGCAGAGTGAAAGGACTGGTTTTTATTTTTATTTTTTAAACAGACAACGGTGCCTTAGAAGGAAAAGGTATCTAAGACTTCTGTGTTATGGCTTCTTGGCTCTTTGCCTGGCAGAAATCCAAGATAACCACAAGGAGCAATTTCTGAGACCCCAAAGAAGCCAATAGGACCAAGTATACTTTGCCTACCATTTCACATTCCTTTCATGTGTAGCCAGGGCACTATGTCCATCCTTGAAACACGGATATCTGTATAGGGAGTTCTGCCAGCTCTGACTTCTGCAACAGCCACACTTAGTCCAAGGCTGAAAGGACATGCAACATCTGATCTTTCGGTGAACGCACATCTTGTTTAGCCACCCAATTCTGAGTGAATAATCCCTT
>NW_011888841.1:2232941-2246850 GCF_000151845.1 Pteropus vampyrus
GAGCACTGTAGTGTAGGCTGACTTCGCGGCTTCTCTGGCTTCAGTCATTTATCAAAGCTAAAATCATACTGTGGAGAGAAGAAATTCAGGTTACTAATGTTTCCGTAGGAACGTCCTACAGAGCTTGGTCTGTCCAGACTTGTAACCCTAAGGCTCGGCACGGAACAACCATTTGAGTGAAAGACAATCGCTTATACCTAAAAGAAAGAAAATCTGTATTAGGGCTTCTCGATGTCCTATGTTTTTCACTAAAAAAAAAAAAAAAAAAAAAAAGTAAGTGGGGTGAGGGTGAGGAGTATAACCTAAAACCAATGTTGGGCTATAGTTTAGAAAAAACAAACTATGTCCAGGAAAAATACTTTAAATTTCTAGCCAGACCTCTATACATGCTGTTCCTCCGCCTGGAACCCCACCCCGCCCCACCAGCACACCCCACCACCTGCTAAGTTCCTGTTCAGGCTCCCCGAGCGGGCTCCCCGGCCCTCGTTGGGAAAGCAGGCCTCAGCCCAGGGCATGCGCGCGGCTCCTTCCAGCGCTTACCCCACAGGCCCCGCCTACGTTGCCACCCCTGGGCAAGAGCGCAGGATCCGGGTCATCACTTTCACATTCCAGGATAAACCCAAACACTGCAATACCAGCTCCCAGCTTTTACAGAGGGATTACGTGCTGCTCCTTTGTGTCACCTGCAGTGCCTTATACAGTGTCTGACACACAGCAGTCACCCAATAAATACTCTATTAAAACTACCACGGTCAGCAGTAACAAAACTATCATTTTCTTTTATAGAATCAGCCTTGCTCTGCTGAGATTAAATGATGAAAACACACAGAAATATCCTTATGTTGTTCATGGCCTATGTTGCTGTTGAAAGGTTAGCTGTCCAAACCGAACCACATTAAGTGTACTCAGTGCGCAGCACAGATTAATGGTAGCTAATATTTTTGAAAGACTTTTTTTAGAGTTTACTACAGGTCAGCACAGACCTAAGTGCTTTACAGGCATTATCTCATTTAGTCCAAATCAGGATCTGATGAGGTAGGGGCTATTACTATCTCATCTTCATGTAAACAAATCGAGGCACAAATCGAGAGGTTAAGAAACTTGCTCTAGGTTGCACAGTGATTAAGTGGCAGAGCCCAGATTTCCCTCATAGCACCTAACCAAAAAACCAAAGGCACAGATTCTACCAATCTCTAAAGAAGACGGGCATTTTTTCCCCTTTAATTCTATTTAACAAACCTTGAGCATATGCCATGTGCAAGGCACCATGCAAACTGCAGCCAGTGATAACAGAGAGGAGCAGCATAGAATCCCACATTAGAAAAAAGATGATTTGGAAATAAAACCACTTTTAAACAGCAACCAAAAGCTAAGAGCAACGTGTTACAAGGACATCTTCTGAGACTACTCTTTCGTCCTGATCCCTTGAACCATGGGCGATGCCAAGGAGTAAAGTGACAGCAATGTGGCTAAAAATGACAAACTGAGGAGGGTAGAGGGAAGAAAGGGAAGAGAAAAAGCAAGGATGCAGCAGTGAGAAACAGCTAACTACTCAGTCAAACCCAACACACAGGCTGCCTGTCTCTCACTTAGTTATAAAGAACCATATACCTACCCCCAAGCTGCTGCCTGGTTGTCCAATCCCCAGTCTTCAGTCCGTCTTCCTACTGCTTTCAATTCAACAACTGGGAGCCAAGAAACTCTTGTGTATTTTTAAATCCTAAGAGTCCAGGTCTACTAAGCAAGATACTGCTCCCTAATCCTACATTTACTCCCAGAAGTAGGGCAACCGTAGCTTTACCCACAGCTGTCTCAAGAAGTTTCTGTTATCAAGACCCAAGGAATGTCTACTCTGGTTTGCACCCCAACAATGCAAAACCTGGAGGAGGAGGAGGAAGAAAATATAACCTTGAGCTGACTCCAGCTTGCTTATTTTCTCTTTAGAAACAAATATAAGGGAATGTATATGATGCCAAAGATATCTTCATATCATTTAACTTAAAAAAGTAATAAAAATGATAATAGGTGTGTCACCACGTTCTTAATATTAATTTGCTCTTTATTCTTCATCTTTAATACTAGGATTAAGAATTAAGCACATTAACAGTGACATAGGGTATGAAAACTAGAAACTGGTACCAGTGTGCTTTTTCCATCCTAGTTTTTTAAATATAGAAACGCAAATAAGAGAAATAGTGAAAAAGAAACCATCCAAACTCCAACTTCAATCTAATCTATGCTAGTGAGTGGAATTAGAAAAGCCAAAGTTTAGGAAGCCTGCTTATTAAGGCAGAGGCTAAGATGGTTCTGACTTTTAAATTACTTCAGACAAAACTGCAGTTTTCTAACTTGCTACCTCTATACAGATTCTAATTAACAGGACTTTTCTGAGGAATGAAAGTTTAGATCAGCACAAGTTTTTCCCAATAGTTCTTATACCTATGTGAAAAATTAAAATTTACCTGGGAAAAGAGAGGAATGCTCTGACTAAGCTCATATACAAAGGTTAAGCCTGACTTCTAGCATCTTAAATATTTAATAAAATTGTACACACATGACAAGTCGTTTTGCTCTATCTATGCATCTATGATAGGTTTTAGAAAAGGTGGCATGTTCGTCTCTAAAAAACAAAGTAATAAATTTAAGTTTAAAACAGAACTGCATAAGGTGTCCAGTGTCTGACAGCCAATCTTTCATATTAATTCTTATTTCCAATATTTTATAACCTAAGACTGATGCAATTTTACCAGAACAGACCACTTAGCATGCTGGAGAATAAGCATCACCCCTCAATTCCTTACTGCCAAGAAAGATAAGCCCAACTGGATATAAGTTGCTGAGAGCTGCTGCCAGTGGTCTGGCAACATATGAGTGTGACAATCTTTGGGGAACACAGATTAAAATTTATAAAAGGCAGTGAGACCTTGCAACTGGACACCAGAGCAGGAAAAGAGCAGTAAAGACAGTTTTAAGCATATCAACAGCCTCTATCACTAAGGAATAACTAATTCCACCGAGTAACTCTACTGTAGGTCAGGCAGGATGCTGATTCAGTGACATTCATAAAAAAATCTACACAGCCACAAGAAATTCACATAATCCCCCAAAGCTTTCCAATGTCAGTGCTAAATTCTACAGTATAGTAACATCTCACCCAACAAAAGCAGGCATGGCATCCAAGAAAATGCCAGGAGGATTGCAGACTCACCTATAAAGATACATGAAGAAACAGAGCAAGTGGAAACCAAGCTTGATCATGGCTTCTTTCATGTGTGACTTCAGCTGCCCACGATTGTGTATTTCTGTTGGATCAAACACTCCCATGTTACCACTTGGCACCATAATGAACCTAATAAATTAAAGGATGCACGCATATTAAAAAGAAAATCAAATCATCAGCATAAATAGTCAAAAATAAGTTACCAATAATAATCAACATTTAAAAGTGAACCACTTGTAGCAGTTTTAAATTCAAACCAAATATGGACAAGGTAGTATGATATCACAGGCCACCACTTAGTCTTCCTTTGAAAGATATAATACTGTTAATTTCTGGTGTAATTTTGTGCCCTCTGAAAAATATACGGTAACACGCTAGAGAAGAATATTTTACGCATTGAGACCCTCTTACTCGTCTTCTGTAGAAAACTACTGAACCAGTCATACCTACAGTCATCCCTACAAATGAAGAGGGCTCCAAAACCAAACCAACTTGATCAAGTTCTTTGAAACTTCTTTATCTACAAAGTCCTAAATTAATTAATGCTATTCCCTTCACCTTCGCAACATCTTTATAAGGAAGAGCAGTGTCACACATAATTATTCCCATTTCACAGATGGCAATAAAGAGAGATTCTATGTCCAGAATAGAAACCTCATCTTTGGTGCTCCTGCTGATCAATAGATAATATGTCTCCATCTGCAAGATTTATAAATGGAATCGACCTTAGAAGAGCAATTTAGAAAAGACAGAACAGAAATGATTTAGAGTAAATGCTACTGTGGTAAAATAAAACTCTTCAGTTAAGGTAGTAAATGGATAGTTCCGACTCAAAATGCAATGTCTAACTCTACATTACTGTTTAAAAAAAAATACAGATTAAATACAAAACTAAACAAATAAGAAATGCACTTTTTACAGTGGAGGAGGGACGACCACAGTGGGGGAATGAGAACAGGGCTACAAGTCGATACACACGCCTAGTTCCAAATCCAGGCCAATTCAACTCAGATCAGAGCAGACTCAAATTTTTTTTAAAAAATCTTGATTATACTATATTCAATATACTATGGAGTCTTTTGGGTTCTTCAGATGATATATCACATTTCATGTTTACTTAATATCACTGTTTCTATAATAGCTACACGATAGTCTTCCTCCTCCTCGACTGATTCTTTTTACAAGTAAAGAAATTGAGTTACTTTGAGAGAAACAATGAGTTTAAGCATCTTGGCCTCAACATCCAGACTATGCTACTTGTGCAATGTCCATGTCCTAACCTAGCGCTGTTCGTGGCCTCCTCCAGCTTTCACTTCCACGCTGCTTCCAGTTCTTCTTCCTCGCTATTGCCACACATTCAGTGTTCTCAATTGTGACTTACGTGAAATGCAAATGCCTCTCTGAGTTCCACAAATCTTAAATTCTCGGCCAAATCCTAATAGCCCACCTCTAGCTGGAGAGGGGGTGTGTACCTCTGAATATCCAGATAACAGCTCAACTCAAATTGTCTCAAAGAGTCTTATCCTTCTTTGTCTTCTAGGTTATCGAATAAGAGTGTCACCATTTTCTTGGTGGGCCTTAAAAACCTTCTCTTTCTCAGTTCTGACTTCTCTCTTCATAGGCAGTAGATCGAAATCTTGTCCATTTTCCCTTCCTTTCACCACTTAATAGAGCCGTGTCTTTTTTATTCTCACCACCACAACCTTCTTCCACCACTCAATTATCTTACCGCAGTCACTGAACTGGTTTCTCTACCTCTGGCTATACCTCCATTGAATATACAACGCTTCCAGAAAAATCTTCCCAAAGCATAATTTATTTCATGTCAACTTAGCTATTCAAAACATATAGAGCAAAGAAGATATATAAATGGCTAATAAGCACATTAAAAGATACTCAGTATCATTAGTCATTAGGGAAATGGAACCCAAAACCACAATGAAACACCACTTCATAGCCAATAGGATGGCTAAAATAAAAAAGACACATAAGTGTGGCAAGGATGTGGAGAAATTGGAACCCTCAGTGTTTTGCCTCTTTGTCCTGTGGGTAAAGTCCATTTCATCAATATCTGTATCCCCAATAGATAAATACAGACATCTGAAAAGAGGACATGATCCATCTGTTGATTTTTTAAACCTTTTTAAATAGATGGTAAATCTGTGAGCAGCAGACAATCTGTAACTGCCATTATCAGGGTCTTTGTCTTTATAATTATAGGAAACAGAATCTATGAACTTTATTACCCCTCAAATAAAACTTCATAGAGCCTTCCACCAGTCTGTGATAAATGCAGAGAAGTCATGCCAAAGGCTGCTCCTCCTCTGGCGCATTTTCCTTGCTAGTGGAGCTGACTGAAACTGTGGTCTGGGATATCAGTGAGATGCACAGTCTCAAAGGTTTCCATTCTCACTCCCAAATCTGTGTTCCACTTACAGTATCCACAGTATCACAGGGATACTGAGCTGTGCTAAAAGCCTGTGTGGACTCACACCTCATGATAAGCATAAGGAGTCTGATTCTAGTGCTAAGCTCAGGTTACAGTGTTGGTCTAAGATGATCATGGGAGAGCAATGAGAAAATGAGAAGAAAACAAAAAATTCTACCCCTCTGGACCCGCCATCTGGAAAAGAGGTACAGAGTTAAAAACTTTCCCCTAGCTCAAGGTTGCAGTATCACGATCTTCATAAAATCATTCCCCGAATCCACTCGCTTCCTCATCTCCACTACCTTCCATTATCTTTTCATGCGCTTCCTGTCCTCTCTCCACTCCTCCGCTATTCTTTCCTGTTCTAACTGCACTTTTAAAAACTCACGCTTAAAAATAAGCCCATGATTTTACCTAAAAAAAAAAAACTAGGTATAAATAAAATTAAAGCCTTAAAATTTAGTAGAGTAGCAACCTAACATAAAAATAATCCCAGGTTTGTCAAGATTATTCCACAGTTCTTCACAAGAAAATATGCAATATACGATGGCTCAACTATAAAATTATATTCAATTAGTGTTTATATTGAGCTATGGCTGAACAAACTTCCTAAATTTATTAAGTCAAAATTTTGAAGTTATCGAATTGGTAGGCTTTAAAATGAAATTTTCTTTGGAGCATTCCAAGTACACTCTAATTAAAAACTGCAGATATAAATGACGAGGACCTTTTATTATATTCTCAGGCTTTTGATCATTCTTAAAGGAAAACGATAGGCAAGACAATAAAAAAATTTCACAAGTCTTTAGATATCACAAATAAATATTACATATTTTTAAAATTTACACATGTAAATATGTGTTTTTACTACAAGAGGGAGCCATGCAAATTGCTACTTGCCCAGTATACTAAAGTAAACAAAAATTTATGCTGACTTAATAAAGCATTTTGCTGTCATTTATTTTATGACTGGCACATGTTTTTTTTGGAAAAAACGCTGTTAAAATTTAAAAAATTTTTTTTTCTTTAAACTGTAGTAAACTAGACACAAGCAGTAAATAAACTATACTCACCGATATATATTCCAAGTGGCAACGGGCAAGTTGAGGAGGAAGATGAACCAGTGCAATGAAATGAGCATTAATACAGTGACAATGGCATGGCCAATCAATTCTGGAATTACCCACTGCAAGGGGAGACAGAGCATGACACTCACTTCACTATTCTTCCTGAATGTACATGTTAACTGAAACTAAATCAATGAAGGTACAGGGAACTTCCAAGCTAGTGTTTCAAGATATTTTTAGACTCGGATGTCCCAGATTTGCATCCTGATAGAACTGCTTACCCCATGCAAATACGGCAGAGCACAGCATAAAAATAATGCACTTAAATTTCAATTACATTTGTCCTAAGCAAAGGTTCAGATTCATTCACTAAGCAGGCATGAATGACAATTAGGGAAATATAGAGTATTATTTACTTTCTATTCCAATATCTATACTAATGCCTCTTACTCTAATTTGGGATGCTATATCCACATACATGCTGCCTTTTAAGCCAGAATGTCAATCTTGAACATTTTTCAATGTCCAGACTCCTAAGGGAAATCATTTCATACTCAGTCATTCACACACACACTTCCTCTCTCTCTCACACACAAATAGTACTTTAACAACAGCAGCTCAGAGCTGAACAAACATGATAATGAACTGGGATACCAGAATCCCAGCCTAGTGGCTTTAGAGCATCCAGTGCCGTTATCTGTGCTCTCTTTTTTTTACTGTGCAGTATTCTAGTTCTCATGCATCAGCAGCTACTTTGGCAGGTTCTCAATTCACCAATGGTCTTCTCTTATGAGTAGAAATTTTTCTTTTAATAAAGTTTACTAGCTAATATTTACAGAGTCTGAAACTGGCACTTCCCACTTACAGAAATGAGGGAAGTAAAACTCAGGTTAAGTAACTTGCCCAAGGTTACACAACTACTTAATGGCACAGCAATAATAATATAAGCCCAGACACACTGGACCCAGGTCTCTTTGCATTTAGATTTTTAGGTACTTTTTTGCAAACAAAGAAGAGATTTTCTGGACCTTAAACCTAATTTGCAATTAACTGGATCTTTTTAATATGTTATATGCATTTTTTAAAATGTGACCAATTTAATATATGCTTCCAAGTGTGAGCTGCAAAGTCAAACAAACCTGGGGTGGAATCCACGCTCTACCCTATTTATTAGCTGTGCAAACTAGGAAAAGTTACTTATAAAAATTAACATTAAAAAAACGACTTAATTTCAAATTGAAGGGGTAACTTTCTGAGATAATCTCTTCTTTGTATTTAGATTATTTTTATTAAAAAAAACATCTAAAATATTAAGCAAGAAATATAAAAAGAAATACAATTCATTTGATTATATATAGTCATTCTTCTAAAGAAGACCTGAAACTAATATGTTATATATTATATCCTAATTAAAAACAGCTTTTAAAAGAACTCTCAAAGCATAGCAGATAAACAGATAATCATTTATTTAAATCTATCGGTATATTAAACCATGTTCTGAAAAATTTGAAAGAGAGAATAAAGGAGGAGGGGAGGAAGGGAGAGAGGGAGGAGAGCAAGAAGGGAGAGAGGGAGGAGGGGAGGAAGAGCGAGAGGGAGGAAGGAAAGAAGGGAGGAAAGAAGAGGAGGAATATAGTTTACCAAATATTTTAACTTTCGAACTGTATCTTTATTTCCCTCATGGGCCCGAGAAAATTAAGTAGACTGAAGATGTGAAAGACACATGGGAATCATTTTAGGTCAAGCCAAAAGCACCTTTTTAGTACCGTATTTTTAAATGAACTTTTATCTGGAAAGCCCATCTGTCTGCTCATCTCATAAAATGAATCAGGAGCAACTGGTTTCTCTGAATCTAGACAAGCTCTGCAATACAGAATGGCCTTGCCAATATAAAGTTCTATATAGGTACTAAAGGTAAAATGGCTTTAAAACAAATCAGCTAATTAACTCCATTTCTCAGCAAGCCACAAAAAGAAGGTTGTCTTTCATGCAACAAAAGACAGACCAAGTTTTTTTTCCATGAATAGAGAGGAAGAGGTTTGGACACAAGACAAAAACAATTACCCTCAGAAGGAACCTTTACCTAGTCTGAGTAGTGACGCTGTCCATTGAAGACAAAAGGACAAGAAGCAGAGCAAAGAAACAAGAAGTTAGGTCTTCTAGTACAGTTTCGTGATCTAAAATATTGCAAAACACATAGTTCTACCAACACTCCAATAAGAGACAACAGGCACTCTAAAATCAAACATACATATATTGGTTATCTATAATAATCTCTAACAGAAAACGGAGAACTGCCTTTGATACCAGAAGATGAGCAAAGAAATGTCTTACCTTGTTTAATTTCGAGCAACATGATCTAGCATTAATGTAATCACATTCTAAATCAGACAATGTAATTATCTGATGATCAAGATAAGGAATTATTAGACTCCTTTTATAACAACTATTTGTTTTTAAGTTTCAGAAAGCAATCCCAATTGCAAGCCAGAATTACATTCGACATGAAAAAATTCAATTATATCCTTAAAGCTCACTCATTAGACAACACAATTGTCTCATTTATGTTCCTTCAACAAATAATTTTCACAAAAGGATCCTCTTATGCTCAATTTTAATGTGACCCATACCAGAACAGTTCCACAAATCTCAAACAGTGGTTATAAGAAATGGAAAATAAGATTTATTGAAACAGTTTAAATGTTAAAACCCCGAATTCCCAATAGTAAAAAAAGTGTTTTGATAAATCCATACAACATCTTTGAAGACTTAAGATATTAAAAAGGAAAACAGGATAGAAAACTAAATACAACAGAGCCACGTCAGCAGTGATTTTGTCTTGAAAGTTGGATTACAAATGATTTGTTTTCCTAATACTTTTCTCTATTTCCCAAACTTCCACAGTAATTATACAGGAATTAAGGAGGGAAAAAAAGGTTTTTAGTACAAAACAGAAACTCATTAGAATTCATCAAAGTAAAAACTGCTGCTCAACTGGCAAAGGGACGGAGAGGAGGCAGAGCAATATTTATGGAATACTGGCCATAAACAGGTGCTTAACACATGTTCTCACTGTACACATATGTGGGAACTAAAATTTCCCACTTTAGTGTATAGACCATGCCACCCTGAACGTGCCCAACCTTATCTGATCTCGGCTAAGCAGGGTCGAGCCTGGTTAGTACTTGGATGGGAGACCGCCTAGGAAGACCAGGTGATGCAGGCGCTTAAAAAAAAAAAATTCCCACTTTAAAGACAAGAAAACTAAGGCGTAGAGAGATGACATAATGTGCATAGCAAATATCTAGCTAAGCCAGGAGTCCTGATTTCAAATTTTGTGTCCTGCTACATACAACAGGCTGCCTCTTCATAATAAAATGTGAAGCCACACTGAAAACGTACCCTGCACGACTACCCTAAAATCTGGATGCTCTGGCGAACAAAAAGCTTAATTCCAGAAGAAAAGGGCACATGATTCCTATGAGTTCCAAGGAGAGAAGAAAAAAATCCAGTTTCTCATGCTGTTTTTCCCCCTGGCTCACGTTTAATTCAATCGATTGTGCGACACTGGGCGACAGGACTAGATGATCCCTCAAGAGCAGAGAAGAGTTGTAGTCTACACGGATTCTAGAGTGCTAGGTTTAACAGCCGTTTATCGGTCAGAAAAATACAATGTGAATACTGTAACATGAAAAGCTATATAAAACTTCTGAAGTTTAGACATGGACAGACCCAGAAGTTTTTGAAACGAGTTGACTCCTGGATGTGAAGGGTCCCTTCAAGTTCCAACACTCGCGAGAACAAAGAGCCGGGTGGTGGGGGTGTTGCCCAAAGAATGACAAGTGGCGGCAAATCGCCTCCGCTCGTCCCAGCGCCTCGCTGCCCACGAGCGACCATCCCCGGGACGAGGGCAGTCGCTCTCGGGACACCTCCTCCCCCCAACCCCCGCCCCACACACACACACACCGCGCCCCGCTTCCGACAAAGGGCCCGGCCCAGGGGCTAAGAAAAACCGTGGCCCTTGTTCTCTAGAGGGCCGAAAGGGAAGTAAACCGCGACCCCTCTCCCCCGAGGACCGCAGGGAGGCCAAAAGCCTGCCCGGCTCGCTGCAAGGCGGGTCCGGGCATCGGGGGGCGAGCGGCGGCGGGCGGGCCTGGCCGGGAGAGAGGCCCGCTCGGCTCCCCGGGTGCGGGGCGGCCGGCAGCCTGGGCAGAGACGGGCAGCGAGGGCTCTCCTGCCCCAGCTCGCCACACCTGCCCCGGCGGCCCGCGCCCGCCGCCTCTCTCGCTGTCACACACCTGCCCTGGTTCCCACCCGGGCCCAGCCTGAGCCCTATCTCTCCCGCGGAGCGCGCCAGGGCGGCCTCCACCCGCCTCAGGCAAGGATACGAAGTACACTGAGAGGAAGATGAGCGCGCAACAGTCCAGGAGAGAGAAGACGAACACCACCGCCTCCATCCTCCTCCAGCGTCGCCGCTCCTTCCGTCAAACCCGCTCTGGCGCCCCGACCCGCCCCGACCCGCCCCGACCCTGATAGGCCCCTGTCCCCGCTTACTGGCGTGTGTAGTCCGCTCCGCTGGGGCACGGCATGCCGGGAATTGTAGTCCACATTAAAAAAAAATCCGCCACAATTCTGATGCATGCTGGGAAATGCAGTCCATTAGTTCGAATACCTGTCAAAGAAGTTGGGCAAGGCCTCTACTCTAAATACGATTATGTCCAGAAATGGTGACAAGAAATTAGTCAAGGTGTATTTACGGAACACTTGTAATCTGCTAGATACTCAGTAGAATTTCTTTGCCATGTGCGAAACTTTCTTTTGATTCCGTGCTGGACCCACCGGATCCTGGGATTTGGGGTTGGTAAAAGGTTTTCATCTCAAAGCACAAATCTAACCTCAACACCCCTGGCTTGACAGTTGAGACTGCCATTCCTGATCTCAGTTTCTCCAGAAATTTCACAATCCCTTTGATATTCTGTAACAGCAATGTTTCTCTCCACTCTAGATTTTAAGATCTTTGAAAATTGAATACGTTGTCTTATCCATTCATTAACAAATATTTACTGACTCCACCACTACCACATGTCAAGAACTGCTCTAGACTCCAGAGATACAGAAATGAACAAGGCAGACATGATGCTACTTTCACTGGGTAGGTGGGAAGAACAGGCAATAAAGAATACAGAATACAGAAAAAGAAAATTTAAGGTTATAAACTCAATGAGTAAAATATATCAAAGTCATACATTTATTTGACCAATATTTTCTGAGCAGCTAGTATATGCCAGGTACTGGGCCTTAGGGATGCATGATGAATGAGAAAAACGTCCCTACAGTCTTGTAATTTTCATTGTAGTGAGAGAGAGAGACAGACAGATAGACACACACACACACACACACACACACACATCTATCAATAACAGACAGTTATAATGACTTTACAGAGAATGGGGGAAGGGTGGGGAAACACTTGGAGACTGAGTGGTCAGAGAAAGCCAGGCTGGAACTGACATTTAAATTGAAATCTAAATAGCTACATGAAGATTTGCAGGCAGAGTGTTTCAGATGGTGGGAATAGTGATTACAGAGGCCTAAATGCTCATAGAAACTTGGTGTGTTCAAGGAATAGAGAGAAAGGCCAATACGACTGAAGAACAACGGAAAAGAATGAGAGAGTTTTAGGAAGAGGTCAGAGTGGGCAGGGCAAGGTCACAAGAGCCTTGTGGACCCCTGGCAAAGAGTCTGACTTTTACTCTAATATGATGATAAACCACTGAAGAGTTTCAAGTATAAATGTACCTTCATCTGATATACATTTTTAAAATATCCTTCTGTTTGGTGTACTGAATATGTGAAAGGAAGACAAGTTTGGCTGCAAGGAGACCACTAGGAGGGAAGAGAATGAAGAGGGGAATTGGTAAGAAAGCAAAACCAACTAGAATTGCCTGACACAGCAGAGGTTCATAGGATCATAATGGGTTCATAGGTTAAAACGAGATAGACTGTGAACAGATTATTTATAAACCAGCTCTCACTACACTCCTACTGCACCTTGTACATAACCCTAGCAGAACATTCATCATATTATCTTCATTACATGCCTAGCCAGCCACACCTTAGCCTATGATAGAAGTAACACATTTTATTAGTTTTTCTACCCCCAGCATCATCTATCCTGTAAATAATAGCTAGTGCTTAATAAATGTTTGCCAAATGAATGACCCATATTCACTATTAGCAAAGATTTTACTAAAATTAGTTCAGATTTTATTAAAGACAAAACACTATAAAACTCCTAAAGAAAACATATAGGAAAGTTTCATAATATTGGATTTGGCAGTGATTTCTTGTATATAAAACAAAAAAGCACTGGCAACGAAAGCAAAAATAGACCAATGGAACTAGATCAAACTTAAAAATGTCTGTGCATCAAGGGAAGCAATCAACAGAATAAAAAGGCAACCTATGGAATAGGAGAAAATATTTAAAATCATATATCTGATAAGAGATTAACATCCAGAATATATAAAGAACTCTTACAATACGACACCAAAATAAAAACCCCAAATAACCTAATTACAAAATGGGCAAGGACTGGAACAGACATTTCTCCAAGAAAATATTCAAATAGCCAATAAGCATATGAAAAGATGCTCAACATCATTAATCATTAGAGAAAAGTGAATCATAACCATAATTATGATAGATCTTAACTAGACTTATTGTGGTGACCATTTCACAATATATACAAATATCAAATCTTATGTTGTATATCTGAAACTAATACAATGTTATATGTCAATTATATCTCAACAAATTAAAATACAACTACATAAAACTATAATTATAAATCTGTTGTCAGACACGATTTATAAAAATGTACTATGTGACAATAACAATGTAATGAGAGAGACAAACCTATATATATAATAGCAAGGTTTCTATATGCTGTTGAAACTAAAACCAGTCTACAGCCATGCCACCCTGAACATGCCCTATCCCTGATCTCGGAATCTAAGCAGGATTGGGCCTGGTTAGTAATTGGATAAATAATATGTGATATATTCATACAATGGAATATTATCCAACCATAAAAAGGAATAAAATACCAATATATGCTACAACCTGGATATAACCTTGAAAACAAACTATGCTAAATGAAAGAAGCCAGACACAAAATGTCATATATTATAT
>NW_011888841.1:2246900-2256407 GCF_000151845.1 Pteropus vampyrus
CATTTCACAATATATACAAATATCAAATCTTATGTTGTATATCTGAAACTAATACAATGTTATATGTCAATTATATCTCAACAAATTAAAATACAACTACATAAAACTATAATTATAAATCTGTTGTCAGACACGATTTATAAAAATGTACTATGTGACAATAACAATGTAATGAGAGAGACAAACCTATATATATAATAGCAAGGTTTCTATATGCTGTTGAAACTAAAACCAGTCTACAGCCATGCCACCCTGAACATGCCCTATCCCTGATCTTGGAATCTAAGCAGGATTGGGCCTGGTTAGTAATTGGATAAATAATATGTGATATATTCATACAATGGAATATTATCCAACCATAAAAAGGAATAAAATACCAATATATGCTACAACCTGGATATAACCTTGAAAACAAACTATGCTAAATGAAAGAAGCCAGACACAAAATGTCATATATTATATAATTCCATTTATATACAATGTCCATAAGAGGCAAATCCATAGAGAGAAAAAGTAGCTTAGTGTTTTCTAGGGCCTGGGGAAGGGGAGGAATGTTGAGTGACAGCTTAATTGAATACGTTTCGAACTATATAGTGGTGATATTTGTACAACACTGTAAATGTACTGTAAAAAATTGAATTATATACCAAAAATGGATATATAGATAGATGATACCTTAATAGACTTTTTTTTAAAAAAAGAATAGCAATACTGAGTTCTTATTCAAGAATCTTTGTCTCTTCTTGGCCATTTGTTTTTCACATTACTCTTAGACTCAACTTTTGAAATTCTTTCAAATAACCTACATTCATTCGAAATAACGTTGGTTATAAATGACAGAAACCCAAATAATGGTGATTTAAACAAGAACGAAACTTATTTTTCTCTTCCTGTTCCTTGAATAGGTCAACTTCTTTTCTGCTTTAGGGCCTTTGCACACACTCTCTGCCTGAAACTCTCTTCCAACACAACCAGTTCCTGCCATCCCTAAGGTCCTTATGTCACATTCTCAGAAAGTCTTTCTCTGATCACTGAGACTGAGGTAGGCTCCCTTTGTTATTCTCTATCACAGTACCCTGATCATTTACTTCACTATTTTCATTCATTTACTTAGCAATTATTCAATGAAAACATTCTATATGAAAGGTGCTCTTCCAAGGGCTATAAAATCCCCATTCTTTCTCATTATTGTAATTATGTTTGTTGTTTTGTCAGTCCATTGCCTGTTCCTCTCACTAGAACATAAGTTCCAAGACCCTATCTGCTTGATCACCACTGTACCCTCTGACTTTAGCATAGTAATTGGCATATAGTATACAAAACATTTGTAGACTGAATGCATAAAATGTCAGATTGATATATTATTTTCATTCTATTAGGGATATGAATGAGGCAATCACCTCAAAGGAAGACGAACTTGATTAGAAATCTGAATTATTAGCTTTTACCAAATAAAAAAAATCAAAGACTTTTTTCCTTAACTTCAGAAAACATGGATACAGACTCAGTCTCCAGCTTCCAGCTAGCAGGCAACCTCCCCTCTGAACCTCAGCAAGGGACCTCTACCATGCACACTCTGCCCTTTTAATCCATGTTCCTATTACATATACAATGACCTTATAATTTATTGTCCAAACTGGAACCCTTTCAAAAGATAAAGGTGAGAAACTGCATATACAAATGAACAATGACCAGACCATATATAAAAACAGAACTCTGACTTACGATCAGGAAGCCAGTCTGCTATCTACCAGTTAGACCTACAGGAAGTCAGACCATTATCTCTAGCAAACAATCCAGGAAGCCAAACAATAAACCCTGTAACAATTGGCTCCAAATGGCTAGGACTCCATTAATAACTGACAGCTTTCCTAATTTTTCTCCCTGTTCTTTCAACTTACAACCATCCAGAGAAAACCAATATGCTTCCCTAATTAGTCACGCAGGATATCCTGTTTCTAGTCAGCGTATCTACAACTCCCCCATGCCATCAGTCTTCAATTCAGGTCAGATCTGAAGTCTTCCCTTTTTCGGTTATTAAGCTTCCACAGTTCTCTGCCTGCCTTTGAGTCTGTGCTAAAATGCAAGTGACGGTGGCTGACTCCCTTGCTATTGCAAACCCTGAACAGTCTTTATCTATTCTTATTTAGGTGATTTTATTTCCATAAAGACAAGAGGCTGTTTGCTAGTGGGATACAAAGTTTAGGATACACAGGTGCCAAGAACAGAAGGTGAAATGTGCCACTACCACCAGGTGGGGTTGCACCATTAAAGAATGGAGGACATTTTTTATTACTGCTGGAAGTTCTTGAGATGTACATGCGCTCAGGTTACTATTCAGTAACCTTTTTGGTTTAGATGTATGGTACTGTAAAACCTGAACACTGGACTTAATGAAAAATTGTCTTCAGGGCAATAATTACTGGAAATAACCAATGGAAAAATGGTCAAGCATACTGTTATTGGCATTCAGTATTAACTTTCAATTATTGCCTACTGCGCTTGATACAGTCATCTTGCATAAAATGTCAGATTGATATATTATTTTCATTCTATTAGGGATCTGAATGAGGCAATCACCTCAAAGGAAGATGAACTTGTTTAGAAATCTGAGTTATTAGCACCTTAAGGTGCCATTCTAGAGTATTTCAGGTCTCTACAGGTTTTTTGCAAAGCCCAGTGTGAAATTAAAGGGTGACTTGTTCAAAAAGTAATATTTAGAATGTCAAGATGGCAACGGCAGAGCATTAAAACCAAATGGGAGGCCCTTCTGAGCACAAAGCCCTTTGTGACTGACAGACTGCACACCCATGAAATCAACCTTAAATATAGAATAGTATTCTATGACAAATTATAGACTAATAACTATGCTGCTTCGTGTACATTGTGATGCTGCTGGGCCTTCAGCCTATTTTCATTCTTTGTGGTACGTCTGGCACGCATGGAATTAAATTTTATTAAAAAAGTTACTGGACATCGACTATAATTGTGCTATTTGCTGTAGGGAATCTTTGCTAAAGTTTAATATAATCAAGCGCATAAATACTTTAATAAAAAATGTTATAAAAAATTGATTATAATTCTTTTGCTTTTCCCCACAAGAACCAAGGGCAGGGCAGGGACTGAAACTGGTAGGCGCTCAATAAATACTTGTTAAATGAATGGGTAGAGATTTTAACAATGGGAAATACCAGAAAAGACTGAAAGGGAGACAGTTAGCGAGGATTCTAAAAGTCATAGGCTGGCAGGAAGGGCATTGTAAACAAGAGGAAATGTCAGTGGAAGCAAAGTGCTGTGTATAATTTATTATCATTACCTTTTAATAGAACTGTAAGCCCCACAGAAGCAGAAATCTTTCCTGTTTCTTCATAGCTGCACCCAGGTCTGTGAAATAGTCAGCCTTCAATAAATATTCATTGACTGAGTAAATGCAGACAATGCTACTTAGCCAAAAAAAGAGTACATATATAATGAAGTAGGAGATGAAGTTGGAGCCCAAGGTGACCATTGTATTGAATATCAGAGTGACAATCTATACTTTATTCAGTGTTCAGGTAAGAACCATTGAAAAGAACAGTGATACAATCTGAATTCTAAACTGAAAATTAGTCAGTAGCACCTTGAGTAAGAAGAGTTGTCTGTTAACATATCACTACCTTCTCTTAATTCCATCTTCTCTCCATCTTCTCCAACACCTCAACACTCTACTTAGGCTGCACCTGATATTTTTAAAAGCCATATAGTACCTCAAATAAGAATATTGCAAATACAATTGAAACAAGCAAGAAAACAGAAACTAAAGTCGGTAATTTTTTCTATTTTCTTTTTTGGATTAATGATAATTGTCCCTTTATTCGTGTCTCCTTAACAGCACAATAAACTTTTGAGGGCAAATACATATATTTAACAAAATTCTGGGCAGTTTCCAAGCCAAGATGGAGTCTTGCACTGAATGTGTTGAACAAATTATGTTGAAAATGGCATAAGATTAAATGATTTCCGAATGTAACAGATGGTTTAGTCATCTGGGTAAACCAGTCTTTTCTTGTTTTTTTGACACCCAACCCCTGCGCTGGCCTCCAGAAGTGGGTAATTGGGTGGAAAAGCAAGTAGCGGGTGGCAGTGTTTAAACCCTGGTCCAAATTCTATCTACCTACAGCTTTGGGTTTTGTTAAACTTCTAAGCCAAGAATAACTCTGCATCCGAACAGGGTGTGGCTGGAACGGCTGGAATAAGAAACAAAAGCAAGATTACCAACAAACGCCGGTGACAGCCCGAGCGGGAAACTCCCCGCAGCCTCGCGTGCACGTGTTCGCACAGTTGGAAACAATAAAGTTGAGCTTGTTCAAAAGGGTCCTTGTCATCCAGGGCCCGTTGGACGAGCCTGCAAAATAAGACTCCTAGATACTTTCTGATGTTTTCAGATCTGCCCTTTGTTCTTGTTTTTTTTTTTTTTCATTGACTCGCGGTACAAAAGTGCTGCAGAGAACGGCGTGGAGCAGGCTCATGAGGCGCATTTCGGGTGCAGCTGACCCGGCGATCGCCGCGGGCAGCCCCGGGGAGGCCCCCGGTTCACGTGAGGCGAGCTGGCCCCGCTGAGGTAGCGGAGACGAACGAGATGAAGCCTAGACCCGCAAGTTTCGTGGATAATAAGCTGAAGCAGCGAGTCATCCAGGTTTGTATCCTGCACGGCGGGGCCTCACAGTGATCTGCGTTCGCTGCCCAAGGGCCCCTTCTTAGGGAGGCTCCCTGGTCGAACTTGACCGGCCGCCCCAGGCTGGGTTCGGCGTGGGACTGTTGACAGTTCTCCTGTGCGGGTGGTCCAGGGCCTGGCCTCCCCTCTGTGGGGCGGAGTTTCAAGAAGGAGCCCGAGAAAGTGGGAGGGTGCAGCCTGGTGGGCCTCCCGGGTCGGCTTTTGAGTTAAAATCTTCCTTTCTCGTAAAATTAGAACAGAACAGTTCTTCAAACGCCTGCGTTGTACGGAGCTCATTGGTGGTCATAAAGGATACGTTAATTTTCATTCTCAAGAAACTTGGGGTCAGGTTGGGACACAGTAAATATAGATAACGTGGATCAGACTTTATAATAGACACAGGTAGTCTCATCCAATATAATGCCTTTAAATACTATCTATATATTCACGACTCCTATATATTCACGACTCCTAGATTTCCTAGATTTGTATCTCCACTGCAGACTGTCTTGAATTCCCGATTGACCATCTAACTGCCTACTCAAATCTCTTGAGTGTCTCTTAGGCATCTGCAATTTAACGAGTCGAAACTGAACTTAAGATACTCTCCCCTAAGGCTATCCTTTCTTAATGTCCTCTGTTTCAGTAAATCTCATCACCATCCATCCATTCATTAAGGCCAAAAACCTTAAGAATCATTCTGACTGCTTCCTTTTGCTTCCTGCAACCAATGAATAGCAATCTATTTGACTTTGCTCTCAAAATGTACTCCATACTCAACCACTTTCTACCATCTCCTCCTCCAACTATCCTAGTCCCAACCACCATCCCTTTATTAGACTATTGCAATATCTTCCTACCTGATCCTCTAAGATTCTAGTTTTACCTAGTCCGTTACCCAGAGAACAACTGGGGAGATCCTTTTAAAGGGAAAACTGGAGTTTGCCAGTGGCCTGTGGAGTCAAACCTACCGAAAAAAGCCCTGCATATTTTGTTCCCTGCCTACTTTGTCTTTTTTGCCTTTTTTTTTTTTTTCCTTTTTCTCCTGGATAACTAGCAAGTACAAAAACATGGAAGTTTATGGCTAGATATTTGAAACTTGGCCCTGTAACTTATGTGCTTCTGAGCAAGTAATCTTTTAAAGCCTCATTTAAACTTCCTCATTTATAAAATGGGGGAGACTAACATCTGCCTCTTGGGATTGTGCGTATTAAAAGAGTAATGTGTAAAATGTCCCTAGAATAGGTTCACAGGGCCCTTAGTTTCTCAGTAATTTTTTCATGGTGTGCCCAGGCCAAAAATAATACCTAAGAGGTCTGTTTATTAAGTAGTTAGGTTCAAGCAGCTCAATAACTACTTAGTTTAAATAACTTAGTAGGTTTTTGAAAAGTAACATGTAAAAGAGGAAAATGAATATGTTGTATTTCATTCTTACATAACAACAATTACTAGTAGGATTTGTGTGCCTGTTGAACGCTATACAGCTTTTCAGACTTTGCAAGCATATTGACACTGCCACTCTTATATCCTTTTCCACTTTGATTTTTGCATGGGATTTGCTTTTTATGACAGCAATTGCTGAAAACCCAGTTTTGCAAAAAATATGACATCATCAAAAGGTGATTTAATATTGAAACCATGAATTGTGTCAGACCGTAGTTCCTGCAGTGTTGAACAGATGTCAAATATTACTGTGTTCCCTCAAATTTAAAATATCCTTTGGTGCTCTTGGGAGTTTATGCATTGTTCTGGGGTGTTTGGGAGCCTAGGATATATGTAAGCCCTCACTAATAGCTATTCTAGTTATTGTTTTTGTGTTGTCATCGTGATTAATAACGTTTATTAAACTCGCTGATTTCAGACTTGACAACAATATGGTGATTTTTATTTATGTTTCTGATGTGCTCTGTTAGCAAGGAGTTTACATTAAAGTGCAGACCGTCCCTGAATTACGATTTTTCCACTTTATGATGGAGTGAAAGAAAGTGGTACACATTCAGTAGAAACTGTACTTTGAATTTTGAATTTTAACCTTTTCCTATGCTAGGGATATGTGGTAAGATACTCTCTGATGATACTGGCAGTGGTCGTGAGCCATAGCTCCATCAGCCACATGATCACGAGGGTCAGTCACCAATACTCCATAGTGTATTCGTTCTGTCAGATAATTTCGCCCAGCTGGAGGCTAATGCAAGTGTACTGAGCATGTTTAAGGTAGGCTAGGCTAGGCTATGATGTTCAGTAGCTTCAATGTATTAAATGCACTTTCGACTGATATTTTCAACTTAAACAGTGGGTTGATCGAGGTGTAACCCCATCGTAAATGATGTAACGCCATTGTAAATCAAGGAGCATCTGTATAAATGTTTGAATAGCTCAGTCTCTTATTTGTTGATTAAAAGCGTGAAGTCTGAAATATTGTGTGTTTTATATTTATCATATTTTCTGTTTTAGTACCTCACCAGTAACAGGTGTGGCAAATATGTGGACACTGGAGTCTTAGCATCTGATTTACAAAGAATGTACAGGTAAAGAAATGTAATCTCCAGATTCTTGATTTTCTTTCTTTCCTACCATTTAAAAAGTTTCTATCCTGCCTAAATTTCCAATTGAATAAATAGCTGCTGGCATTAGTTCACCAGTCCCTGAGTTTGGAATTCAATTCTATTACACAAAATATTTCTCAAGTACCTGTTACATGCGAGGAGCCGTCCTTGTTACTAGAGGGGATCTTATCTTCACTGCCTTCCAGTCTGGTCAGGAGCATTCTTTTCCTGCTTCACTAAGCAAAACCATCAGGCACGATCTCCCACAGCTTCCTGACTCTCTTCCTAGAAATGTGTCACTTGTTTAGTCTTCCCGCTGGAGATTAAATCCTTCTCTTGTGCTTCTAACCCCACCTCTTCTGATACCTTGCTTCATTAATTACCCCTGCATTGTCTCTTTTGGTGTCTCTGTTTTCTTCTCCTTAGTCCACATATTAATTTGTTAGGGCTCTCATTAAAAAGTATCATAGACTGGGTGGCTGAAACAACTGAAATTTAGTTTTTCAGTTTTGGAGGCTAGACGTCCAAGATCAAGGCATTGACAGGATTGATTTCTTTTGATGTGTCTCCTTGGCTTGTAGATGGCTGACTTCTCCCTATGTGTTCTTCACATGGTCTTTCCTCTGTGGGTGTCTGCATCCTAATCTCTCGTTCTTATAAAGGTACCAGTCATATTGGATTAGGGCCCACCAATATGACCTCATTTTACCTCAGTTACATCTTTAAAGGTCCTGTCTCCAAATACAGTAACATTCTGAGGTAGTCAGGGGTAGGACATCAGCATATGGCTTTTGGAGGGACACAGTCCAGGTCATAACACTCTGCCTTCTTGCCACGCAAAATTCGTGTTCTCCTCACTTAGAAATGCACTCATTCTATCCCAGCAGCTCCAGAAGTCTTAACCCGTTTCAACTCTAAATCCAAAATCTCATCTAAATTGCATCTAACTCAGGTCTGGGTGTAACTGCAGCTATGATTCATCCTGAGGCAAAATTCCTCTCCAGCTGTGAACGTGTGAAACCAGACAAGTTCTCTGCTTCCCAAATACAATGGTGAGACAGGCATAGGGTAAACATTCTTATTCCAAAAGGAAAAATGGGAAAGAAGAAAGGGATCATGGTCTCAAGTCTGAAACCTAGCAGGGCAGACTCCACTGGACTTTAAGAATAATTCCTCTCAGCTCAGTGCCCTGTCAGTGGGCTCACTGGAATGGCTGCCCTGCCCTTTAGAACTGAGGAGGAGATGGTGCCACTCGCCAGGCCTGTGCCCCTTGGACCCATGATGGCAGTGGCAGCCCTGCCAACCTCTGAGCTTCCTTTGTAGTCGTCCTTCCCTTTTCTTTAAGGATAATGCATGTCCACAGCTCCCTTGGCCCCTCCTATAGAATCCCAGAAGTCCAGCAGCCTTCCTTCATTTCATCCCGTCTCTATCCCCTTCAGTACAATCTGACAGTGTTTCTGATCAACCCCATTTCTAATCAAGAAAAATTGCACTAGTAAAAATATAAACTCCACAGTTGTTTGAAAATAGGTTTATGATCAGTGTGAATACAGTGACACAAATATATATTAATGCAAGTTTATGTGATTAAATTGTGCTTCATGGAAAAATGTTGGGAAGACCACTGTACTAAACTTCTCTTATGTTTTTCAGTATAGACTATGGTCGAAGAAAAAGAAATGCTTTTAGGATTCAGGTAGAAAAAGGTGAGTCTTTTAGTGTTAGAGCTGAATTACTAATAGAGTTATAGAAAGAATTGTTTTAGCTTATGACATTTTTCTTTTCGTTTCAGTATTTAGCATAATTACTAGTGAGAAAGAACTTAAGAATCTAAAGGAATTAGAAGATGAGCATCTGGCAAAAAGAGCAAGACCAGGTGAAGAGGATAATGAGTAAGGCTTACAAATTAGAGGGGTTTTTCTACATGAACCTATCACCTACTTGTAAAACTTCCCATGGTTCTCATGGCCAGTGAGGCCTTGCATTGTGCTCACCTAACCTCTCCAGTCTTTAACTTCAGACGTACTGAATGCTCACTGTTCCCCAAAGAGGCCAGATTCTTTGTACCTTTGTATGGATAGTTTCCTGCAACTGGAGTGTTCATTTCTTTCACGATCTCCCACTCAGCCTTCAAGAGTCAGCCTTCAAAAGGCTGTGTTACTGCCTTTGTCAGGCTTTTTTAGACTCTTAGTGTTTCCTTAACTCCTACTTACAGATATTTATGCTAATACTCATCATGTTATATGGCATTGAGATTATTTGTTGACC
>NW_011888841.1:2256457-2261457 GCF_000151845.1 Pteropus vampyrus
AATCTCATCTAAATTGCATCTAACTCAGGTCTGGGTGTAACTGCAGCTATGATTCATCCTGAGGCAAAATTCCTCTCCAGCTGTGAACGTGTGAAACCAGACAAGTTCTCTGCTTCCCAAATACAATGGTGAGACAGGCATAGGGTAAACATTCTTATTCCAAAAGGAAAAATGGGAAAGAAGAAAGGGATCATGGTCTCAAGTCTGAAACCTAGCAGGGCAGACTCCACTGGACTTTAAGAATAATTCCTCTCAGCTCAGTGCCCTGTCAGTGGGCTCACTGGAATGGCTGCCCTGCCCTTTAGAACTGAGGAGGAGATGGTGCCACTCGCCAGGCCTGTGCCCCTTGGACCCATGATGGCAGTGGCAGCCCTGCCAACCTCTGAGCTTCCTTTGTAGTCGTCCTTCCCTTTTCTTTAAGGATAATGCATGTCCACAGCTCCCTTGGCCCCTCCTATAGAATCCCAGAAGTCCAGCAGCCTTCCTTCATTTCATCCCGTCTCTATCCCCTTCAGTACAATCTGACAGTGTTTCTGATCAACCCCATTTCTAATCAAGAAAAATTGCACTAGTAAAAATATAAACTCCACAGTTGTTTGAAAATAGGTTTATGATCAGTGTGAATACAGTGACACAAATATATATTAATGCAAGTTTATGTGATTAAATTGTGCTTCATGGAAAAATGTTGGGAAGACCACTGTACTAAACTTCTCTTATGTTTTTCAGTATAGACTATGGTCGAAGAAAAAGAAATGCTTTTAGGATTCAGGTAGAAAAAGGTGAGTCTTTTAGTGTTAGAGCTGAATTACTAATAGAGTTATAGAAAGAATTGTTTTAGCTTATGACATTTTTCTTTTCGTTTCAGTATTTAGCATAATTACTAGTGAGAAAGAACTTAAGAATCTAAAGGAATTAGAAGATGAGCATCTGGCAAAAAGAGCAAGACCAGGTGAAGAGGATAATGAGTAAGGCTTACAAATTAGAGGGGTTTTTCTACATGAACCTATCACCTACTTGTAAAACTTCCCATGGTTCTCATGGCCAGTGAGGCCTTGCATTGTGCTCACCTAACCTCTCCAGTCTTTAACTTCAGACGTACTGAATGCTCACTGTTCCCCAAAGAGGCCAGATTCTTTGTACCTTTGTATGGATAGTTTCCTGCAACTGGAGTGTTCATTTCTTTCACGATCTCCCACTCAGCCTTCAAGAGTCAGCCTTCAAAAGGCTGTGTTACTGCCTTTGTCAGGCTTTTTTAGACTCTTAGTGTTTCCTTAACTCCTACTTACAGATATTTATGCTAATACTCATCATGTTATATGGCATTGAGATTATTTGTTGACCCGTTTGCATTACCAAAACTGTCTCATTATCTTTGTTTTTCTCTGCCCTCATACAATGCCGGATACATAAAAAGGTGCCGCCTAATTTTGTTGTTAAGAAATAATATTCTTGAGTTTTTATAACTTTATTGCTATATAATTGACATACAATAAGCTGTACATTTTTTAAATACACAATTTGTTGAGTTTTGCCATATGTATAGACTCATTAAACCACCGTAAGCGAGATACCAAACATTTCCATCAACCCCAGAAGTTTTCTGTTGGCAGTTTATTTCTCCCTCCACCCCCATTCCCAGACAGCCATTGATTTGCTTTTGGTCACCATACGTTAGTTTGCATTTTCTATAATTTTATATAAATGGAATCACACAGTATATACTTGTAAAATCTAGACTCTTTCACTTAGCATAATGATTTTGAGATTTAACAGTGTTGTATATGTCAGTAGTTCATTGCTTTTTGCTGAGTATGTGTGGATATGCCATGTATCATTTATCTGTTGATGGATAGTTGGGTTGTTTCCATACTTTGGCTATTACAGAGAAAGCTGCTGTGAACACTTATGTCCAAAACTTTTAAGTAGAGAGTGTTTTCAATTCCTTTGGTAAATATCTAGAAGTGGAATAGCTGAGTCATATGGTAACTGGAAAGTTATCTGTATAAGAAACTGGCGAACTGTGTTCGTACCATTTTACCTTTACATCAGCAGTATGTGAGATTTCCACTCATTCCACATATTAGCAACACTTTGTATGGTCAGTCTAGATTTTCACCATAAGTGTGATGTCAGCTACAGTTTTGGTTTTTGTTTTTTTTATGGTTGCCCTTTATCAGAATAAGGAAGTTTCCTAATATTCATAGTTTGCTGAGAGTTTATTATGAAAAGGTATTACATTTATCAAATGCTTTTTATGTACTTATTGAAAGATTTTATTATGGCTTTCTCCCTTTATTAATTTGATGAATTACATTGATTTTTTGAGTGTTAAGACATTCTTGCTTTCTTTGAATAAACCCTACTTGGTCCTGATATATTAACTTTTTCATGTATTGTTGAATTGTATTTGCTAATCTTTTTTTATACATGTTTCTGTCTATATTCTTATCGGTCTGAGTTTTTTCCTTTTCCTCAATGTCTTTGTCAGGTTTTGTTATTAAGGTTATACTAGCCTTATATTAGTTGGAAGATATTTTTTTGTCTGTATTTTACAAAAAAGTTTACGTAACGTTACTGCTATTTCTTTCTTGACTCTTTCTTAACATTCACCCAGAATCATCTAGGCCTGAAATGATGTTTTTGGAAAGGATTTTGATAACATTTAATTTACCTAGATAGAAGGATCTTCCTATTTTCTTTTTCTTCTTATGTCAATGTTGGTAAATTGTACTTTTAAAGAAATTTGTTTCATCTAAGATGTGAAATTTGTTGGCATAAAGCTTTGAAAATATTCTCATTTTCTTTTTAATGTCTATAGGATCTGTGGTGGTATCTCCTTTATGTTCTTTGTAGCTGCTGCTTTTTCATTTGAATTTACTATAATTTTTTTTAACTAGCTTCATATTGTTGGACATTAGTTGTCTCCAGTTTTACACTATTGTATATGTAGTAAATTCGTTATTGCAATTTCTTTGTACACATTTTTTTGTGTTTTTTTTTAATGTTAAAATCCTGAAGTATTTCTGGGGTTAGAGAGATTTATATTTTTGAGCTTATGTTTTTGAGTACATTTGGAATCGCCCTCCAGAAAATGTTACCTCAGTTTATATTCCAACAGCTTTGTATAAAGAGTATACTTCTCTGTACCCTTGCAATCTAGTTATACTATTATTTAATTTTTGCCAGTTTTATAGGCAAAAATCAATCATATTGTTCTTACTTGAAATTTTTTAATAACTAATGAGGTTAATTTTTTGGACTGTTTCATGTTTCCTTTGTGACTTGCTTGCTAATGGGTTTTTTCTTTAATTTGAGAGGTATTTGAATTTTCCTTATTAGTTTTCAGAGTTCTTTGTATAAAATAGCACCTCTTTTTATATGTATTGAAAATGCATGGTCCATTTTGCCATTTGCCTTTTTTTTTCTATTAATAATGTCTTTTGATTAGAGAAATTCTACATCTTTACCTGGTCATATCTATCAGTCTTTTCCTTTATGGTTTATGTGATATATTTAGACCTCTGTCATAAGAGTATATAGAGTAATTACCTATACTTTTTTATTGTTTCTTTATACTATTACATTTAACCCTTTAATCTACTTATAATTAATTTTGTTTGTAGGACATGAATTGTAGGACAAAACAATTTTTTTCCATATAGTTGAATAATCTGTCTTATTTACATTGAAAAGAAATGCCTCAAGTTATTTTATTTGAATAACAGAAGAATAACAGAATAACAGAAGACTTCATGGCTTACTTATAAAGGCATCCATGTAAACCTTTTTACTTAGAAAAAGCTTTTTTCTTATTTAATTATTTCCTTAAAAGAACTATATTAAATAGTACCAGAGTCCTATAATTATTTGAAGCTATTAGATATCAACTCCTGGTTATAATGAATTGAAACTACATTCTCAGTTTGTAGTTATTAGGATTTATACTCTTTTTTTTTTTTTTGCCATATTGCACGAAAACCTTTGTACCTTTGTTCGTCATGAACAGACTTGGAAAAGTTACATTTTGGTCACATGGCTTGGTCACGTTGAATTTGAATTTGTTACTCAAAGTGCTTAATTATGGCTTGTTGTAATCTTTCCTTTCCCGGCATCTGATATTTCTAAATGAGACCCGAAGGTCTGATGGGAATTTGCATTTCACTTTCATTTATCGCTTGTCTAACTATAACCACAGTTTTTTAAGCATTTACAATGTACTAAGGACTATGCAAGCTTTCGTTTCATTCTCTATTAATCCGGTGAGATACACATTATTTATTATTTCGATTCTGAGGCCCAGAGAGGTTAAATGAAATTTAGTAACTGGTAAAGCTGGATTTTAAAGCTGGATTTTGAATCTAAGTTTCTCTGATTCTAGAGCCTGCACTCTTAACAACCATAATATTCTGCCTCAGTATATTTTCTTGTTTTAGGTAGTAATTTTTTTAGGATGTGGGAGAAAAGCCTTTAAAATGTTTCTTTTCCTCTTTTTACTGAGGTATACTGAAAGCTATTCAGATGATGACTCAAATATGGAAGATTACCCAGATCCACAGGTAAGCCAAACATTTAATGGACCCACTCTGATTTTCTTTTAATCATTATGAACTCTCCTTAGAAAAAAATAATGAGGTCTAGAATAAGAGACTTTGAACATCTTCATCAATGAATAATTGAAAATTTTCTGTGTACACTGTTGATAAATTCTTAGAATAGCTATCTTTCCAGTAATTGTATTTGTGGCCTATTATACATGGAAAAAGAGGGGAAGAGAATGGCCAGAAATAAGGGCAGACATTAATAGAAAGGGGAGTTAATAGTCAAAATGGAGAAAAGGATAACATTTTCTGCCAAAGAGCCGCATTGCCAATAAACAGGCTTGGATTAAAGAGAAGTACTGGAATAATATGTCAAATTATTTGTAACTTACTGTGTTTTTTCCCCCCATTAGTAATTCAGTTTTTGAATTTATTAACAAAGTCATGATGATACTGCGT
>NW_011888841.1:2266457-2309279 GCF_000151845.1 Pteropus vampyrus
AGAGACAGACATAAACATTCAAACAAATAAATGTCTACATAGTTAAAATTGTAATGAGTGGGAGACAGAAGAATTACAGAATGCCATGTGGTTGTTGTTGGGATACCCAAATTAAGAGTTGGGGTCAGAAGTGAAATTTTTAGATGACCAGAAGAATAAGTAGGATTTAGGCAGACTTGTCATTGTTTGTAGGGGTGGGACAGCAGGATTTTCTCCTCCATAACTGCAAAAGCCTGTCTCCTCTGACTCATAACTGGCCACTTATCTGATTTTGGGGTGGAGAAATGCTGGTAGAGTACATGGAAGACAACTGTGTCCCAGCCCCTGCTGTTTCCTCTCCAACAGGTAAACAGTAGATAGAACTGTTTTGGCTCGGCCCTAAGCAGGGGCGTTGGGGGGACCTATCTCTGGAAATTCAAGACCCTTTATTCAGAGGAGATAATAACAGTTTTATAGTGATGTCTATAAAGTAAGGACAGGTAGAAGATATCTATAGTCAGTGCGTTTGAATAAAACCATAGATTTTTAAATAATGTTTTTCATTGAACCAACACAAGATGACATTCTTCAGGAAATTAGTCATTTTAAAATATAATTTTGAGAGAGGGACTGAATAGGAAAAAGTAGAGAAGTTAAAATTTGAAAATTTGGTCATTCTTTTATTTTTATATATTCGTGCATAGGAACTTGACCTTCCAATTCTGAAAGTAGCTGCTACAGAAATTGTATCTGGAGTGTCTGGAGAATCTGAACAGAAGCTGAGGGAACTGTTTGAACAAGCTGTGGTGAGTCAGCTAATGACTGATGTCAGGTTGTCCGATTATATAAGGTTATATTGACGATCCTGTTTTCTCTGATGCTAGTATTTGTCCACTCACTGGCCATTCTTTTGTGAGCATGGTAATTTGCTACCCATGGTGGCTCAATATTTAAAGCAGATTTACTGCTGGAGGTTTACTGTTGGATAAAATAATCTGTTTAATCTGAAACCAAACATAACTTACTTCCAACACATGACTACTGGGTCGTGTAGTTAAACCCAGAACTTCTCACCATTCTTGGTTGTCATACCCAGTAGTCATGTGTTGGAAGTAATTTATCGTTGTGATAATTTCTTTCACTTTTACTTTCTGCAACTTAAGTTTGACCAAAAAAAAAATTTGTAAGCAGTGTGAAATTTTTTAACATCAGGGTTGTCACATTATAAAAACAACCATAGAAAAGCCAGGATAAACTCTTCTCTAGTTGCATAATTGAAGCTGTGAAAAGAAAATTCTGTCACCAGAGATATTATAGATTGGGTTTTATCCTAATTGTAATTCATTTTATTAACATTTGGATGTTTAAGACTTTCCAAGGAAGATGACATTTGTGTCCAATTAAAGTCTTATCTTCCATATAGCGTAACGGTTAAATGTCTGTACTTTGAAGTAGGAAACTTGGTTCAGATCCTTGTGCCACCACGTAGTAATTGTGGAATCTTGGACAAGAGATAACCACTCTTAGTGTCCTTACTAGTAAACCAGGTGAATAATATTACTCAGATCTCTTGGGATTATTGTAAGTATTAAATGAAGGGATTCTTCTAAAACGTCTAATGCCTAGCACACAACAAAAGCTTTGTAGATAGTAGCTATGACATTTTGCACACTTGAGTAATCACCAGTCATCACAATGGGTAAAATCTAAAAATGGTGAGAAGTTTTAATTTCATGTCATTATTTGCCTCCAGAATATATAGAGGCTGGTAAAAATAGCCAGTGCAACTGCTAGAAACAGATAAAAAATTAGAAGTTGAATTTTAGCAGTAATCAAGGAAATTTTTAAAATAGCAAGACTGTAGAAGCTGTCTACTTGGTTTGATGTGTAGACTGACATTGAAAAGGGCGTGGACAATATAAGGAAGATGGAACGGAAGGGTGCAAGGGTACTGTGCAAAGCAAGCAAACTCTTTTGGTGTTACCCGTTTTCCAAAATGAGCTAGTGAGTGAGTAGTAAAGTTTATGTTTGTGGTAAACACAATGATGAATGAAGATAAAAGACAAATGGCATCTTTAGGTGGTGGTTCTTGTTAACATCTCTCTCTGAGCTAGTACTGAGTTGGTAAGATGTCTGAGAGTCGACGTTCAAAATATATATATATATATATATATATACACACACACACATATATATATGTGTGTATATGTACACACATATATATGTGTGTGTGTGTATATATATATAGTATAACACCCCTCTTTCCCAGACCCCCTGTTCCCTAATGGAAGTGAGTACACGAAAGTGGATCAGAGGACAAAAAGGCCACATCAAAACGAATGTTTTTTGTTATTACTGTTGTTGAAAACTGTGCTTTCTTTAGTCTAAATTCTGATGACCATCGCTTACTCTTTTCTTCTTTTTCTCATTCAGTTTTCCAGGTCATTGTTAAATGCTATTGTTCTTGCTTCCTGAGACCTTTGGTCTCTGTAACTTTTCTCTTTTGTAACTGGGTAATGTATCCATCAGTCACAGGTACTTCTCTGGGAACACTATCATGAAGAGGATTGGGAAGAGAGCCACCTACTGGGGGGCCAAATTATTTTCCCTTCAAATTGCAGCAGTCCCGGTGGTTTGAGACTTCGCCAGGCTGAGTCTGACTCTTGCTGTCATCAGTGTCGCTCTTAACCACTGAAGAAGAATGAGCTGTGCTTTACATTGTAGATCTAGATATTTTTATTTAAAGTTTTCATTTTAACTCATTCTTACCTGTCTTTTTTATTATGGTAAAGGATGTTTAACTTAGATTTACTGTTTTAAACATTTCAAAGTGTACAGTCATCTTGTATGTGTAACCGTCCACCTCCAGTCCTTTGCATCGTCTCAAACTCAAACTCTATCCGTTAAACACTTCTCATTTTCCCCTCCCTCCAGGCCCTGGCAGCCACTGTTCTTTCTGCCTCTATGAGTTTGACCACTCTAGGTAGTTGATGCTTATATTAACTTAATCTATCTTAACTCTCTCTAGTTTGTTTTAAAAAAACTAAAAGATCATTATCTGCACCAATGTATAGGAACTTCACCGTCCTTCCTTATTCAGTATAGTCTTCAAAATAAGCCCCTGGTGGTTTCAGTATGGGATGATGAAAAAGTTCTGGAGACGATAGTTCTGGTGGCGGTTGCACAACAGTGTGAACGTATTTAATGCCACTGGACTGTATGCTTAAAATGGTTAAAATGGTAAATTTTATGTGTATTTTACCACAGTAGAAACTAAAAGTCCCTGATGCTTCTTAATGCCTCTCACAGCAGATTCCAGGAAGAGCTTGGGCTTTTTTATGTCAGTAGGACACTCAGAGCATCTGTAGTGAGCTTCATTGTTCTAATTTAAAGTGTTATACTATTATCCTATATGCAGTCTCTTAAGTAACTTGCTTCTCTTAAGATAAACATCAGATATAACATACTGTGAACTGCCTTCCTTAGGGTTATTCTTTTGGCGAAATATTGTTGAACTACAAAATTTTTAAAAATGTATATACTTAACTATGCTCTAGTAGAGGGATATATTTATAATTGTTTTTGTGATATTCTTATTTCTAGTCAAATGCACCCTGTATCCTTTTTATTGATGAAATTGATGCTATAACCCCCAAAAGAGAAGTTGCTTCAAAAGATATGGAACGAAGAATCGTAGCCCAGCTCCTAACCTGCATGGATGGTCAGTTTAAAATAATTAATTTGCTTTAAGATGATAAATTGTCCTTGTTTTTAATAATGTAGTATGTGACAATATAAAACATTCAAATAGAATAGAACTCAGAGTGAAAAAATAAATCTTTTTTCATAAAAGTTTGTACCATTAATTAAGTTTCTGGAGTATATCTTACAGTTATTTTCAGTGAGTTTATACACATATATAAATACACTAACATTGTTTTGCTTTTTACACTACTGCAGTTATACCAAGAAACACAATTATTTTATGTACCTCTGGGAAGGAAAAAGACACCACCAAACTGACACAGTGCTTTTCACATTGATAGTAGAAGCATTATAACTTCAGAGATATTAAAATGTGGAAAAGCGAACAAGTACCGGGATTAAGCAGATTCCCTATTGCTAGAACATTACTGAAAGCCCTTTTCATCGGGGGTTTTGGTGTCTCTCTGTGTTTTAAGATTCCCCTTATAAACCGGAAGATGGAAACCAGGAACCTGGTAAACTTACAGTCATTCCCCTCAGTCTGTGCCATGTGGTAATTTTTTTCCCTACAGTTTAAGAATTTTAAACGCTTATTAATTCAGAGTTTATAAATTTTAAATTTTAATAATTTAAGACTTTTAAGTAAATATGAACAAGATAATGAGATTACTTAGGAGAAATAATTCTACCTGATTTAAACTTAAACTCAGACATAAATCTAATTATTAAGAGCTGGAAAGGATCTTAAATATCTTCTTGTATACATCAATTTGAACACAGAGAACAGAGGGCCAAGTTCGTACACCGAATCATTAGCAAAGCATAGGCTAGAACCCAGATGTTTATTTACATATATATTTCCACGGTATAACTGTAGTTATAGAAAAGTCATTAATGAGCATCTGTTTGCCACATCTTTTGTCTTGTTTTAGCCCTCATCCCTCAAGCTCAGTTCTTCATTTTCCTCATGTAAAAACCTACCTCTCAGAGTTGTCGTGAGGCTTAATGCCTCCTGTATTTATCTCCCAACCCACCTCATCATCCAAACTAAGTCATCTCTGTCTCTTCTTTCTCCCTCACCCTTCATGTGGAATCATTTGCTTAGTGCTTTGGATTCTATCTACCACATTGTACTTAAATTGGTCTTTTCCTTTAAATATACTATGTTCCTGCCTTATTTCACTCATCTCTCACCTGATCGTTATCATCAAATCGCAACAAACTCTTCCCTTTGATTCTTCTTGTTCATAATTATTATTAGAATTATCTTTCCAAAATACAAATCACATCAGAAAAACCTTTTATGGCTTCCTGTTGGCTAAAGAATATACTCCAAACTCCTCATGGCTTGGCTGTTAGGGTCCTTAAATAGCATCTTACTGCCTTCTTATTACCTGTGAGGGAGTGTATCTTCAGAGTCCCTGCTGGTCCCCTCGCTCACTTGAGAGAAAACTTACGGAAGAGTCACTTTAGGCTCTGCGTTCTGTCTCTAGATTAAGCTAGAGCAGCTGAAGACTGTATATTGTATTTCCCCCACATTAAATTAATGCCGTGAATCTATTTTGAGACATGTACTACTGCCTTGTCCAGACTCCCTGTTAGACTGCTCGCCTTGTCTAAACAAGCCACATGTGTTTGTACCTCTGTGCTTTCACTACCATTTCTCCCATGTAGAATTTCATTAACCTATGACTCTACTTATTAACATCCTGTCCTTCAAGGCCAGCATGTTACCTCCTCCATGAACTACTCATTTCTCTTCCATCATATTACTGTAGAGCTTTGTTTATACCTATTGTTAAGCTTCACAGAATTTGTCTTACATGTTTCTCAGTAGATTGCGAGCTGCTTGAGGACAGTTTATATTATCTTCCTCACATCTTTCACATAGTAGACATTTAGTCAGTGTTTTCTATGTGTAGTGCCGTGAAAGTGTGTAATCCTTTCTAACCACTTAAATCACTCATGTAAGCATTATTGGCCTCATTGTTAGATGTCTTGTTCACCACTCACCCTGTGTCTGGTTCTTAACCAGATCTGAATAATGTGGCTGCTACAGCTCGGGTCCTAGTTATCGGAGCTACGAACCGACCAGACTCGTTAGACCCTGCTTTGAGACGTGCAGGAAGGTTCGACCGGGAAATATGCCTAGGCATCCCAGATGAAGCATCCAGGGAAAGGTATGCTTTTATAGAATTAAGTTGATGCACCACTATGTCATCTGAACCGGAGGCTTTGCAACTGAGGGTCAAGAAACACCTGATAGCCTTTCTTCCGCTCTTCTTTGTGTCTGTGTGTGTGCACGTACACCATTGAAATGGATTTGGAAGGGAAGAAAGCCCACATTAAATTAATACTTAAGAAAATAATTTACTCATCAAAAGGACAATTGTTTCAGGCTGTTTTTTTTCAGGAGTGATAATGGAGTCATTATTCCATACTCATTTGTATGGCCTTACTAACGATGGCTTGCAAACACAAAGTTTTTTAGTTGGCAGAGCAGTGCTCACTGGTCCACATGTAGGTTATATCTGAGTACCATACCTTAACCTGTGGCACTAACCTGCCTAAAACCACAGGTTCTGTGAAAAAAAATTAAATAGCAGCCAGAGAGTTGAAATCTGTGTTTGCTGTAGGACCAGCCTTTCCTAGTTATTGGAATTGAATGTCAACAGAGCAAAGAAATGTCCACCAAAATGGCAATAATCAAAAATATCTCAGGTGGCACTGTTCAAGCAGTAGGGTAGAAATCTAGTAAAGAAATGATCTGAAACACCATATTTATAATGGTTTTGGCTTAAGTTAATGACATTAAAATTGATGTACATGATTGCCAGCAGCTTTTAGAAAAAGTAGCATGTAGTGAAAGGAAATAGTCGGGGGGACAGTGAAGAAGGGAAGAGATGAAGAACAAGTGACTTCATGAATGCAGGGAATAAAAGCAATCAGAAGGCACTGTGGGTAGGAAGAAGGGTTAGGAAGGCATGTGTGTCCTCCTTCCCATCTTCCCAGTACTTAATGTGGCTTCTGCTTTTGGTTGGCAGTTACATCCTTAGCTGTTGTGTTCATAGCCATCTGTATGCATGCTAATGGCACTCCCACATGTGCAATCTTTAAACAGTTACCTAACCATCTAAGTTTGCTTACTAATGTGTTCATTACCTGCAGCGAAATAATACTTAATACAGAAGTTGTTTGCATTTATTCAGCAAGTATGTGTATATACCACTGTGGTAGGCAATGTGAGGAATATAAAGAATTGTAAGTCTTTGCTTTCAAGATGCTTGCAGTGCAGTAAGAGAGAAATAAGGCTTGTGTCCTTTATCTAGCTCTGTTTTTGATAAGTGCCGAACTTAATGATAGAGACAGGGACACAGGGGAGCCCATCATCCCTGTTAGATACAATCCTTTGTTCATCTATCCGGTATCATCAACGAAGTCCTTAAAGGGCTTTAGTAGATTACTACATTTTGAAAAAATGCAAGCCTTCCGAAAAGTTGAAAGAATAGTACAACAAACTTCTGTATGCCCTTCAGCTAACTTTACCACTTGTTAACATTTTGCAACGTTTGCTTTTACTCTATATAAAAATAAATATATTTGTGTATATGTATACTTTTTTTTGCCAAGCCGTTTGAAAGATGGTTGAAGACGTGACACATTAGCCTTAAATACTTCTCCTGTGTAACTTTCATACCATTTTTTGAAGACGTAACTGTCCTAATATAAATTTGGATATTAAAGTATATATCAACATAACTTTTTGTAATGAATAATATTAATGGTTTATTTGAGTTTGGAGGCTTTTCTTTCTGGTAGATATCCATTTAATCTACTCTAAAAGTAGAACCTACCTTATATTTCCATGAATCATTTAGCTTATGTACGCTATAATATTGTAGAATTCTTAAAGACAGAATTTTTTTTTAAATCTATTTTTTATTCCTCACAGCATTGAATATCATTCCTAAGAAAGCAGGTATTTACCTTAATCCTTAATGGAATAAGGTGAGATATGTAATAGTGATTCATATGTTGAATGAATGGACTCTTCGATCTTATACTGTATCCATTTTAATACCATCGACAAGGAGCAAAGACTTCAAATAAATGTATTTGATGACTTGTCTTTACTAGTAGGTTAGGCATCTGAATTTTTTTCTTCTGTATTTTCTACAGAATCCTTCAAACTTTGTGCAGAAAACTAAGACTTCCTGCAACTTTTCATTTTCGTCACTTAGCACACCTAACGCCAGGCTTTGTGGGTGCTGATCTGATGGCACTCTGCCGAGAGGCAGCCATGTGTGCAGTCAATAGAGTCTTAATGACGCTACGGGAGCAGCAGAGGAAAGATCCCGAGACTGAAGGTCTGCCCTCTGAAGGAAACCAGGAAGAAAGGATTGGAACTGAGCCCACTTCTAAAACACAGGTACTTTCTATACAGATTCCTTAAACTGTCCTTTAAGTGTTCTTAATTTGTGTTATCTTATATGCATGCAAGTGTCAGTATAGCAGAGGTTTATGATTTTCTGTCTTACTAGCATTTTATCTTTAGAATAATTATTAGTCACACCCAGACTATCTATCATTTCAAAAGTACAGGTTTTATTCTTTTAGTTTATCTAGAATAAATTCATTTGAAAATAATGATTATGAAATTCTAGAGCAAGAGTTGGCAAACTGGCCATTCCTCCTACCACCTGTTTTTGTAAATGAAAGTTATATTGGAACACAGCTGTGGTCATTTATTTTTTATAGTCTATTTCTGCTTTCACTTTTCACAGCAGAATTCACACAGGAGTCCTTACAAAGAGACACATGACCCACAAAGCCTACAGCGGTTGTTTTCTAGGCCTTTATGGAAAAAGTTTGCCAACTCCTATTAGCGTGTTGGGCATTTAGTTGTATTTCCTGGTTATCTTTTGGTTAGGTGGACTAAGATATTCTGCTGAGCCAACCAGATCCTTGTCCTTAGCTGCAGGTGGCTGTGGAGGACAGTCCCATGAATGTAAGAGACATGTTTATTAGTCCAATATCAGTGTTAAAATTTTGAGTTTTGTGAGTCAAGAAAATTCAAAATAATGTAGCATTTGATAGCTTGTACAGAGGGCTTCTATATATTATATAAGTAGATGCATATAACTTTGTCAAGTAAATGTCATTACTTTTCTCATTTTATAGTCAAAGACACAAAAAGGTTATGACTTGCTGGAGGCCACATGGCCTTTACTTTCCAGAGCAGGGACTCAGATCCCGGTCTTTTGTTTAGAAATCATTTGTTTCTTCCTCACTCATTTGGAACCACAGTTATACCTGTTAAATATAATAAACTCGTTCCTTTCATAGTATTGCATGTAAATTAGGATTTTATAAATTGAATTATTTGGAGTTACTTTTTATATCTGTCCTTTCATGTTCTTCACTAAGTCAAGAATTCTGCCTTTGAAGTTCAAGTACTTGGAAAATTGCCTGCTTCCTCTTTAGTTGATAAGCTATCAAGAAACCATATTATGAAATTATACTACCATCAGGGTACTTTTATTTTAATATTAAAATTCAGCTGCTTCTTGAATATTTGTAAACGAAAAATGGAAATACATGGCTGTTGATGTGTTTGTCAACTGTTTATGTTTGCAATAGTTAGCCTTATATAGTGTACAAATATCATTCTATATTTAAGAATTATTGGTGTACCTTCACCAAATTAAATGATCCATGTAGAATAAAATAAATGTCTTATGTCAATGGAGAAATTATTAAAATACATAGAAGTTCACTATAACTTACAGAAATGCTGCAGGGGTGATTTTTAGAAGTACATAAATTAACTTTTCAACAAACTTTGTGGTTTTTCTTCATTTCTCTCAATTGCTCCCTTTAAGGATGAATTGCAAAGTCTCCTGAGGTTGCTAAGAAACCAAGATCCCCTCTCAGAGGAGCAGCTGCAAGGGCTGTGCATTGAATTGAATGATTTCATTGTTGCTCTATCCTCAGTCCAACCCTCTGCCAAAAGGGAAGGCTTTGTCACTGTCCCTAATGTTACATGGGCAGATGTTGGTGCCCTGGAAGATATTAGAGAGGAGCTCACCATGGCAATATTGGTAGGTGTATCTGCTGCTAAATGCCATTGGCATGTGCACGATTTGAAAATGACCACACTCATATACTAGACTGTATGTCTAAATCAACTGGACTATATGTCTATTTTTAGTATGTTCTGTTATATTATTATTAAGTCCCCAACAATGGTTTTTCATTCTTTTGAGACCTGTTTTAAACTTAATTCTTTTGGTTGTGCTTGAATTTCGTGGCAGTGAGTTTAAAAAGAAAAGTTTATGTTTCAACCAAGACCAAATTGAGAAATAAAAACTTTCTGAACTCGATCACGCTTGTAAGTGTCAAAGCAGTTTTAAAGCCCCTGAAATTCTGGATTAATTTTCATTTATTCTTACTGATGATCATTTCATGGTTCATTAACTATGATCTATTTAGAGGTGTATAACTACTGAAAAAACATACACTGAGATCACAGGTTATCTCTGGCTTTTGAGTGCTGCCACTTCTAGTTTCTTAAAGGACAATGCCTAAAATTTTTACAACCTAGAAATTTAGATAATTTTCTTAAAAATCTTAATTTTAAGTGTTGAAATACTGTGTCTTCATATTTAAAATGTTTTCAAAAATTACATTCCAGTATGAATTCCTCAAGAGCAAGGACTTTTTTATTTATCACCACATGTCTCATGCCTGGAATGATGGCACTTTGCACCAAGAACTGTTCATATCTTCAGGCCTCGTGATCAGTACTGAAAATATGCATCTGGAGATAATTCGAACATGTAGTATGAAAGGACGTTTGTAATGGATTGTCGTTGGGTTTATATTTTCCAGGCACCAGTACGTAACCCAGATCAGTTCCAAGCTCTTGGATTGGTGACTCCAGCTGGAGTCCTCCTTGCTGGTCCTCCTGGCTGTGGGAAAACATTGCTGGCAAAGGTAGGACTCCATGGACGGACCTCAGAGCTCACTGAATTTATGAGCCTAGGCGATTGATATATATATATAGTTTTTCTGGGGAGAGAGTTCACCACTTTTATCAGATTCTCTAAAAGGTGCATCACTACTTACCCAAGAATCGAGGAATAATAGAAAATATCTCTGATTGGCACAAGTGTTATTGTAGTAAAATCTTGGAACTACTTATCGGTCAGAATCTGGCAACCTAGATTTTGATAAAAAGTTAAGATTTTGGCTGATCTTGGTTGTTTTGTTTTCTCATGATAATAAAATAATAAAAGTTTTTCTAAACACTAGCACTATATATAAATGTGTGTGTGTATATATATATTAAAAAAAACAAGGTGTAAAGTTGTGTGATTATTGGAATCAACACACTGAAAATAATGACTAATAAAGGAAACGGAAAAGTTGCCTGGAACTATATAGTATGGAAGCAGATAGCGCCTGAAAGTGAGTACAAGATGCATGATGATATCCATGAAAAATTATGTGTACAATATTTCATTTAGAAGCCAAAGATTTCCGATGTTTCAGGAACCATTGGGGGTTTTAATAGGTTAAATCTTAGTTATCTGGCACATGGATGTTGAAACCTAATGTGGTTGAGTCAGGCTTCATTAGATGTGGATCCTGACTCTCTTTTACTTAACAGTGTTGAGTAAGAGGTAGGAGAGTTATATTGGCAGCCAGAAAGACAAAGGTTGAGAGAGAGGGGAATCCACATCTTGAGCAATTTTTGCATAGCAGAGCACGCATGTATTTATTTGTTCAACAGGTCTTTATTGAGCTCCTTACTCTTTGTCAGAAATTGTTTCAGGTGCTAGGGATACACTAGTGAACAAGGTACCTACGCTAATGGAATTTATTGTCTGCCTGGAAGAGGCAGGCAATAAACAAAATTGCTGGTTCAACAGTTATGCAGGAAATAAACATGTTGTAAAAGATTGGGAGATGGCTATTATAAAAATGGTGTTCAGGGTGTGGTGACATTTAACAGAATCCTGATGGACTAGCTAGCCACAATAATAGTCAGAGAAAGAAGGAGAAGAGGCTTCCGGAAAGAGGGACCAGCAAAATCCCTGAAGAAGGGTGGGAAAGGGCTTGGTGAGCTCAAGAACCAGGAAAGAGCCAGCGGCTAGACCAGAGAGACACTGTCATATCCCAGAATAGGGGCTTGTGAGCCATGACATATATTCCAAACTGTACTTGAAGGTAAATGAGAAACCTAGTAGTAAAATGATCTGATTTACGTTTTTAAAGTGTGCTCTGACTGTTGTGTGGAGGTGGACTGGAGGAAAGCAGCAGTGAAAGGGTATCAGTTAGGAGTTTGAGGGGGTCATTTGTTCGTTTCTTTGTTTTTTGTTTTTTTCCTGTCTAGGCAAGAGAGGACAGTGGTCTGGATGAGGTAGTGGTGTAGTAAAGAAAGAGAACGTGTCAGACTCACTTATGTTTTAGAGCTAATAGGACTTGCAGATCAATTGGATGACATTACAAGACAAGAGATCAAGGAAGACACCAGGGTTTTGGGCTAGACACTGTGTTTACTGAGGTGGAGAGTTCTGGGTATGGGGTTTGGAGGGGGTTGGGAGAGATTCAGGAGTTCTGCTTTGGAAATGATAGGTTTGAAATATACCTGGAACAGCCGAATGGAGATGCCGAGGAGCATGTTGACTGTAGATCTGGAGCACAGATGTGAGGTCCTAAGCGTAGGAAAGAACTCGGTTTCCTGATCATCTGGAAGTTTTGGGAGGTTGTAATCAGGTTGCATCACTGCATTCAGATTGTAAATATTGGATTTTCTACATGGATAACCACATGTTTCTCTTTCATTATTCTCTTTGGCTTTGAACCATGCAGTTTAAGCTTTATTAAAAATACCCGTTAATACTGACACCTGATAATGACTGAAACTGATGTTTTTAAATTTTGGTCTATAAATAAATGAATGATTGCTTTCATTGGGCAAAGCAATTCTTGATACAGAGATTGTGATACTTCACTGGAATTCCAAGCTAGAAATACACATGTACACAAATGTTCCATGTCATTTCCATCTGATTTCTAGTCTTAATAATCCTGAGAGTGTTTTAGGTTAAGTTCACTTCCTTTAATTTTCTTTTTATCCACTTCTCTTTTTCCCATTTGCCTCCTCTCTTATTAAGAAAGAGGCAACTATAAAAGTGGGGGAAATAGAGTATAAACCACAAAAAAAAATCCCTGCATTATCACAAGTTATTATTTTATTGTATATTTGTCTTATTTGTGTTTCTTTTTGTTTCCTCTAACTAGGCTGTTGCCAATGAGTCTGGCCTAAATTTTATATCTGTCAAGGGCCCTGAATTACTAAATATGGTAAGTTGTTGTGGCGTCAGCCCTTGTTTTAGATTAGGAAAGTAATGGTCATTCAAACTACAGGGTAGAATGTCCTCAGATCTTTGAAACGATTGTAGAATTTTGGTAAGATCACCACCGTAGAAGTGAAAACGTGGAGCTTTACACCTCTGTCCTTCGTGTGTGCAAATGCTTTTCTTAATTAAGTCTGGTAAAACTTCTGGGCCTCAGTTTTCTCACCTGCAAAATGGAGATAATTGTAATAATTAACATCTTAAAGTATTTACTCTGCCGTGTATTTGTCAAACATTTTACATATATTGTTCTTTAACAACCATGTGAGATAGGAATTATTATTTCCTCTGATTCACAGATGAGGAAACTTAAGTTTGGAGCGGTTATATAACTTGGCCAGAGTCTGACAGTCAGGAAGTAGTAGAGCCACGATTTGAATCTGGGGTGTCTGACTCTTGGATCTACTTTTCTTGTCCTGTTGTTGTATGGCTTAAATGAGTTAAGTATTAATAAATAAAAATACTTTTGGGGAAGAAATCACTAAAGTGCTATATAATAACTTCTATCTTCATTTAAGCAGTTTATAACTCACATTTAAGAGACTGAATTTATTTCCTGACCATTCTTATGAAAAGTAAAAATGTCATTCTGTAATATATTCAAAGAGGAAATGAGAGTGGTATCATTTGTTTGAAAAGGCTTCTTAAATTTATCCCCTCTCATATTTTACAAGCTTCCTATTTTATACTCCTTTCCCCCCAGAATAAAGAATAAATCCTTCCTGTGGGATTTCCGTGCACCTTTGTGCTTTTCTTGCACTTCGTTCTGGCTTTCTGGTGGAGGGGGCCATGGAAATGAGCCCTGAAGGGAGGTGGATTGATGGGGGAATGAGCTGGCAAAGAAGTCGTAGCCAGAATGTGAAGGGCTTTCACACCAAGCTCGAGTTGCAGTGTTATGTTCAGAATATGAGAAAGCTAATAGAGGCTTGCTTTAAGCAAGAGTGTAACTTTTTTAAAGAGTGTAATATTTAAAATTTTTTATTATGAAATATTTTAAGCACAGAAGTTACAGTGAGTGATATAATTAACACACATGTATCTATCACCCAGCTTTAAAGAACCCAAATGAAACCAGTCTACTTGAAGTCCCCTGCGTAATCATGTCCCCCCATTCTGTCTCCCATAGAAATTACCATAATCCTGAATTTGGTGTTCATTAAGTCTGCACATGTCTGTCTACATTTACTATACATGTATTTATCCTTGAACAGCATATAATATTATTTTGCATGCTTCAAGAATATGTTTACAGCACAATTGGGAATTTGAACACTTACTGGATATTTGAAATTCAGAAAAATTTGAAATGTGATAATGATGTAGTTTTGTTAAAATAATTATCTTTTAGAGATAGTGAGATATTTACAAATAACATACGATGACTGGGATTTTCCTCAAAATAAGGTGAAAGAAAAGTAGCTGGGGTATAGAGGAAGCAAGGTCAGTCATGAGCTGATAATAATTGAAGCTGGGTGATTTTTATATTTGGAGTTCAATATACTACTGCGTCTTCTTTTGTCACATGTTTGGAAATCTTTTTATGAGCAGTAAGCAAAAACAAAAATGCTTTATATAAATGGTCTGTGTTCTTTTGTGACGGTTTTATTACTTTTGTTCAACGTTATATTTATAGTTATCTTTGTTGATATGTTTACCTAGAAGTAATTTTCTGTGTGATGCTCAATTGAATGAATATAACCACACTTGGAAATCAGTTTTTTTTCTTGACGGATATTTAGGTTGAACATTATATACACATATCCTCACACATATTTGTGACATATTTTCCCTCTGGGGTATATACTCGGAAATAGAATTGCTGTATTTTATAGCAGGTACACTTTCAAAAACATTAAGTATTGCCCGCTTTTGCCCTGAAGTGGTTGTTATACTTTCACCAGCAGTGAATGGGTGTTCCCATGGTTCCCTGTCCTCACTAGCATTGGTGGTGTCAGATTGTTAGTTTTTGCCAGTCTGGCGACTATGAAATTTTATCTCATTGTAATCTGATTTGTGTTTTAGGGGTAGATGTGGGGAGAGGTCTGTGGAAGAGGTCTGTGGAAGAGTCCAGAATGACTTGGAGAGATTAGGTGATCTAACATGGAAGACAGACATCTTGGGGTTAGAAAATGGGTTTGCTCAAGGACGTTTTAGATTCAAAGAGCCACTAGGAGATTCCCGGCAGGCCATGGGAAATGTGGGCCTGGCGCTCTGAAGAGACTAAGAGCCCCTATTATCTAAGTGGAACCTGAAACCTTGGGATGAATGGGGTCTGCCAGGGTGATTGTGTTAACCACGGGAGCCTCTGACAGACCCCGGAAGATACTAGCAGTGAGGGAGCAAGGCAGGAAAAGCTGGCAAAGGAGAGTGGTGGGTCCAAAAGCAGAGGACGCCCAAGACTTTCTGAGCCTGAAAACCACGGGAAGGTCGCTTCAACCTTGTCAGTGTCACCCAACAGTATGAAAACAACGGACGGGAGGATTTTAGACTTGGCAATTAAAAGGTAATTAGTGACTTTAGAGAGAGTATTTTAAATAATTGCGTTTGCAAAAGCCAGTTCATGATTTAAAACTGGCAAATAAAGAATTAGAGATAATAAGTATAGGATCCTTATAGAAATATTTCTTAAAGACCAAGATAGTGGGTTTTTCTTTTGTGTGCTTATTTTTAATAACCGTTCCCTTTGTTAAGATTAGTTACTTTAATCTGTCCTTTTGACACTAGGTTTTACTTTCCCCTAAACAAATTTCCTTTTACATAGTCATTTTGGTTTGCTGTATCCAAAGTCTGTTTGGATATTGATTGTTCTCTTCCATCCATATTTAAAACTTTCTCTCCCAACCCAACTGATATCTTTTCTTTTGAAATATCTACTGAATATTTTGGTATAGCATTCTAAATATAATTTTGCTGAATTAGAGTTTTCAGGAAACTAAATGTGTCTACTATATATGTACACTGCAGGATATTTTGATCACAGAAAAATTTGTAACGGTCGTGACTTCTGCTTTGCAAGGACTTTATGATATAATGTGGTGAATGTAGACTAGTTCAAAAATTATGATGGTAGAAAGTGCTGTAACAGCAGAGAAGAGAAGAGAAAGATTGATGGGGATCTTTTAGAATGCAAGAACCGTTCGGAGGTAGGTTGGAAAAGCAGTTCCAGTGAGGGAAGCAGAATAAGCAAAAGCACAAATAAAAGTATAGGACGATGTGAGGGAAAGAGTTCTATTCAAATGAGAAAATAAAAATCACTGTCATCTGTGGTGTATTATATGCCTTAATTACTTTATTATGGCCGTGTAGTCTTTAAAATAACAAAAGATACCTTATGATATTGTTGGCACTGTAAAGATGTTTTCAGATTCAGTCTTATTTAGCAGTTTTATAACGAAAAAATCTGCTTAAATAGTTTGAAATTTTACAAAAACAATTTCTTATGCCTTGCTAAAAGTGAAATCATATTCATACATATAACTTTTTATATTAATTAGCCCTAATGTTATAGCTGCTTAGGAATTGCTGTGTTTCCTGACCAATCTTAATTTTTTATAGTTTGATTTAGTTTTTAACCTACATTTGCCATAAGAAAGCTCCTAGACTCCTAGTTGGCTCATTTTGCCTATTCTGATGCCATGTGACAAAATAATGCTTCCTTTAGTAAGATGACCTGTGTAGAAATGACAAACAGTAAGTTGTCTTGTTTGTAATTAAAATACTATTGAATTAATGAAAATTACTGCTGGATATTTTATATGCTTAGAGCTTAGGAGATCACTTCTAAAATAGAAAATAATTGTGGGGATTTTTTGACCTAGAGAAGACTTTATGTTCCATTTAGTCTTCATTTTATAAATGAGAAAATTTCTAAGCTTAAATAATAGTTAATTTTATTAAGTTGAAACACACAAAACTGGCTATTTATAGATCGGAATGGTCAAATACCAGCAATTGCATGTGGTTCACCCGAATACTTTTTGGACTCTGCCATACAAATGCCACTTAAAACCAGTTTTTCTATAATTTGGCCCAAACCCCAAAGTTGAACTATCTTTGCATTGTATTTCCTATCTGTGTATGTTTAGTACGTCGGTGAGAGTGAGCGTGCTGTGCGACAGGTTTTTCAGCGAGCCAAGAACTCGGCCCCCTGTGTGATCTTCTTTGATGAAGTGGATGCTTTATGCCCTCGAAGATCAGACCGAGAGGTGGGTATCATACATGAGTGATTTCCAGATTTTTTAACTACCGCACACCTTTTGAAAGTTCTTATAACGTTTATATAAAGGTCAAGTAGTTCTTGTAAAGTCATTCCTTGAGAACACTGAGACTTCACGTGAAGAAACCTCATAATTTGAAATCGAGGCCGAGGGATAACAGTTGTATTTTTATTAGCCTCTGTGTCCGTTTCAGTTTTCTGTATATTATTTCAGTTGCACGCATCTAATTCACACAAATGAGTAGCTGGGAATGGAAATGATTACTGGTTTTGAATAGCCTGTCTTATAATCTCATGGTTCTCTTTAGTTAACTGAGTTCTTGAGACAGGAGAGAATGTAATTTAAGCCATTGTGCACTCACAGTAGGGTCAGGTAATACTGACTTGGCACCATTACACTCTGGGGAAGATATAAATTAGTCTGCATTGAATGCCACTTGCATTACTACAGGGAGTCATAGTTCTTAGGAATTTCAGTATATCGAGTGCCCAGAAACCCTCCGGTATCATTAATACTGCTGTGTAATTAACAGTTGGAATCATAGTGAAGCATAAAATAAAGAATAACCTTTTTGAAGCAGATAGCAAAGATTATTGAATAAATACATTTCTTACAAGATGACTACGGAAGTGATTATATTTCCTTTGTGATTTATTTTCAAATAATTATTTTATGTGTGTGCTCTTAGGTAGTAAAACATTTATTCAGTGCCTTGTTTTGCTTAAAATCTTCAGAAACATTCAAAAGTTGCAAAAATAAAACTTGACTGGTGTGTGATTCACATCATAACCATTTTGTTTCCTTATCCAGTAGTTGTCAGTACCATCACAGAATATCCATTTCCAGTCTTGTCTCCAGTAGTTGTGTTAGGGACCAAGATCCTTCCTGTTCCCCTGCTCTCAGATCCCAAAATCTGGAATCCAGAATAAACCACTATACTTTCTATCCAGCCGATTAGAGCATGGAATGCTCTGGCTTTTACTCTCTACCAGTAAAGCCTTCATTTGTCAACAGCCCCTTTCATTGGTTTGCATCTCTCTGTTATCAACCAATATTTAAGTTTGGAGGGGTTCATTGAGCAATATCCAGTCAACTTCTTGCCCCAGAGAAGTCTGCAGCCATTTGAACTACATTCCTAACTCTAGGTTATCTCTCAGATATCTACCACCACACATTTCTGTATTCTGATATATGTGTTTTGCTTTTTAACATTTTCACCTGAAGGGGATTCTGAAAATATTTTAAATTCAAATGTATTCTTTTTTTTGTTATTATACAAGTTATACATGAATGCATACTTGTGAAAATTTCTAATAAATGCAAGTATAAGGAGACTGACTGAAAGTCTTTTGTCCATTCTCCTCCCTATACCTCTGCTTGGAGGGGTTACTTCTGGTAACAGTTCAGTGTTTAGTTTTTATCATTCTAGAACTTTTTTCCATAAACCTAAAAATGGATTTTTTAGATTTCTTTTTTATATAAATGTGATGATTTTCCCATGTAGTTAATATTTTTTTTTTTATAACTTCATTCTTTGAACTATTGCAAAAATATTCCACAGTCTGGATATAGAAGAATTTATTTAATAATTTTCTCGTTTTTCTGATATTTACATTGTTTCCAGTTGTTTCTCTTATAAACAAATCTGTAGTAAACATTCTTATCAGATATTTTTGTACATATGTGGACATATGTGAGTGTTTTAGAAATAGAATTTCAGGGTAAAAGATGTATACATATTATATTTTGAAAGCTAATACTAAATCATCTCTCAAATAAACTACCAGTTACATACACCCACCAACAGTGTGTAAAAGTAACTATTTCCTACACCTTTGTTAACAGTGGATAATACCCATCTTTTAATTTTTGTCAATTTTACTGGCAAAATAATATTACATCTTAGTATTCATGTCCCTGATTATCGGTGAAGTTGATCGTTTTCAGTGAATTTGTATTTTATCCTTTATAAATTGCCTGATCATATATTTTGATCTTTTTGCTATTAAAATGGGTTTTTTATTGTTTTATAGGAGCTTTTTATATGTGATGGAAATTAGTCCATTGTCCGATTATGTGTGTTGCTACTGTTTTTCCCAGTTTTATCACTTATCTTTAATTTTTTAATTATGTACAATGTTATAATTTAAAATAGTAAAATCTGTCAAGCTTTTCCTATATTGATTCAGAGGTTTTTGACTTGCTTAGGTAGAATTAGAACAATATTTTGTTTTTATTTTTACTCAGTAACTGATTTTTTTGAGTCTTATAATTTTATTAATCTCCTAACTATTAATGTTATCTCGCCAAAGAGTGATAATAAGGTGCCCCCAATTTTTTTTTCTGGAGAAGTCAGTGGGTTAAACTCAGTACCACCTCTCTACATAAAATTTATGTTGAAGAAAGGCAATTAATGACAAAAAAAAAAACCACAGCGTCTCTTTTCTCATTTCCTCCATCATACATTTAAAAAATTTCTATATGTAAATAATTTATGCCTCTATTTACCAATTCTCTGAACCTTTCTCTTGGATGTTGCCCTGAGGTAGCTATACTTTGTGTACTGTGCGCTTCAAAGAAAAAAGTGTCGGTGTTCCAGATGAAAGATCTGGAACATCTGATATCCTGGGAAAAGCTGAGTCCAGATTTGCCCAAAGGGAAATTCAGTGTAGCTTTTAGATCTTTGTATAACCCAGAGGCCAAGACTTGGGTATCAGCTAGATCTAAGTTTGAGTTTCATCTCTGCCTTTATTGAGCTGTGGGCGAATAATCTGCCTCAGCCTCAGTTTTCTTATCTGCACTGTGAATAAGAACCGGTCTGCTGGTGAGCACATGTTTTGCACAGCGCATGGATATACAGTAGTGACTGCTCAGGAAATTATCATTGTTATCTCTTTCGACAAAAGCTTTTGTTCAAATAAAATGTATAATTTTGTTTGGCAAAAAAAATACAAAACAAAAAACTGGTGATGTATTTTTCTTTTTATCGGGGCCTGATGGAGCTGTGATTATTTCTTTTTAGATAGGCACAAGCGTCCGGGTGGTGAATCAGCTACTTACAGAGATGGATGGTCTGGAAACACGTCAGCAGGTTTTTATTATGGCAGCCACTAACAGGCCAGGTAAGAAAGAGGAATGTAAAACAGATGAGTCTGAAAACTTTCGCCACTCAAATACAATATAATTGACATACGACCTGGTAAAGGGAGATTAATTTTGGGAAATCTCTTTTTGATTCGTAAGTTGAAATAAAACCTTAGAAAGCTTTTATGTAAGCTATAGTAAAAACCATAATATTATTACCTGGGTTTCATGAATTTTTTTTTCTGTATTGCTGCTCAGAAAGTTGCCTTGTTGGCCGAGAACGCTTGTAACATACACTTTTGACCACAAAGATATTATCGGAATTTATGTCCTATGGTTTCTCTCAAGCACACAGGAAATAAGAATGAGACTCTTTTCATTGTATCTGAAAGTTAAAGATAGGTTTTTAAGGTTTTATACCAGAATCACATTTCTATACTTGTACTTAGCTATTTAAAATTGTTTACAATAAGCACTCTGTGAGAGATATAGAAAAAGGTTCAAAACTTCAAAAGTTTATAAAAGTGGCTTTTACTTTGGACACTAAATTCTCTTCATATTGTCTAATACTTTGCCATCCCTCAGAGCCACTTGATCATAGCTGTTCACTCTGATATTTGTGTTAACTACGTCTGCTAGCAATGATGTGGTAATTTAATTCCTTAAATGGGTTTATCGGTTGTCAAGCTGATACAATTTTTCATTTTTTTAAGTTACTATGGAAACTAAAACCTTCATGAGTTATGTACCATTTAATTTTAAAATGAAAGATTTAAAGTTGTTATGGTTTATACTTTGACTCTGATAATAATGAAATACTCTTCAGAATCAGACAGAACAGGGTTTGAGTCCTGGCTATAGCACTTCATATCTTAGTGACTGTTCTGTTTCAACCTCAACTGAGTAGATTATAATTCACTTCTGACACTAACCACCTGGAGTTAGTGTCAGATTTGTAATTTAAGAGTCAGTCTTCTAAAAGACTGCCCCACTTCAGATACCAGCCATGAGTGGTGTCTCTAAGACACCTGCAGTTCTGACCAGGTTGCTACTAATTTGGGGTTCCCATGACCTCCTCAAGTTCAGTAATTCATTAGAACAACTAATAGCATGCAGGAAAGCACTGTACTTACAATTGCAGTTTACTGTAAAGGATAGACATACGGGATGTACATACACTACCTGTATGTGTATCCTTTATAATAAACTGTAATCGTAAGTACAGGTCTTGGAGGGAGTGCAGTGTTTCCGTGCCTTCTTTCCATGGAGTCAGGGCACATCAATGTGTTCATCATCCAGGCGCTCCCTTGAGCTTCAGTGTCCAGAGTTTTTTTGGGTTTCATTATGTAGCCGTGACTGATTGAATCATTGTTGGATCATTGGTCATTTGATGGAACTCAATCTTCAGCCTCCCCTTCCCTCCCCAGAGGCTGGGTCTAAGTTCCAACCTTCTAATCACTAATCACATGGTCGGTCTTTCTGGTCACCATCCCATCCTGAAGTTATCTTGGGACCAATCAAGAGTCATCTCATTAGCATAACAAAGACTCCTGTCACTGGAGAAATTCCAAGGATTTTTGAAGCTGTATGCCAGGAACCAGGGTTAAAGACCACAAGTAGTCTTTATTGTACCATATTAATCTTGTGCATATATTACTTCATCTTGCTAACCACCATCTAGAAAATGAAGATACTACTTAATTGGAAGAATATTCATAAAGGTTAGGTGGTGTTGGCCATCACAGTGTGTGGCAAGTAGCTGTTGAGTAATATCATTGTCACATGCACTTGTGGTAATAGCAGTAGGAGCAGTTATTAGGTCATAAAATCACAGTCTCCCTAGAAGAAACCTTGAAAGTCTCTCACATTTGGACAGAATAACATCCCACCTTTCCTAAGCAGACACAGATGTTTTCTAACAGATTTCAAGAAGATAGGCTTTGGTCTGCTGTTTAGAATAAGCTGTTCTGTCTTTACCTGCACTCAGCATTGGTCATGTTTGTTTATTGTAAATATTCTTTCAGTTTAATCTCTGTAGATTAGAGAAAAATAGGTCCTTCAATGTCACTAGGTTTTACTTAAATCCTCTTCTATATAACAGTCCAGGTACATTATGTTTCGTCATGGGTTTTTTTCCTCTCATCTCTCTATTCATCTTTGAATTCCTTATGATGCTTCAGATACTCCAGCCCATAAGTGAATATAATAGCCTGTGTCAAGTTTAACTAGTAGCAGGTGAGTCATCAAGTGATACCTGTGCTTTGTCCTTTCCAGTGCCCTTTAGTATTGTCTTCCTGTCCACTGCATCTCACCCATCCCTCCCTCTGCCCCGTAACAAATCCCATTGCATTGATGGCCTACCTACGTTTAAAAACAGATATTCTAGATCTTTTTCACTCATATTCACTATCCTGTGACATTGTTTATAACTTGTTTTTTGCTCAGTTTCAAGAAATCTCTTCTTGTCTTATGTTCTGGTCAACTATTGCTGCCTGACAAACTCTTGCATTACTTAGTGGCTGAAAATTGCCATTTTTGCTTTGCTCACAGTTTTATGGGTCAGGAATCCAGGAAGGGCTTGTCCGGGTCTTTCATTTTCGATCCACATGCTGTCACCTGGAGTGGCTGGGCCAGAGGATCCGATCCTCTCCAAGATGGCTTGGTGCTCCTTGGCATCTCGCTCTGTCTCCCACATTGTCATCTTCCACAGCCTCTCCATGTGGCTGTCATTAGCACAGATCTCTGAGTCCTCGCACTTAGTGACAGCTGGATCCCAGGAGACCAAAGAATGGGAGCTGTCATTCCTCCTGAAGGCAAGGCCCAGAGCAGGCCAACTCCGAGGGCCAAGGCAGTGACAGGAAGGCCCGTATGCAGAATAAGAGGAAGTAGGACTGCAGAAAAATTCTGGACATCTTTAATCCTTTATACATATATCTGTCATCACGTATTTTTCTTTCATCACATTCTGTGTTTTGTGCAAGGTTCATATGCACTTATGGTTTGATGTAGGTCAGTCATATCAATATGAGTTTCTTTCACCTCTCAGAAGATTTACTCTCTCATTCATGAAGTAGTTATTGAGTTTTTACTATGTGCCCGGTCCTCCCAAGCTTCGGGAATTCGGAGGAGAACTGGAATTTTTTTTGCCTGCATATATTCTGATTTGGGGCTGGGGAACAGGAGGTAAATCATAGACAGACAAAACGGTAAAAGGATAAAGAGCAGGTGGTGGTTGGGGAGAGGAATGCTGATTTAAACATCATGGATCAGGAAGTCTTCAGAAGTGATGTGGGACCATGTCATGAACCCACATGATGTGAAGGGTCAAGCCATGCGAGCATCTGGGAGAAGCGCGTTCCAGTCAGACAGCCGGTGATAGTGTGGAGGCCCTGAGGCGAGACAGGCTTGGGTGTTGGGGAGCCATCAAGAAGGCCACTGTGTCCAGAGGGAAATGAGTTGGGGGCCACAGTGGCGGAGAGGTGCAAAGGGCCCTTTTGGTCAGCAAAGGGGTGTGGATTTTAGTCTGCCACGATGGGCCGCCGTAGGAGGGTTTTGAGCAGGTTTCAGCACTGTTTTCTGTGACTCAGTTTCTGTGAATTAACAGACTTTCTAGAATGGCCATGACTAGTCTCTGTGGTTACAGATGCAATTAGTAAATGGCATGAAAAAGAGAAACCCACATGGGGAGACATTATTTAAAAATTAAATGGCACTGAAAAGCTTATTTTAAAAAACTATGTTCTCACGCGGAGTTAAAAAAATGGCCTAGATGATAGAGGCTCTGTTCATCCCTCTGGCAGCCAAATCAAAGTTGTGACGGAAACAAGGAGCAGCAGCAAGGAAAAATCGCCTAACATCTAGTTGAACGAGCCAGACAGCTAGGGAGAAATCCAAGAAAGCACTCTTCAACGCCAGAAGGTAGGATGGGCCGAGGATGTGGGGCTGCCCGGTCCTGAGCAGCTGAGTGACACGGAGGCTGCAGTAGCAGCAGACGCCTCTTAAAGGGGCTGCGTCCGCGAGCGGATTTTCGCGGTGATGGACCTTTTCGCTCTGAGCACCAGTGCCTATTCAGCTACACGGAGGAGGCACCAGGAACTTACAGAGAGACATTGTTGGAGTGAGGGCCCAGGCGAGACTTGCTCTGTACAGAAGTGCCACCAGTACCCATTGTTCCCTGTAGAGCCCTCCCCATTCCCAAGGCTCGGACACAGCACTGCTATAGCCGTGATGTCATCAAACTAGATAACAGAGGATTCCCTGAAACTCCACTACCCCAAATCGGGCCCCACCCAAGCTATATCTAGGTGTGTCCTCAGCAAGTCAGGTGCTCCTTGCTGAGTAGTGCCTAGACTCACACTGGAGACAGCTGGCCTCGGATTCTGGTGTCGCCTTTTGAGGCAACTATAAGCACAGCATCTGTGGATTGCCTGCTGAATCTTAACAGGTAACCCCGGAGGGACACATGCTGGGACTAAGTTTGGCCCTCAGCTAAACCCCTCTCAGGACTGTGCCACTGGGCACCTACTTCACAAATCCACACTGATAAGACCGGGAGAGTTAAGAGCTTTGCTTAGTACATAGAAACAGACATAGAAAGGCAGCCAAAATGGAAAGAAAGACAAAGAAGCAGAAACCATATGAGAGAACAGAACAGAGATCCAGATATAATGGAATCAAGTAATCTAACAGATGCAGAGTGCAAAACACTGGTTATAAAGATGCTCAATGAACTTCTGGGAAGCGTAGAGAACTCCAACAAAGAGATAAAAGTGGAAATGGAAATTATAAAAGGGAACCAGTCTGAAATGGAGAACACATGACCTGAGATGAGAAGTATATTAAATGGAATAAACAAAGTGAATAAAGAAGAGGATCGAATGCCATATAGGACACTCAGTCAGAATGGCAAGTAAAAAGATGCCAAGACTATAAAAATAAGGAGGATATGGGACACTATTAAGGCTCCAAATACTCATCTGATCGACGAAACTGAAGAAAATCAAGATGTTGAACAGCTGTTTGAAGAAATAGTATTGGAAAACTTCTCTAACCTGGTGAAGAAAATGGACATAAAACCCCAGGAAGCTCAGAGAGTCCCAAAAACCAGGAACCCAAAGAGGCCCACACCAAGACACATAATAATTAGAATGCCAAAAGTTAAATATGAAGAAAGAATATTAAAAGCAGCAAGAGAAAAGCATATAGTTGCAGCTAATTTCTCAAAAGAAACTATGCAGGACAGGAGGGCTTGGCAAAAAATATTCGACAGGATGAAGACCCAGGATCTACAACCAAGAATAATTTCTTCAGGAAAGCTATCATTTAGAGTTGAAGGACAGATAAAGAGCTTCCCAGACAAAAGTAAGCTAAAGGAATTTATCACCACTAAGCCAGTATTATAGGAAATGTTGGAGGGACTTCTTTAAGAAGAAAAAACATGTATCAAAAACAGGAATAAAGAATGGTAACAACCACATTCCTATCAATAAGTACCTTAAATGGAAAAGAATTAAATGCTCCAACCAAAAGACAGAGTGGCTGAAAGGATAAGAAAATAAGACGCCTACAAATGAAAAGGAAGGGGATGGAAAAAGATTTTGCTTTGATGGACATAGAAGGTATTTAAGTCAGACAGAAAGATAAACACTATATGATTTCACTTATATGCAGAATTTAAAGGGTAAAAAGAACAAATTAATCAAAACACTCACAAATATAGTGGACAGTTTGGTGACAGACAGAGGGGAGGGTGGTTTGGGGGAATGGGGTGAAGGGTTAAAGAAGTACAATTTAGTAGCTGATGGATGGTCACGGGGATGGGGAGCATGGCATAGGAAATGCAGTTACTATTAATACATTGGCCAGGTGGAGGGTCAGGGAGGGAGGGAGCAATTGGGGAGATCATTTTACTAACTATATAGATGTCTAACCAATGTACTGTATACTTGAAACTAATTAAAATTAAAAACAAAACAAAACAAAAACTGTTCTCTGCCCCACCCCCACCACCCCCGGCCAGAGGCAACTACTTGTGAACTCCTTGAGCTATTTTTTATGTATTTACCCATATTTTCAAATAGTATGTTCATACTGCAATTTCTTATCAGTTTCACATAGTGCCCAAAACTTCTTTTTAAGGTGGACGAAGATTGTTATTTTCCATTGACCCTTCACGCACACCCTGTCATCACCCCCACACCTTCTGTTCTCTTCACTCTGTCCTTCCAATATTATAATATAGTTTGATCACAACTGTAGTATAATCACTGGTCAGTGTTTACATTACTTAAAACTATGTAAATATTTCTTTCTGCTCACCCAAGAATAACACTGATTAGGTTTCCTTTTTCATATGACCTTTTTAGTCCTGGGTTTAGTAGCCCTCATTTTTTTCTTTTGCTTTATTTTCTATGTTCCTGCTCTTCATCAGATATTATGCAACAGCCAGTTTAATTTATCTAGATGATGTATCAATTCCATTTGGTTTTTTGTTTGTGTGTTTCTGGAGCTTTGCGTTTTCCCGCTCCAGTCTGGACTGGCTACCTTTAGGTCTGTGGTAGAAACAGCTGTTACTTCAGAACTCACCTCTACTGCTCTCCTTTGTTTTGCTGTTTCTGATCTCTTGACAGACTCTCTCATTTTGCTAGAGCTCATCTTTCAGTGACTTTCTTAAGAAAGGTCATGTAGGAGGTAAATGCTTTGAGTCCTTATATATTTGAAATTATCTTTATTTTACTTTCTGATTGATAGGCTGGCTGAGTATAGGATTTTGAGTTGAACATTGTTTTTTTCATAATTTATAGGTGTTGCTTTTTTTTTCTTTAAAGTTCTGTGTCATTCTGATCCTTTTTATGTGACTTTTTGTATATTTGTTACATGTATATGCCTCACATTGATCTTTTAAATTTATTCTTCTGTCATTTTTCATCTTTTTATCTCTCTCCCTAATTTGTGAAGAATTGATTTTTAGAAAGTAAATGAAAATACTGTCCTCCTACCATTCTGCCTCTGATGTTCTAAGGAACTGTGACAGCCTTCCTCCGACATGTGGCGTACCAAAGTCCACATCTCATTCTGGAAATAAACCACTTCCCCGTGCTCAACCAGAGGACATAAAGCTCCTTGTACAAATGACATCCAGACCACTTACACATACTTTGCATTCCCTTCTTCAAATACCAACTGCTGTAAAGGATGTTCTCTTTGAAGAACTACCTGTTCCCACTTCATTCCCCGGCCAGCTGGTTAAAACAACATACAGAGTTTATGAAACCCACACAGCCACACCAGCCTGTTACTTTTTCTCCTACTCAGTAGGTGTCTGTTTCCTACCAGTAGCAATTCAGTATCCAGAAAGAGTTTCTGCCCTCTGTGTATGGCTCAGTTGAAAAATAAATACGTAAATTATGATGTGTAATTAAATAGTTCAGGGTCTCTATCCATTGTATGGATAGAGCCTTTAATAATTATTAGATGAAAGAGCAGATGACTTACAAAGAAGATATTTATTTTAATGTAGTCAAGTAAAATGTAGTAATCCCTCACTTCTCAAGTCTGGATGGCCTTGAGTCATGGTCGAATGCTCCTTGAAGGTAATTGAACAGTGAGTTGGTGCCACAGTCAAGCCTGTATGTGTTGCCCTTTGGCATAGAACTATCCTGTTAAAATTAACTTAGGCTCTGGCATCACCTCTGCTAATTTACAGGTACCCTGGTACGTAATAGAACTTAGTAAGTATTTGTTTAATGAATCGTAAGAGACCTGCTTCTGTTTCGTGAAAGCTCTCTGATCTTATGATAATTTTCACTGGACACATTGACAGTCTTGTTAGTCTGAGGATCTAATTTTTAAAAAACAGCTTTATTGAGAGATGTGATATACCATATATTTTACCCACTTTAAGTGTACACTTCAGTGCTTTTGAGTATATTTAGGATTGTACGACCATCCCAACAATCTAATTTTAGATCATTTCCATCACCCTGAAAAGAAATCTGTGTCTGTTAGCAGGCACTTCTCATCCTTCTTCCACCCCCAGCCCTAGGCAGCCATTAATCTACACTCTATCTCTATAGATTTCCTTATTCTGGACGTTTTATATAAATTAAATCACATAATATGTGAGCTATTGTATCTGGCTTGTTTCTCTTAGCATAACATTTTCAGTGTTCACTTATGTTGCAGAATGAATTGACACTCGTTCCTTTTTATTACTGGATAATAAGTCATAGTGTAGATATACCACATTTTATTTATTCATCATTTGATGGACATGTAGGTTGTTTCCACTTATTGACTGTTACGATAATGCTGCTATAAACATTCATGTGTAAGTTTTTGTGTGGATGTATGTTATTATTTCTCTTGGGTAGATTCCTGTGTGTAGAAATGATGAGTCCAGTGGTCACGCGTGTTTGACATTTGAGAAAATGCCAAATTCTTTTCCAAATGGCTACACCATTTTATATTCCCACTAGTAATTGGGACAAAGCAGTGTACAAAAGCTCCAATTTCTCCACATCCTCACCAGCGCTTATTATTGTGTTTTTTATTATAGCCATTCTAGTGGGTACGAGGTAGTATTTCATTGTAGTTTGATTTGCATGTCCATAATAATCAGTGATGTCGAGCATTTTTTCTTTTGCTTATTGGCCATTCATATAGCTCTTTTGGAGAAATGTCTGAATTCTTCACCCGTTTTTTAATTGGGTTAATGCTGTCTTGTCATTGAGTTACTAAGGGTTCCTTATTCTAGGTACAAGTCCATAATCAGATGTGCAATTTGCATATATTTTCTACCAGTCTGTGAGTTATCTTTTTCCTTTTCAATGGCACCCATCTCATTTGTCAGTGACTAGATGTTGTCTTTGAAGCTTTGGGATTGTTGGTGACTTTTTTTATTTCAAATATAAGCATTTATATCTTGAGTTTTCCACCTAAAATTCTGTCTCTGACACAATTAGGTAGAGTACGAATTAGGGAGCTGTAACAATAATCCAGGTGCAAGGTGTTGGTTGTTTGAACCAGGTGATGCCTGGGGATGTAGAAAGAATCTGTAGAAAGAATATGGTGTCATAGAGTTGACAGGATTCGCTAATGGATTGGATATGGATGTGGGAGAGTGGAATCAAGTTTGATTCCAGGTATTAGGCCTAAAAAACTGGAAAAAAGTTGTCATTAACCAGGATGGGAAAGACAATAGTAGGGCCCCATTCGGGAAGGAGGTAGGAAAAGATGAGGACCTCTGTCTTAAATCTGTCATGTTCAAGACCTGTTAGTCAAATGGAGATGCTGGGTATGAGCCAGCCTCTCTCACTTCCTGGGACATCCATCCCTTGCACACTTCTAGTATTTAAGATGATCTGAAGTGCAAAAACCTGTTTAGTACATATGAGTTCTAGACAATACTATTAGATCTTCTTTGAGAAGTGATGTATTACATAGAATTTTGTAAGAGCTTTTGGTGGAGCATAATTTAAATCATCTAATACTAAAATTGATATAAAGTGCTCAGGATGCTGTTTACTATAAATAAAATGAGAAAATAACTTCTTAAAATAATAATCTTTGTAATACTAAATTTGATGTTTTTTAGCTAGAGATATTAATTATAAAAGTCCTAAACTAAGAACGCTTTCTGATTAAAATCAGGATTGTTTTCATCGGGCTTTATTTGAGGGCATGCATATTTGGCTTTAAGGTCTATATTTGTATATTTAAGATAAAAGATATTTCCACAGAATGGTGTTGTCATAGACATAGACATATAGATCATTAGAATATAATAGAATCTAAAAATATTCCCACAAATATCTGGACAATTGATTTTTTGATAAAGCACAAAGGCAATGCAGTGAAGAAAGGAGAGCCTTGTCAGCATATAGTGGTGGAACAGATATCCATATGCAAGAAATACGAACTTTAATCCATACCTCTTAGCACATGCAGAAGTTAACTCAAAATGGATCAGAGACCAGTGAAAACTGAAAGCTATAAAACTCCTGAAAGAAAACACAGAACAATTTTTTTACCTTGGATTAAGGAAAGATTTCTTAGATATGACACCAAAAGCACACTGTTAGGGAGTGAATGATTAAATTGAACTGCTCTTCAAAAGGTGCCACTAAGAATTCAGAGACAAACTACAGGCTGGGAGAAAATATTTGCAAAGTACATATCTGATAAAGGATATATATCCAGACTATATAATGAACTCTCAAAACTCAACAATAAGAAAAACCCATTAAAATGGGCAAAAGATTTATGTAGACACTTCACCATAGAAAGTATACAGGTGGCAAATAAACACATGAAAAGGTGCTCAACATCATTAGTCATTAAGGAAATGCAAATTAAAGCCACAAAGAGATACCACTACAAAGCTTAAAATGACTAAAATTAAAATGGCTGTACCGAACACTGGCATGGACATAGAGGAACTGGAACCCACACACTGCTGGTTAGACTGTAAAGTGGTAACTAGTTTGGAAACAGTTTTTCGATTTTTGAAAGTTAAGCATATCCCTGCAGTGTGATATTGCCGTACTACTTTACATCCCACAGTTCGGTATTTACCAAAGAGAAATGAAAGCCTACACAAAGACTCATACGTGAGTGTTATTGCAGCTTTGTTTGTAGTAGGCCAAAAGTGAAAACAGCCAAATGTTTATCAGCAGAAGAATGGAAAAACAAATCGTGTGATAGCCATACTATGGAATCCTACTTAGCAATAAAAAAGTATTAAGTACTACTTAATACACATCGTAACTTAGGTGAATCTCAAAATAACTGTGTTGAGTAAAAGCAGACAGAGTACATACTTTATAATTTCACTTATATAAAGTTCTGTTAAATGCACACTAATCTGTAGTGACAGAACAGATCGGTGGCTGCCTAGGAATAAAGCGGGTAAGAGAAGGGCAAGAGAGAAAGGTTAAAAGGGGTCCTCAGTAATTTTTTAAAGCCTAAAGGTTTCCTGACACCAGAATGTTTGAGACTCTTCGCCCTGGAGAGTCAGATGACCCTTAGGCCAGTCACACAACGCTCTGGGTTGTATTGGCAGCGTTGGGCTTCATTCTGCACTGGGGAGCAGGGGTCGAGAGAGCTGGGTGTGTGCATCTTAGGAAGTAGCCCTGGCAGCATCGTAAGGAAGTTATATTTGGCCTTGACTGAGGATCGAGGTCATGGGAGGCAGACTTGATAGAATTGATAGAATCTAAGGCTCTGCAGTTAGAGAGGTGGGAGAAACCTGCTTGGCATTTGGGGTCATTATCTCAGATAGAGAATCTGGGAGGAAAGCAGGTTTGGGGCAGAAAGGTGGGGGTAGACTTTTTACTCTCAAGGATGTATTTTGACGAACTGAAGCATTTCATTTCAGTAAAGTCTTAATTTGTCTTTTTTCTTTTAAAAAATGTGCTCTTCCCATCTCATGTTAGTTATATTTTTGAAAAGATTTTATTTTATTTAGGACTTTTTCCTTTCTTCTTCAGATATCATTGACCCTGCAATCCTGCGCCCAGGCCGCCTGGACAAAACCCTCTTTGTGGGTTTGCCACCCCCAGCAGATCGTCTTGCCATCTTAAAAACTATCACAAAAGTGAGTAAAGGAAATGGTGTATTTTTCTGTCCTTTTAAATATGGACAAGTAGTAATTTAGGATGCCTAATCACTTTCTTTTCTGTAGCTTTAAATACTTGTCCAGTCTCTTATCTCCCAAAGGAGAAGGTGAACCGTTTTTTGATGATCAAAGAGACTTCTTATTCTTTCTTATTTGTTTAAAATGAAGGGGATATTTAGAATTTAATGCTGAACTGATATATTTGAGATACCACTTTAATCACGTTTTCTGTTCTCATAGATCTTTGCTTCTTACTTTAGAGGAATTGTCCACAGAGCATATTTGAAATGGAATTAGAAAGTTTTAGAAATGAAGAGTAAATAGGTATAGGCCCATTACAAATATCCAGAGAAAACTTGAGTTTTGAAACCATAACGTTGAATTCTGTCCTCCGTGTTGGATATATGCCAACTTTTAAGAGGTCTGTACAGTATTAACTTTGCCTTTTTTCTAAAAATAATAAGCAGTGCATACAAAATACAAAGAAGAAAGCAAATCACCCTAAATTGTACTGCTGTAAAATGTGCATTAACATTCAGTGCAGACATCATTCCAAATGTGTTTATGCAGCCCGGGTAGTGGGTGGGCGGAAGGAGGGGGCGAACGTAATACGTCACTTGAATACAGTTAAATTTATTTGAAATTTAAAAGAAAACAAAGGTAAGGGAATTTTTAAACGTCCAATAAATGATGCTTTTCCAAAAAAGATATTATCTCCTAAAATATCACATTTTCTAAAGTATTAGTAAAAATAAACATATTTTCAAAAGTCAGACTTTCCAACCATGTACCTTCTTTTTAAGTCAGTCAAAAGTGAGAAAAATTGGCATTTTTAATGTTTAACTTCTGTTTCAAAGTTTGCTGGCTTTTTACTTGAATTCCCCGGATTGTTTTATGCACAGTGCCCCCTTCTTCCAGTTAATACCTGAGATATTATAGTATATTAGAATAAAATTTGTTCATCTTGGTCCTGAAAGTCTGAAACAATTTGTGGAGCAGAGCAACTTCTCAGTATCTTTTTTCAGACTTCTAAGTTTCTTACAAGAAAACCGAGTAATGACATACTACTTTTTAATATCTTCTATTTGGTGTTTCTAGTAATGACGTGATAACAAGAGGCTTATCACTATAAACTTGCTTGGACAAGTGCAGTTTTTTCTCCTTAATATCTATTTCTTCCTTATAAATGTCATTACAACATACCTTATCTCAGAAAGCCAGAAAGATTTTTTGATGTCTAACAGGTGCTTTGAGATATATGCAGTCTTTAAAATAGTGATAAAAATCCCACTAAAAGACTCAAAATTCCCAATACATTTTTTTAAATGTGTCCCGTAAGACTAAAACATATATTAACATCTCACCGGGCAACATTATCTGTTAAATTTTCATAAGCTAATAATATCTGATATAATAATAGGTAATATTTATTAAACACTTACTGTGTTCCAGATACTTTACATAAATGAATATGCTTAATCCTTGCAACTACCTTTTGAAATATTTGAAAGTGATGAGCCAACTATATCTCACAAAAACAGGATACAGAGATGTGTCTTACTATGTATATATTTCAAGACTGCAAACAAAGTACCAGTTACCTTGTTATGGTGGTATGATTATGTTAATTTTCCTTTATTTTTTTTTTTCAACCATATGAATAAAATCATCGCTGATTCCAGACTTCGTTATGTGACTAAGAATAGGTTTCTGTGCCTAAACATAGATGTAATTATTGAAATAAATATAGTAGTACATCTCGAATGATTTTTTGAACCTGATCATTCTGTAACATGAAATACTTACTGAGAATTATAGGAAATAATAATACAGTGGGTCATAACTTTCTTTTTTTAAATTGCAGTAAATATGTTTAGCTTAAATTTACCATTGTAACCATGTTAAGTGTACAGTTCTTTGGCACTAGTACATTCACATTGTTGTCATCAACACCATTCATCTCCAGAACCCTTTTCATTTTGCAACCTGAAAATCTGCCCCCATTAAACAGTGTCTCCCCAGCCCCGGGCAACCACCATTATACTTTTCTGTCTCTATGAATTCGACTACTCTGGGTGCCTCATTCATATAACTAGAATCATATGATATTTGTGGGCCATAACTTTTTAAAAGACTACTTTCCTTTTTCTAATAATTACTTTGGCTCAGCTTTCTATAGTCACCAAATTATTTGAGACTTTCACAAGAGCTTTTATTAAGAGATAATAAAACCAGTAGTGCATCTGATAAGAGGTTAATACCCAAAATATATAAAGAACTCATACAACTCAACAACAATAAAAAGCAAACAGTCCAATTAAAAAATGAGCAGAAGACCTGAATAGATATTTCTCTAAAGAGGAGATACAGATAGTCAATAGACATATGAAAAGATGCTCAGGGTCACTAATAATCAGAGAAATGCAAATTAAATCCACAACAAGATAACACCTCACACCTGTCAGAATGGCTCTCATCAAATCAAAGAACAAGTGTTGGAGAGGATGTGGAGAAAAGGGAACCCTCGTACACTGTTGGTGGGATTGCAAATTGGTACAGCCACTCTAGAAAACAGCGTGGAGGTGCCTCAAAAAATTAAAAATGGACCTACCTTTTGACTCAGCAATTGCACTTCTGGGTATTTATCCGAAGAAAACCAAAACAATTCGTGAAGATCTATGTATGCACCCCTATGTTCATGGCAGTGTTATTTACAATAGCCAAGATATGAAAGCAACCTAAATGTGCATCAGCAGACAATTAGTTAAAGAAGTTATGGTTCATATGTACAATGGAATATTACTCAGCCATAAAAAAAATCGCGCTGTTTGTAACAACATGGATGGACATATAGAGGTTCTTAAGCTGAGTGAAATAAGTCAGAGAAAGATAAATACCATATGATTTCACTTATATGCAGAATCTAAGGAGCAGAAAGAACAAACTAATTGAAAACTGACTCACAAATAGGACAGTCTGATGATGGCCAGAGGGGAGAGGGGTGGGGGGACTGCGAGGAAAAAAGGTAAAGAGTTAAAGAAGCACAAATCAGTAGTTGGTAGATGGTCACAGGGATAAGGAACACGGCATAGGGGATGCAGTCAGCAGGAATGTAATGGCTAGCTATAGGGCCAGAGAGAAGATAAAGTAATCAGGGGCATCGTTTCATAAACTATGTAACTGTACACTTGAAACTAAAAATAAAATGTAAAAAAAAACTAATAAAAACCAAGTTAGTATAAAAGTTCTAAATATTTTATATAATAGTACTATTTTAATAAATGATTCTCTAAAATAAAATATAAGCTTTCTAATATGCCATTTAAAAATTTTTAATTGCACTTGAGAGTCTCTAGAATTCACCTTTTGTTTTACTTACTATAAGCTAGAAGCATTGCCACATTTCAGTTAAGAATAATCAGATTTTAATAATCCACAGATTCCTTAGCTCTTATTTCTAATTGGAAAATAATATTGGTCTTGAAACTTTGGAGCTCTCCTATGTAGACCGCACCCGCACTCTCCAAAAAAGGCAGTTTGTCACTTTCTTGCAAGTGTAAAGGTTTGTGAGGGGGCGGGGAGGGTATTAATTTTTCTAAAAAATTAATTTTTTAAGAACCAGAAAATTTCTGAGAATTTAAACTTCTAAAAATGAACTGTTTTTCTAAAATATTACTTTTAGATAGTCATTTATTGTGTTCCTTTCTATATTGAGCTTTCACAAAAGATTTAACTTTAAAGGGTACCCTAAATGTAGAAAGCCAGCAGTTGCTCCCAGTATGCTGATGTGGGAAAACTTTCCCCTCTGGGTCCTCTTAAAGAGAATAGGAAGATGTGATGGACAGTGTTATGAACAATATTCCTGTCACAGGCACAACAACACGCCTCTCAGGACTGAGGCTGCTGGTTCTCCTAATGCAAGACGAGGACGTAACTCAAAGCCAGTTCATTAAAAATGACTTTCTGAAAGATCAGAGAAATGCACTGTGAGAGTGTGCAGACTTTATGAAAGTCCAGCTTGACCCAAGAGTAGAATTAAGTTACTGAGAAGTATAAAAGAATTATCCTTAGGCAGTCCTCCATGGATTTATTTCTTACGATTGAGCTTTTGATTAAAACGGGACGGTAGAAAGTTTGAGGTAGAATTCTCTAGCAGCACCTGGAGTATAGTAGGGAACATCCATGTGCTTTGTGACCATCAGGGTGAGGTTGGTAGTTTCCTATGAACGTGAGAGACTCTAAGCTTAGGCTCCCGCCTAACGAGGCAGCCTCTCCTCTCTGACCCCCACCGACGTCTCATGATGGGTTGAGACTCAGCAGGGCAGTGGCAGTAGACTTTCCTGCTTCCGGCATAGCTTGGAAAGCCCAAACATTTCTGTTCCCCGTCATAAAAAAATCCCTGTTTCATATTCACCGTCATTATTGAAACAAGACTTCCTTCCTCCTCCCAAATATAGCATGAAATTATATCTACTTATTTGGGATAAGATACTGGGGTTTTTTTTTTTAATAACCAAAATAAATAATAAAGACTTAGAAACTTCCCAGAGGTCTACTCAGTTGCCAGCTTGAACTTTAGACTCAGGTTTTCTAATTCTTAGTGCAATGTTGTTTCCACTTTTTAGACCTTTTTATTGCAGTACCATACAGATTCAGAAAAGTGGATGTATTAAATGTGAGTTTATAACAAAGCCTCCAGATCAAGAAAGAACATTACCAGTTAAATTCATACAGACAGAAAGTAGAAAGGTGGTTGCCAGGGGCTGGGAGGAGGAGGGAACGGATGGATTACTGGTTCGTGCATGCAGAGTTTCACTGTGGGAAGATGAAAAAAGTTCTAGAGGTGGATGGTTACACAGTAGTGCGGATGTACTCAATGCCATTAAACTGTAACACTTAAAAAGGGTTAAAATGATAAATTGGTTAACAGATTTTACTAAAATAAAAGAGAGAACATTACCAGGGCCACAGACGCTGCCCTCCTGCTTCCTCTCAGCCACTACCCACCCCACCCCACCCGGGTTAACTAAGTTTTGAAACCATTTTCGTTAAAAGGAACCTTAAGGATCCTGCAGTCTGGCCACCTAGTTGTACACACAGCCAGCCAGAGGAAAAAAGGAAAAACGCACAAAGATTATTTGCCTGAAGTCACACAGTTTCATTTCCCTTGATTAGTTCCCATGTCAAAGTGGATTGAATGGGAAACATATCTGTTTCTGGAACCTGTGTTAGATGAACATTTGCATTTTACCAAATAACAGCAGCTAGCAGATGTACAGTTTATGAACTTCTTAAACATGCCCAGCTGGGAGGAAATGAGAGGGCACAGTCTGAATGTGGGCCAAGAGGCAGGTGGTTGCACAAAGTGCCAAGCCTACTTGGAGCACCTGCCATACTAACATTTAAACTTACCTTGAAGCTTAATGGCATGTGTTTATTCACACTTTTCTGTGTGTTTCTTCTTAAACTGTTTATTTCCTAATGGTAATATTTGCTACAGATACTATATGCAGTGTATATGTAAGTTATGAATCAAAATAATGAAGCAGATATGAACCTGCCATCTAACCATCGAACATTTTAAATCACTAAAAACTTTTGTTTGCCTCTGCAATTGAAGTCACTAAAAATGTTATTAACACATACTGTATGCATGCAAGATTCTGCGTTAAGTGCTATTGGACTTGCAGAACTTTTCTGTTACTTGTCCTTTCTAGCCATCTCTAGGTATGAGCCATCTCTAGGTATGAGCTGAAGGGGAATTGGCACTGGCACTAAGTCGGGGTTGAGCTTAGTTACTGGGTTAAGAAAGAGCACATTGAGCATAGAGTTTGGCTTTTATTGTAAAGCAGTTTCCTGCTCCTTTTCTCCTGGCCAACTTCAATATATTTCTCCCTTCCTAGCCAACCGAAAACTGAGCACAAATGCATGTCAGAACTGAGCACCGCTTAAGTCTTTGCCACATTTAATCAAGCAAAGGAAATGTGTTTCTTCAGCTTTGGGAAGATCGAAGTGGAGATTTTGTTCCTGGTGGTGGTTTTGCTACAGCTGCCCCCAGGTTCTTCAGTCTTCATAAGCATAACATTGTTTGCCTTTAGCTTGTCCAAGTTTGGAGTCTGCTTCTTACGCTCATTTCTCAAAATTGAAATTTGTAAAAATCTCGTAACACTGGTCTGGGAGTCAGTTATGTTGATGTAGTTAAGCAGCCAGTACTGTTTATTTAGAACTTATTATGTGGAAAAGTATTGATCTTTAAAGCCCCAGTGAAAAAGAGTTTTTCTGTCCTATTTAGAACGGCACCAAACCCCCGCTGGACGCAGATGTAAATCTGGAAGCAATTGCTGGGGACCTGCGCTGTGACTGCTACTCGTAAGTGTCTCAGTCTCAAGTCTGCCGAAGCTCCGAGGCCCCGTTTCCTCGTGTGTAGAGTGAGGAGAGGGTGCTGTCGGGAGCGTTCAGTTTGGCGTCCGGAGGGCGCCTAACGCAGCAGCTGGCCGTTTCTTGCTCCTTCCTTCTTGGAGAAGCGACCACCCATTTTGAGACGCTAAAGAACTCCAGGAGTGGGGGATCCTCTCATGCTGACTCGGTACTCTGCACCCAGACCACCATTGCTGCCCTTCACAAACCATCTGTCCTTCCAGAATATTCGAGCGGACATTTCATTACTAGCTGCCAAATTATCCAGGTGCTTCAGCATTTATAGAAGCTACGAGTGCCATGTTTTCTAAGCCTCGGAATTCCTTTTGCACAGCACACCAGTGTCCACACAGCCTGTAGGAAAAGCAAGAAATCAAACATCTCTGCCTTCAGCTCTTGGATGGTGGTGGTGGTTGTAGTTTTTATTTTCTTCATATATTTTTAAGGAAATTTGTTAACTTTCCCAATTTTGGTACACAGGAAGAAAATGAAACTCAGGTTTTATTAGTGAGAAGCGTCTCCTCCTCTGCCTTCTTTGAAAAGCCCTGTTGCTTGTCCACAGCATACTCGGTGTACTTGGTAGCCCCATGGGGCCCGCCCAGTGCCAGCTTTCTGAAGCTACGTCAGGCGAGGCGCTGTTTTCACTTTGAGGTCTTCCGGGACCTCTTCAGCAGTATGAACTTCTATCCACTGGTGGAACACAGGCACTCAGTTCCAGTTCTGGTCGAAGAATTTCACATAACCCTCTCTTATCAAGATGATTTCACTGAAACCATGCTGATTATTTTTAGGGCATGTGGTCAAAATACAAAGTTTTATTTCTAGTTTTGTCACATATGGACATCTAGGACGAGTCTCAATCTTTGTTCTGCCACCGCAGCCAATGCACTTGAGAGATATGTCGCACTCTGGTTAGTAAATAATTTTGGCTCATTTAAGGAAAGAGTGGTTGTCTCCATGAACGGGAAGTGATCAGAGCCCCAGGCAGTGGTCCTGAGGGACATGTAAAAGCCCCTCTTTTGCTTTAAGGAGACTGTATCTCTCCTCCTAGTTAGGAATCAGACCTGTACCAGTCTGTAATTAAATGAACCTACAACTAAGGGGGAAAAAAAGAGAGGGAGAGAGACTTAAGTGAGTCGTTTAGAGCTTTGAGTGCTAAAATCTGAAAAGATTTTCAGGGAGTGACCGAGGCAGTTTTGATGGCAAAATTTACCCTGGGCCTAATCTTTTGGGTTATACCACGTGGGATGTCTGTGTACAAAAGGATTGGAGTGATGCGCACTTTGGGATTCGGAGCCACTGCCTTTGTAGTTTGAGAGACAGTGCGACACTCAGCCCTCACCCACCTGTTCACTTGGGTTAGTGGTGTCTCCGCTCCGGTGTTGGATTTCATGCTGAGGAAAGCACGTATGTGCTTATTAATAATGCTACATTCCTAACACTCTCCTAACAGAAACCTTGGATTCAGTTAATAACCCAGGCTCTGTATATCTCTAAATTTATATGTTATGTGGATCCTCAGCATTATACAGTAAATTAGGTTAATGTCTAGAAATGAGTGTTTTATCCACAAATTCAAATTCTTTCTCAAAGGATCATCAAGAATTCTGTTAAAAATGTAATGCAGTGAAACCACAGGCAGCACCAGTCTTTCATTGAACTCAGGAACCATGCTGACTCAGCATATTATTATTACACCGAATCATTAAATGAGGGCTTGTTAGGTCTTGTCATATTTTAAGTAACTTATGATGTGTCTACTCAGCTTGAGCTTGAATCAAGTGCATCAAAGACTTTCGACTTTTCAAAACCCTTTTGAACATGAAGCCATAAATGACGTTTTTATATAAGCTTATTTGAGACATTAGGTAATAAGTGAAGTCAGCACTTTAACAGAGGCCACGTGAACAAAAATTTTAATAAATAACGAATGAGTTCCTTTCTACTGGCTGGATATTCTGAACTGTCTGTATTAACATGAGTATCTATGGCTGTTCCCATGGGACAGTTATGATTCATTGCACTGTCTCCTTCATGATTTTTTTCCAAAAGTTAGAAATATTTTAAATGAAAACTAAAAACTCTTTCCTACTGACCATAATCAGTTTATCCACTTTTACTGGTCAGTTTTTTTCCTGATTATTTAATGCGTGACTTAAAATTGCTCTCAGACTTCTTTCTGGTCTTTTACAGTATCTGAGGGTAAATAAGTAACACTTCTTGTATTACAGGGGTGCAGATCTGTCTGCTTTGGTGCGGGAAGCTTCTATATGTGCCCTGAGACAGGAAATGGCAAGACAAAAGAGTGGAAATGAAAAAGGTATGATTCCAGAATCTCTGACTTCTAATCAGTTATCACTCTGGGCACCTGAAACCACTGTTGACCTCGAAAATGACCATTTTCTAGCATATCATCTATGATATTAAAACTTGACATTTTTTTGATGAGACCTTCGAAGCTGTTCTGAATATTATGTGACATCTGTGGCTGACAACTATAATAGTGAAGTTATTTGGTGCCTCTCTAAAAGTCTCATATCTTTCCCTATCATGTACAAATGCTTAGATAGGAGCAAGCCAGGTCCATTTACAGTCTTCATCATGAGTTTGGTCTATCAATCAGATCTGGAAAACCTTCTCAGTCTTTTGCTAAGGTAATACCTACTTTCCTGTTAAAATGCAGCTTATATTGGGAAGCTTAGAACATATACACACACAAAGTGAAAACTGAAATAACTTTCCATATACTTCGACTTTCCTTTCAAAATACGGAAATCCATGTACATCATCATGTGACACTTTGAGGCCCTCTCAACAGCTCTGCACCATTCTCCACATCTGACAGTGTCTTTGTTTGTACAATTTGGGTGTGTGTGGCTAAAAAAGATTGATTTGTGACCAGCATTCCAACCATACCACCTACAGGAACAGCCTTCACTTGACTTGGTTCCTCTGACAATTCTTTCATCAGTTGTCATTTATGGCTGCTTTCTTCACAGTACTTGGAGGATACCCTCCTCAGAAGACCTACCTTGTCCTCCCAACCTGTGCTTTATCTGAAGTTCAAGTCTATATTGATCGCCTTTTATTCAGTAGATTTTCAAAAGATGTCTTTTTTTATTTGTATGGATTTCCTGTTTTTCTTTGGCCACCAAGAATCTTAGAGCTAAATTTTGTTTACAGTTAAAACAACATATGCTTAGCTTAGATTTGTCAGCACACATCATTATGAAGTCCCCGAGTTTTTTGTTGTTTAATTTTAAAGGTCAGTTATCTGAACTCCTTTTATTGTGAGCTGTTTTAAATTCCTTTTAGAAATAGATGGGCTACAATTAGTAAAATTAGAATATCTTATAAACATCATATGTGGTATTATGCTCTCTGAGAGATGGAGCCTATGACTAGCTGGGAATTTGTTTTGTCACTAAAAGTTAACAGGTTTCTGTACGTATATTGGCTGCTACTAATAATTCTGTTTGGATGTTATCTTACAAACATAGAACAAGTTTTAATAGCCCTGCTTTGATACTGTTGACATTTCCAGCTGTCTGTCCTTTGAGACTTTGCATTGGTATCTTACTGAAACTGAAATGCCATTCAACTTCTGTTTGCCATGTTGAACTACACATTTTGTTTTATTTTTAGGTAAATATTCTATCCTAATGTCTATGTAGAAAGTTGACCATTTTAAATATAAATTGTCATCATGTAAGTTGCCATATTAACATTCTAAACCATGCCTTAACATTTAGTTATTTGATTTCTCTTACTTATGTAATGGCATAACCTTATAAAAAATCAGAACCCCCTTCTAATCCGGTATCATGATATTATCTATATAGTATGTGTTATAATATAACACTATAATATATGGTTATGTGTATGTATTAAGTTATTCTACTTCCCGTTCCTAGTTAAATATATTTGAATTACCTTAAAAGAGAACAATTCTAGTTCTTCTTCATAAATATCTCCATTAAATTAAGGTAAACAATGCACAGAGAGCCTACAAAGGGTCATCTGTTTATGAGTGATAGGGCTCTTTGAGTGGTACTGCATTCAAATCTGATGAGCAGAGGTTAGAGGAAATAGATGTTGGTCAAAGGGTATAAGCTTCCTGCTATGAGTAAGTTCAAAGTGTCTAATGTGTACTGCATGGTGACTGTAACTAACAGTACTGTGTTTTATACTTGAAAGTTGTTAAGAGAGTAGATCGTAAAAGTTACTACCACACAAAAGTAATTGCATGAGGGGACAGAGGTGTTAACTAACCTTATCGTGGAATCATTTCACAATATATGTATGTATCATATCATCATGTTGCTTACCTTAAGCTTTCATATGTCATATATCAGTATCAGTAAAGCTGCGGGGGGGG
>NW_011888841.1:2309959-2324358 GCF_000151845.1 Pteropus vampyrus
GTCTGTCACCAAATTGTCCACTATATTCGTGAGTCTGTTTTTGATTAGTTTGTTCTTTTTGTTTCTTAGATTCCACATATAAGTGAAATCATACTTTTAATCAGTCTCATTCAAGTAGTATTTGACTTACTCCACCCTTTTAAACCAATAGCTTCTTATGTTCTTGGAGCTAAGAGTACCCAAACTGAATTCTAGGGACTTAACCATACGTTTCAAGCAAGTAAAATATTTTCACTATGAGGTCAGAGAAGGGTTCAAAAAATCACTGACTTTTCCGCACGTAAAATGTCAAATTTTACATGTCTCTTACTGTGTTGGGGCGTTCTGTTTGTAACAAGTTAAAATGGTTGCTCTTAAGTGAAGCCAGGTAACTATGACACAGAGAGCTGCCAGGGAACAACAGCCAGCCCTAAGGAATATCTGGATTGGGTGCCGTCGTGTTACGTTTTGGTCACTTGGATTCCTTTTGTCTCAGGACTCCTAGAAGTTGCGATATGCCTTAGCCTTGAGAACCTGATTACGGTCCAGACTAAAACTTCTTTAAATCTTTAGCCCTTTATCACCCCAGGCTCAGTATTTCTCATTATGATTATTGATTGAAAACTCTTAAGTCAAAGTCCAAACAGTTATATGAAATGGATTGCAGTGTTTCAGTGCCTCCAATCTTGGTCTAAAGTCCTGAGTTAGTTGACTCTCGGTTAACTGAGATAACCCCTTAAGGGACTTGGGCTGCTGGTGGTAACTTTTAGGCACGTGACTTCCTTTGTATTCAGCTGGAGGAAGATAAGAGGCTCCCGAACCCAGACTGCATTTTACACCATATTCGGAGAAACAGTAGTCTACCTCGACCGCTTAGGCATCTTTATATACTACAGGAAATGTTTTCATTTTATTGAACATCTTTGAATAAAACACTGTCTTATTAATTTAAACCACAAATAGTTTGACAGTTAACATTACTGGCACTTTTCCTTCTGATCAACGAGAGCGATATGTTTCTTTCCAGAGATACAGTTTTTAATTTGAAATTATTTCTTACCAACAGCCCTAGTTTTGAGGCCTTTCAAGAATGAGGACATATTGGCATAGCTCCATATTTGCCACTCCCATCTTCTAACCTTACTTTTTTTAATGCACAAGTACAGTTCCATAAGTTTTAATAAATCCTTCCAGCACCACAGTCAATATATAGAACATATTCATCACCTCAGAAAGTTCCTTATGTTCTTTTGTAGTCATTGGTCCCTTTACCAACGCCCCTCAGGTAGCCACTGAGCTGACTTCCATCATCATCCTCTCACTTTGTTTTAGAACTTGGAATAAAAGGAATCATACAATTTATTCTCATTTGTGTCTGGCTGCTTTTGCTCAGGGTAATGTTTTTCATTAGATTCATCCATGTCATGTTTTCCAGTCGGCTGGCCCTTTCTCTTGCTGAGTAGCTTTCCATTACCTGCGTTTACCACAGTGTGTTTAGCCTTTCACCTATTGGCAGGCACCTTGACTGTGTCCAGTTCTGGGCTTTAATGAATAAAGGTGCTCGGGGGAGGCGGGGGAGTGTATATGTACATACGTACATACATGCACACGTGTGTTTTTATTTCGCTTCAGTAAATAACCAGGAGAGGAATTGCTGGCTCTTGTGGTAGGTGTACATTTAACTTTATAGGCAACTGCCAGCCTCTTTTCCAAAGTGGCTGTTTCATTTTGCATTTTATGAGGAGTTCCTCTTTGCTCCATTCTCTTACCAACACTCAAGTATGATCAGTCTTTTACTTTTAGCCATTCTACTGGATGTGAAATAGTATCCCATTGTGGTTTCAGTTTGCATTTCCTAATGACTAAAATGTCGAATGTATTTTCATATGCTTATTGGTTATTTGGATATCAAGTGTCCTCATCTTTCTCTCTTAAGAAATTGAGTTGTTTCTTTCATTAAGTTGCGCAAATTCTTACTTTATCCTGAATGGAGGCCTTTCATCTGATATACGTGTGCTGGATATTTGCTCCTACTCTGTGGTTTCTTTTTGTTTTCTAAAAGCACCTTTTGAAAAACGAGTTTTAAATTTAGATGAAGTCTAGTTTATAAATTTTTTTTTTATAGTTTGTGTGCTTCTATCATATGAAATCTTGACTATCCCAAATTTGCAAAAATTTTCTTTTTTTCCTAGAGGTTTTATAGTTTAAGTTTTTACGTAAATGTCTATGATCCATTTCAAATTAATATTTGAATTCGATGTGAGGTAGGGGTCATGATTACTTTTTTCTATACATCTATCTAGTTACTCTGGCCCTGTATATTAAGGAGACTTTCCTCTCATTGAATTACCATGACCTCTTTTTGGAGAAGAGTTGATCATAGATGCACGAATCCCTGCACTCCATTCTGTTCCATTGATCTAAATATAAACTTTTACATCACTCTACCTTTTTTGCCACTGTCTTGATTATTATAGATACATGTCTTGAAAACAGGTAGTGTAAGTCCTCCAAATTGTTTTTCCTTTTCTCAAAATTGTTTTGTCTATTTTAGGCCCTTTGCATTTCCATATAAAATTTATGATCAGCTTATCATGTCTGCAAAAGAATGCTGCTGGGACTTTGAATGGGATTGCATTGAATCTGTACATCAGCTGGGAGAGCAGACATCTTAAAAATACTGAGTTTTCCAATCCGTGAACTCAATATATCCATTTATTTAGATTCATTCACTTTCTCTTTTATAAAGTTACTCATTTTTAAAAAATTTATGAGTCCCATTTGATTTCTTTCAGTAATATTTTGTGTACAAATCTTACACATCTGTCATGAAACTATTTCTAAGCAATTTCTATTTTTTGATGTTATTTGTAAATTTTTTTAAATTTTGTTTTCTAATTGATACTAATGTATAGAAATTCATTTGGTTTTTATATACTGACTTTAGATAGCTCCTTATTTGTCACACTCTTTTTTTACCTCTAAAAAGATCACTTCAGTTTTCTAGAAGCATATTTGTTTATGTTTGCTTGCCGTAATTTTGAAGAGCTTCCGTGTTTATTTTACTACAGATGGCTATAAATATGTCATGCAAAGTTTGAAAACTGACCTAATTGCTCAATTTTGCCACGTTTTCATCTTTGCTGCAGCTGTGATAATTAAGGATTAAATCTTCACTTTATCACCTTAGCTTACTTTTTGCAGGTAAATTTGAAACCGGTATATATTATTTTTATTGGGGGCTCATTACCTTTTTTCTGGTTCTAGTTGTTTCTGGTCTTTCACAGTTTAAAGCTGTGTTAAAGTCATTAGTTGAGGGTGGAAGGAGGGAACAGTGAGTGACATTCTCCTCCGAGTCTCTGCCTGTGTTCCTCATCCACTCCCCCTTTGGCACTAAGCCACTGGGCTTCGTCCGAAGATCCCTGCCTTGTCCTGATTTCTAGTGAGAGGCTCTGTCCTTTTGTGGCTCGAAGAAGACATAGTAGTAGACTGGCAGTTTGTGGCAGATATCCCAACAAATAAGGTCAGACTCTTTTTGCCAGTTGCTTCTCAGACTATAGACATGTTCTTCTCAATAGTGTTATTCTTTATTTTCTCACTTCAATGAAAATAAATGCTCTTGTCCAGTATGTGTCACTGCACAGACCAATAGAGCATAACTTATTTTGCTAGTTTGGTTTTTTTTTCAGTATTAACTGCTCACCAGAGACCTGAGGCTAGGTTTAATAAATGTTGACACCTTGAGGTTATTTACCCAGGTATTTGTCTCAAGTTATAGCCCTTTCTCTCTGCCTGCTGTGGCATTGTCCCACTGTCAGGAAGACAACTGCACTCAGACATAAATTATATATTTTTTCTTTCTTTCTTTATTAAAGCCACACCATAGAAACACTCCTGATTTATTAGCTTGTTCATTTATATTAACCCACTGACCAAAGCACTTTGATTCTTTTCTTCGTGGTCAGGATTATATGGTTCATCCATTTGCCTGATTATTTCTGTCACATTGACATTTATGAGAGAAAACCCTCCCAAGTCAGAGTCCCCCATACCCCTGGTATGATAACGGATTTTCCTAAGATCCCATTCTTCCATCCATCCAAAAACATTTGTCATGGACCTCCTGTACATATAAGTCAGACACTGTGCTAGACTCCCAAGATTTATCACATAAGATGTGGTTCCTAACCTTTTGAGCAATTAAGAGTTGTATGGTAAGCATCACCGTAGATGTACACATGTTAACCTGGTCACCCAGCTCCATTGATGCTAGAAAATGGTTTGCAAGTACCTTTTGCTTATTAGAAGGTGTCAACTGCATGACAAAGGCAATATAATGGATTCTATTAAAAACAGATCTGAACCTATGATTCCAGACATTGTAGAATTTTTTAATCCTTTTGGGAACATCCTTTGGAAGGCTTACATGTATGTCTTAGTGATGTTCCTTGATTCTGGTGTATTCTTTTTAATATCTTTGGTAGTCATAAATCCTTAAATCTTAAATATTTGATTTCTGGATACTACTCTAATGAATAAGAAGTTATAGTTCCTTTTTGGAAATAGGCATAATATAAATCTCAAATAAATAAACCAGATGACTGAGCTGATAATTACTTTGTTTGATCTTTTAAAAAATAAGCCATAAAACATCAGGGTAAAGAGACCACTTTCCTTGTCTGGCATTTTTACTGTCCTTGATAAAATAATTATGAAACTAATAAGGTGTGAGGAGAGAAACGGGGTGACTGGAAGACAGAGATGTGAAAATTGACTTTTTATCCTATTTGAATTTTGAACCATGTGAATGTATTACCTATTCAAAAAATTAATATTTAAAAAATAATAATTTAAAAAGTCTGGAATACCAAAATAGTAACAATAGTTATCTCTGGAAATTAAGGATTAATTTGGGGTTTTTTTCCTGCTATTCTTTATTTTCTAATAGTTCTACAATAAATATTGTTTGATAATTTAAAAAGTTATTTTACTATAAAAAAGGAATTGCTTTAATCTCATTACAAACAAGGCATTTATTATTTAGCAGTGATGCCGATATACAGAGACCCTTTTATCCTATTTCAGAATTGAGCATTTCACTAATACCTATTTTATATTCACCTTTGAAACTGTTTAAGTTTACGGCCATGCTACCCTGTACAAGCCCGATCCTGTCTGATCTCAGAAGCTAAGCAGGGTCGGGCCTGGTTAGTAGTTGGATGGGAGACCACCTAGAAAGAGTAAGTGCTGTATGCGTAAAAAATTAAAAAATGAAGGATTGTAAACTGAAGGTCCTTGCAATCTGTGAGGTCAACCAAGGCTTGCCTCGCCTAAAAAAAAGAAAAGAAGAAAAAAACTGTTTGATAGGTACTTGAAAAATCAATGAAATAAGTGTATAGAAGTGGGTTTTTTGTTTGTTTGTTTGTTTGTTTTAATTCATCTTCCAAACCAGGGGTAAACATTGAGTGCAGTCCAGGAAATGGTTCTTGAATGGAAAATTCGCCCTTTCTCTGTTTCAGTATTCTGAGTTGTTAGAGATAACATCTGATCTGCCTTTATCTGTCACAGGATTATCATCAGAATAAAATATAATGGTGGTAAACTCACTTTTTAAAAGTCAAAAACATTATGCATGTGAAAGAAGATAACACTGCTCATTTCCATGAGGTTAGCTGAGTTTCTGTAAATGTTTATAAACTATCCCTCATCTCTCTCTCTTCCGTCAAGTCTTAAGTTCTCTCAGGCTAGGAGTCAGAGATCGTTGTGGTCAGACTTATTTCTTGTTCCTTATGGCAGTACAAGACAATCTCCTTTATTTGACTTTCCCGAGGCTAGTAGGCAAAGAAGCGACTTTAGTCCTAAGGCTACTTGGTATTGTTTAAAATTATTTTAATGTCTCTACTCTTCAGTTTCGTGTTTTAATTTTTACTTATTTTGTTTTGGGGACCAGTTAGGGGTGATCTAAAGTTGATATAGAAAAAAATTAGCAAACTGGAACAGCCAGGAAAACTGTAAAAAGATCAATCTAGGGGGTGGGGCTTAAAAAAAACACATATATTTTTCAAAAGCCTCAATAATGAAAACATTGTGGTAGTGGTACATGAGTTGACTGACGAACAAATGGAACAGATTAGAAAGTTCAGGAATGGACCTGAATATAAACATAATTTATACCAACAATACAAAGTGTATAATATTCTCCATACCAGGGACAGAAAGATGGACTATTCGGTGATTAATATTGGGAAAACTGGGAAGCTATCTCAAAAAATTAAAGTTGGATTCATAGTTCATACTGTATCCCAGGATACATTCCAAATGGATCAAATATTGAAATGTAAAATTAAGACCATAAAAGTACTAGGAAAAAATAGGGAAGTTTTTCTATAACATCAAATTGAAATTCCTTTTCTACTCTTTACACAGACCAATAACTGTAAATGAAAAGACTAAAGAACCTGATACATAAGAATAAAAATTTCTGCATTATAAAAAATCGTTAAAGGACAAGTGACCAAATAGGAAAAATAATTGCAGGTCATATTACATAAAAGAATGACTAGAAATTGGTAAGAAAAAAACCAACATCCTAATAGAGAAATGGACAAAAATATGAACAGACCCTTCACAGAAAAGGAAATGAACTTGTAAGCATATAGAAAAATTCTTAACTTACTGATAATAAAAGAAAAGCGACTAAGATACTACTTTTTACCCATTAATTGGCAGAAATCTCAAAACTTGATTTCACACTGTCGGCCAGGAAATGTCAAAACAGTTGCTTTCATTTGCAGCTAGCGAGGTGTCAATCTGTACAGCCCTTTTGATGGACCGAATTATAATCACAACAGAAGTTGACCCAGCAATTCCTTTATGTGGATTTATCCTCAGAAATACACGTCAATATAAAATTATTACATGGAGCATTGTGTATAATAGCTGAAGATAGAAACTCCGAATGATCATATAATGAATTCCGATGTAACTACTTTAAAAGACTAGAGAGTACCTCCTAAATATATTGTGTAAAGGAAAAAAGCAGGGATCATGTGTATGATAAGCTACCATTTGTATTAAAAAGAGGGAAAAATAATGAATATTAGTATTTGCCCATAAACACAGAACGAATGATACAGTAATTGGGGGCTGAATATGAAAGATCCCTTTTCACTTTAGAACTGTTTATGTATGTTTTAGTCGTGTAAACATTTGATCTATCCAAAAGAATAACAAAGTTGGATTTAGAAAAGACAGCACGCTGCGAGTGTTTCTGGGATAAACACCTGGGAGTGGAGCGACTAGTGCCGGAGTGAGACTGCCCCAGCGTCGGCCTGGGGCGCGCAGCGGGACAGCGCCGCTGGACGACACTGGCAGCTTCTGACAGATGTTCATCTTGCATAAGAAGCCTCTGCTTTTGCCTCTCATTCCCCGGGACTCAGCACTTTAGAATTCTGTTTTCTTCACTAATTAGATAAGAATTTTTTCACCTGATTGTGGGGGCAAACTTTAGCCAACAGTTATGAGCGTCACAGGCACTCCCTGGAGAAGGCGCGGGGAGGGGAGGCCCGCGCTCTGCGTCGTCTGGTCGGGCCGCCATTCCGGAGAACCACCGACGGGGCGGCTCGAACAGCATTCTGGAGGCCGGAGGCCAAGGGCCAGGTGTTGGCCGGGTTGGTTTCTTGTGGGGCCTCTCCTCAAAGATGACTGTCTTCTTTCTGTGTCTTAACATGGTCATCCCTCTGTGCATGTCTGTGTCTTAATCACCTCTTCTTATGAAGACACCAGTCAGGGTGAGGTAGAGCCCACCCTAATGACTTCATTTCAACTTAATTGCCCCTTTCAAGGCCCTGTCTCCCAGTACAGTCCCTCTGAGGTCCTGGGGGTTAGGACTTCAGCATATGAATTGGGGAGGACATAATTCGGCCCATAACTGAGGCCAGCTCTATATCTGTCTTCTCCCCTCTTCTCAGGACCAAATGATGTATGAAGCTCTGAGGCAGGCCCTCAGCCAGTGACTTCAGCGGCAGCCCTCGGAGGGTCACTGCGTCAGTGGCACAGAAGCCCACGCGCTCTGGGCTGTCACTTTCAGCCTGACACCAATGTGGTCTCCTGGGAGCGTTTCATTCTCAAATTAATGAGGCCAAGCCGGAGCTGAAGATTTCTTTCCATCTGGCCAACCTTGTGTGGAAACATCCTACTCATCTTAAAGAAAAAGAAACCAATTTAAACTGCTGAAATAAAATAACTGATACTTTTTTAAAATAAATGTTTATTTTCAAACAGTCTTGACTGTATCATCGAAAAGTTGCATTACAGTAAAAGAACTTTTTTTCCTTGAACACCTGAGAGTAAATTGCCAACCTGCTGTCCTGTCACCCCCAAATGTTTTCATGTCTGTTTTCTGCACACCAGGATATTCCCCTGCAGAACCAGCCATCAGAATCAGGAAATTGGCAGTAGTCATTGCTGCCAGCTCCTCCTGAGGTTTCCATTCCAGTTTATCCAGTTGTCCTAGTAATGCCCTTGATGACAAAAGGATCCGGTTAGGATTAGCTTTTGCAATTACTTGCTTTTTCTCTGTAATTTCCTTACAGTCCAGAACGGCTCCTCTGTCTTGACTTTTGCCACTTTTGAAGATTACAGGCCAGTTACCTTGCGGAATGCCTTCGGCGTGGATTTGTCTGAGGTGTCCTCAGTGGGATTCAAGTCATGCATCTTTGGGAGGAATATCAGGAAGCGAAGCTGTGCTCTCACTGCATCCTGGCGAGAGGCATGTGTTTTCGATGTGCCCATTACTGATATTCACTTTGGTCACTTGGTTAAGGTGATTGTGCCAAGTGATTGTGCCAAGGTGATTGTGTACACTATAAAATCAGGTTCTTCCTTTGTAATTCATGTGTATTTTGTGGGGAGGTACTTGGAAACAGTGTAAATACCCCATTCCTCATCACATCCAGGTATTACTATATTTTTAGTGTGTTAACCCATTACTACCATTATGTGGTGTTCAGATTGCCCCAGACTTGGCCAGTCGAGAGCCCCTTCATGCTGGCCTCTGGGTACCTCTGACGAGTCCCTAGCGGATACTTTCTGAAGGGTTTAATTTGCATCGTATTTAATCTCCTTCCTCGTTTACAGCGCTGCTCACAGTATGTTCTGAGGATGTGTAGATGGGTTTGGTTACCTAGTTTTTTTCTTTCCAAAACTCCTCCTCACTCTAGAAAAAGTTTTATTTTACTTTTAAGGTGTCATTAATAAAATGGAGAAAGTAATAATAGCTCAAAGCAAATCAGGTAAATAAGAGTCCTTTTTTTCAAGGAGTTCACAGGGCACAAACGGACAGGCATGATGAGGAGGGTACTCTAGGATCCCGAAGAAGCAACTCCAAAAGAAAAAGCAAATCTGGATCGTGCTAGAGATCGATGATTAAGAATGAAGGGAACATTGAAATGATCTCCTGGAACGTCCCCAGACAGCCTGTTGATGGTGCACTCTGCCTGCGCTGGCAGATAATCCTTGCCCCGAGTGGAGGGAGAGACTCGGCAAAGTTCCTTCATAAGAACCTTCTTAGGTGTGGAGGTAAAAAGTCCATGTGATGTCACAGCCAACGACCTTCTGTCTTCCGAGACCATAGGAAGTCTCAAGATGGAAAAACTCAAAGCAGAACGTGTTTACCTTCGTTCCCCATCTGTGCTGACGCTTGATCTTCCTCCCACAGTTCTCGTCACCCAGGCTAGGACTCAAAGTCCTCGTCAGTTCTGATTGGTGATCAGTCACTCATTATGTAGAAATATTTCTGACTTATGTCTCTTCCATTGTTTTCACAGGCACTGACCTAGTTCAGGCCATCATCACCTTTCATAAAATTAGCCTAATCTGTTCCAGTCTCTTACACACTAAAACCAATACTTTGCCTTTCCAAAGTGCTCAGCTTAACATTCTTCAGTAGCCTAAACTCAGCAGTCTCGTAACACGTGGACTTTTGTAATCTGCTGTCAACCCACCTTTGGCACCTGTCCTGCCTCCTCCCCGCCCCCCGACTGGATTTATTGCCATTCCAGGGAAATGCCACGTTCCTTCAGCCTTTGCTCCCAGTGCTCCAAGCACCTGGAATGCCACCCCCGCCACCACCCGTACCCAGGGCCTGCTCCCGGGTTTGAAATGCCACTTTCTGAGAAGCTTTGCTCGATCCCTCCCTTTGCTTTCTGTCAACATGCGTTTTGTGCTGACCTGGACTTTGGCTCTTACCTTAGCTCAGCTCTGTTGAAGCAGGCTGAGCCTCTCGGTGGCAGAGTCCCTATTCATTTTGACACCTGTAGCCCTTGGCGTATAACAAGAACAAAATAACTTTAATTGCACAACGGAATCGCCTTATGGCACAGAGCATGTTAACATGGGGGACATTTGATGGAGGTTTAACGTTTCCACCCCAAGCATCTACCGCAGGGACTTCGCAGTTCTCTGAGGAGAGACCTAACCTTTGGAGGCGGGGCTTCCTCTGGCACCTGGTTCCTGCCCTTAGCAATCCCTTCTCCCTGGCTGAGGAGCCCCTGAGTATGCGTGAGGCCTTCAATGGAAACTGTTTCCAAGAACTGGCCTGCACGAGCATTCTCGAGAACAAAAGCTTTGAAGAGGAGATTATATATATTTATTACAACGGAAATACTAATTACCTTCTCCTTTTGCACAGACAGGAAAACCTGTTCTCCCACTCGGGCTGACCAACTGCAAGCCTGGTCAGTGGACAATGGGTCTTCTTTGAGGCTCCAGAATGTTCCATTGGCATAAATGTTCGCGGAAAGCTAGATGAATTTCACAATAACAGAGGACTTTAGAAGTGAAGAGACTGGATGAGGGCAGTAGCATAGTTCGGGGAACTGTGGAAATGTTCTTTGTAGTATATGAGGAAATACGTTTTTTAAATTAAGCCCTACCTGAAAAAGGAATCAAAAGCTAATGAATTCAACAAACACTTTTTGAGCACCTACTTCGTGTCTGCTTTTCTCAGTTGTCTTTTTTATTATTCTCAGCTCCCTAAGAATGTGGATGTTGAAGTAATGATCGGATTCTCGAACCCTTTATTGCTAAACTCAGTTTGTAGTCCAGCTTTGATTCATCAATTAAAAATGAAATCATTCGTGCGTGTTTTAATTTTACACCTTGCATGACACAGGTTTGGAGCATCTGTGCTTTAATATAAAATGTCTGGCTTCATCATTGTTGCCAGGTGACATGGATGGTGGAGGAAGGTGGACTTACAAACATGTCTTACTAACATCAAAACCGAGACATAGAGCATATTCGTTTTATCTTTGAGAGAACTGAGGCTCAGAGAAGTTAAGCAACTGACCCTTGGACACAATTAATATGTGGCATCTGGGAATTCAAACTCAGGACTGTCTTAACTCTAAAGCCATGGTCCTCCCACATCCTACCAGCTTCTGTGGCAGAAAGTGGACTTCTGTGTCATGTCCCCTGGGGAACTACTAAAACGCCTGCCTTCATTAACTAGTGTGACATAGAGTAAGAATACTCTTTACTAAGCAGTGGATAACATTTCTTTTAGTTGGACTCAAGCAATTAGAAACCTCTACACAGTAGCCAGTCAGTAAATTCTGAAGCTGTGAAAAACAGGCATCTCTAGTTAGCTCCTGGAGAGGGAAGAGCAGAGATGTGGACACGCTGCCTCTTGCACCCCCAGCCTCCTTAGCACCCAAAACAACTAGCACTACCCTATAAAGCTAAAATGCTACGATAGGAGCTCCGTCGCCCAGGTCTAATGTCTAGGTTCCGGGCCTTAAAATTCTGGTTGCATGTTAGACACACACACCCTTATCTGTGCCTGCGCCCAGAGCCTTGGGATTTTCTGTTTACCTCTTAAGGGCTTTCTGAGGGCACCAGGGCTAGCCGAGGTTCTTCCAGGCTCAATTCTTGACCCTCCTAGTTTTCTGAGACTGTCCATTTTGACACTTTCTGAGTCCAGATCAGAACATCCCAGCTGGTGGGCTGTCTTTCAGGAGGCCCTCAGAGAGGAGAGGTGGGCCTGGGGCAGCTGGAGCCTCCCCGGCCAATTGTCTGCAAGCAGTCTTGTCCATTTTTAATTCTTTCGCCCTTTCTGAGAAAACTGTCAAAGGATGTGCTCCACCAAAATGAGGAAGGATACACTTAGGGAGAAATGGAAGACGTAGGATAGAGGGGATGGAAGGGAGGATACTGGAGCTCTCCGGGAAGACAGCTCTGCCCTAGACCAAGAGGGCAGCCAGTCCAGACTGCAGCAGTGACTCAGAAAACACACATGTTAAGGGTTATAGTCACATGGCAACCGACTGCCCTCCTGCAAGCTTTTGAACACGGAGACGGAAGGTTCAAGGTGTGCCTGGCCCACTTCTTATCTGTACTTGGCTGGTTCTGTCTGTTCACAGAAGAGGTGAACACCTTACTTCTCAGAGCACCTGGGGACACTGATTTCACCTCAGACATGTCTGCTTCAACCTCCGACAGCCAGGGTGAATCTGGAGGCGGAAAAGACAGAGAGGCCCACTTTCTTTTGACCATGTTTCTGCTCGACAAGTAGCACCTTGTTCACACGGTGCTACATGCCCTCCGAGGGGACCCAGAGAAGACTCAGGGAAGCTGAAGCCAGACCCTGCTCAGGCTGCCCTGGGGAGGTGTGTGTCTAATGGCATTGTCACCCTTGCTCTGCAAAATGAGGTTTGGACTTGCTGCTCAGCTTTTCAGAAAGAAACAATAGCCTTTTTTTAGAGATCTGCACATAGGTAAGACAGTTGAAAAGAAATGCAAGGGAGTGACAAACGAAGTCAGAGCAGTGGTTACCTCTGAGGAGCAAGGGGGTTCTGTGTGGAGGCCACCCTGGGGTCCTCCGTGGTACTTGTTCTGCTGCTTTCTTTTTTGTGAGTTTATTGAGGTAGGATTGGCACACAGAAAGCTGTACTTAATGTATATAACTTGATGGATTTGGAGGCGTTTCCTCCTGCCTCCTTAGTTAATTTTTTGGTTATGCGATAAGAACACTTGACATGAGATCTACCCTCTTAGCGAAGTTCTAAATACAGCTGACCCTTGAATAACGTGAGTTTGAATTTATATGTGGATTTTTTTTTTCAATAAAAACTAACTTTTTTCTCATGATTTTCTAATATTTTTTTCTCTAGCTTTTAATACTATATTTTTTATTCTATAAGAATATAGTATATAATACATAGACAAAATAGGTGTTAATCAACTGTTTAGGTTCTTGGTCAGCAGTAAGGTATTAATAGTTAAGTTTTTGGAGAGGCGAAAGTTATATGTGGATTTTCAACTGTGTCAGGGGTCGCTGCCCCTCACCCCCTCACCAGGGTCAGCTGACTACAACGCAGTGGTGGCAGCTGCAGGCACGGTGCTGTCCAGAGCACGCTAGGACTGACTTTGTATAAGGAGACTTTATACCTTTGACTGACACCTCCCGTTTCGCTCTCTTATTCTGTTTCTATTATGATTCCTCAAACTATACATAGACATCGTAGACTCTTTTCTGTATTTATGACATATTTCATAATAAAAACATTTTTAAGGAGTCGGGGGTTACTTTTGGGAAAACCAGCTTCGAACTGAAATAATTGGCTGAGGAAGAAGTGATTAGGCTCTGAATTATCAAGATAATTTTCTGTGACTGGGGAAAGCCTCTGTCAAGCAGAAAGCAAAAGCAAAAGCAAAAACTGGGGGTGCTGGCCCCCTGCCAGCCCTGACTCACTGAGAAACGGGCTTTCCTTCCAGGACGCGGGCGCCGGTGCCTGCCTCTTTCTCAAGATGAGATCTGTGTTGAGGGTTGTTTCGCATCAAAAACAAAACAGTGCTTTCTGTCTCTACACGATCCACCCCTCCTGCTTTTTATTCCCCTGCAACCAAGTTTAATCAGCTGGCTGTTTGGTGAGTTAACACATTAAAATTAAAATTTACCCCAGTGGAACCTTACCGGATCTTTTTTTTTTTTTTTCCGACCTGCTGCTTCTGAGCTGGAGAGAGGCATTTTGAAGTTCAGAAGTAGTACTGATCGAGCTAGGCAAGGACATTTGTGTGATTAGCAACAACGAGGACAGGGACAAATGCCAGGAGCCCTTCTTACCGCTGTAATAAGGCTGAAAAAAAAAAAAACTTTTGGAATTACTTTTTTTTTTTCCAAGCGAGGCAACCCTTGGTTGACCTCACAGATTGCAAGGACCTTGTCAGCTTACAATCTCTTATTTTTTATTTTTATTTTTTACACCTACAGCACCTGGTCTTCCTAGATGGCCTCCCATCCAAGTACTAACCAGGCCCAACCCTGCTTAGCCTCCGAGATCAGACGGGATTGGGCTTGTTCAGGATGGCATGGCCATAGCCTGGAATTACTTTAGGTCTCAAATCTTGAGGGATTCTAT
>NW_011888841.1:2325268-2327268 GCF_000151845.1 Pteropus vampyrus
TAGATAGTCTTGTAATGACACATCTGTCCTCCTCGCTCTATGGGGAGCCTCCCCAGGGCAGAGTGTTGCTGCATCACGCCTGTCCCAGCTCCATCTGAGGTATGGTGTCCCCTAATCTCTCTGCGGGAGTAGGGTGCGGTGTGCAGAACAGTCAGAGCATCCACAGGCCTGATTGTCTCTCAGATCATCACCACGAGGCTGAGATCATCACCACAGGGCATTTCCAGTTGGGAGCCACTTGCCCTGACACATGTTGACTCATTCGATTTCACAATAACCTGGGAGGCGAGTGAGACTATTATCCTCGGTTTATAGATGAAGAAAGTGACCATGGAAAGTGGGAGGAACCTGCCCACAGCGAAGGGGCAGGGTTGAGCAAGCCTCACACCAAAAATCTCTACTTCAAGATAACAGAGAACAGTTATGAGAATTGTCAAGGTCCAGGGGTGAACACGCCGGGCACAGTCACGGGAGAGAGGCCTGGAGTAATGGCTGTGGGTGAGCACAGTAAGGGGAGAAGTGTGCAGTGACCGGCAGGTGTGGGAGCAGCGTGTTAACACACTCGTGGATAGTTTCGTTCCGTTTATTTTCCTATTGCTAAAGGAATTCGTAGAAATTCATAGAGAGGTAGCAAAAAGGCGTACGCGTCATCCACAGCCTCCCTTCCCAGGACCGCCTCTGCTAACATCTTTTGAACATTCGCCTCTGAGTTTTCCTCCGGTCAGATGGTTTGGGGTGATATTTGCCCCTGATCAAATGTTAACGTTACTTCCCTTGACGAAGGTCTCATTGTGTTCCTCTCCTGTCCTTCCTAGTTACCCGCCTTCATTCCTGCAATGACCGACTCCAAGACGTAAAAGGGTTGAGGGACACCTGACACCAAGGCCCTGGGGCCAGAACCCCTTTGCCTTGTCTTCCTGGGGGGCACCACGCTGTGCTTAGAGAGCACCTACTGGGAGAAACACTCGCAGGGAGGTGGGCTCACAGCCTTGCAGGCAGCCACAGCCTCTTTTAGGCTGTTCTGATTGTTGGAAAGCTTTTCCTTCTTAAAGCTTGGCCCATGACTCCGGGCGAGGGCTGATCATTCACAGGGCACGCTGGGTCATAGCCCCAGTTGCATTACATTTCTTCTTTGTCTTTATTCTTTTTTAAAACATCTTCTTTGCAGTTAGTAAAAATACCCAGGACTTGGCCTGTGTGAACTGTTCGATATCATTTGTCTTAGTCTGCTCCAGCTACCATAACAAAATAACACAGACTGGGCGACTCAAATCATAGAAATGTATTGCTCACAGTGCTAGAGGCTGGGAAGTCCAAGATCAAGGTGCCAGCAATGTAGGTTTTATTCTGAGGCCTCTTGGCTTGTAGCTGCCACCACCTAGCCAGATGCTCACATGACCTCTTCTTTGCATGCGTAAAGAGAGGAAGCTTCTTATAAGGGCGCTAATCCCATGGTGAGGACCCCACCCTCATGGCCTCACCTAATCCTAATACTTGCTAAAGGCCCTGCCCCCTACCACCATCACGCTGGGAGCTAAGGCCTCAACAAACAAATGTCGAGGGGCACAAACGTCGAGTCCTTAACACCACTCCAGTTCCCCTAACCCTGAATGGTTTTGTGAGCCGACCCTCTTCATCAAGAAGTAGACTTAGGGAAGTCTGTAAAGTGAAGGCTGTCAACCAGCTTCTTTGGACTCCATTTTAGGATTGTCTGCCTCATGCCATGTTCCACATATCCAAAAGCCCCTTGGGAGCCAGTTAAACGTAAGGGAGCCTAGGTCTGACCAGGCAGTTTATTTACTGTTGAACAAATTTAGTGAACACCTACTATGTGCCAAGTCTATCAGAGAGCTGGGGATACCGCGGCAAACAGACAAATAAGGCTCCTGCTCTCACAGGGCCTACGTGATGTGCTTATAACTGAACTGAACAAACATCCGAATAGGTTGACTTCAGAGAGAGATATGTGCCACAAAGAAAATAAATCAGGACTAGGCAGG
>NW_011888841.1:2328043-2334115 GCF_000151845.1 Pteropus vampyrus
CCATCCTCTGCGTCCACTCTGGAGGTCCCAGTTCCCCTTGTGCAGAAGTCTTCCTGGATATCTCTGCCTAAGGGCTTTTTCTGTCGCCTGCCACTCCCCAACAGAGTGGAGTGTCCCCAGGAGAACCCAGCACCCAAAGGGGTTGGTGAATGTTCACCTCAGCTTCCCCACCCCTCAGAGAGACTTTTAAAAACTCTTTTACTATAAATGCAGATGCAGAAAAATACACAGAACATATATAGGGCTTCGTGAATTACCATAAGGCAAACAGCCCATTCCCATTGGTGGGACTGTTCTAAGGGACATTCCATCCAGTCTGTCAGGAGTCACAGCAGCACACAGTAGCAGTTACCTGTGACTTCTTTTCTGACTTGCTTCTCTCCTTCATCACGCTCCAGGGATCACCTTCCAGATAAGCTGCCTTTACCCACATTATCGTCTCGGCCAGTTTTGGCGAGGGAAGCCTTCTTTAAAGAGATGGTATGTGAGGCGAGCCCTGAGTGCTGAGAAGGCGCTGGCCTTGCGGAGACCTGGGCTGGTGTTCCCAGCAGAGGGACCGCCGAGGCCCTGAGGCAGAGCAGCCCTTCTGTCTGGGCCAGAAAGAAGCCCATGGTGGCTGGACCCCAGCGAGTGAGTAGGGAGCTGTGACAAATGGCAGGGGAGGAGTAAGCAGAAGCCAGAACACATAGGACCCGAAAATCCTGTGTGTGTGTGTGTGTGTGTGTGTGTGTGTTGACACACATATGTGAGTCGTGTCAGAGGTTAAGGTGCGGGGAGAAAGGAGACGCCTCTCCTTCCTCTTCCCATTTTACTCGCCCATGGCCCCACCCCTGCCTCACTGCCTGGCATGTCCACACGCTCACACACACTCACAGGTTGAATTTTGAAAACCCAATTTCATGCGGCTAGTCCAGTCCTACAACAAGCATCAATTCAAATCAGGTAGTTAGAGAACCAGATCTTCTCGACGTGAGCTACACTAAGTGCAGAGATATGTCAGGTACCGGGATCAGCTGTAGCATCTCTCGTGGTGGCTGATGATAGACCACAGGCCTGGGAGCTCGGGCGATGGTGTGTGGCCCTGGGAGACAAACGCCAGCCCCGTCCACAGGCTGAGCGACTGTCCCACTGGGTCTCTCTAGCTGTGAGCGCAGTGGGACTCCGAGCGCCGAACACTGCCCGGCTGGGGAGGGTGTGGCCCCCTCTGACTAAACCTGCCTCTGCTTCCCTAGCGAGAACAGCCTTCCATGGAATGTTTGTTGTGTGTGTTGATGTGCAAAGTTCAGAGTTTTGCTGATTTAAAAAAAGAAACAGGTAAAAGTCATAGAAACAAAGTAGGATGGCTGGCAGGCCTGGGAGGCGGGGGGACGTCGGGCGCAGACTCAGCTGCGCCAGATGAAGAGCTTCCGGCGCTTGGTCGTTCAACGACGTGCGTGTGTTGAACAGGACTGAACCGTACACACTTATAGTCACGATGATAAAGTTTATGTTTTGTGTTTTTCACCATAATTTTAAAAATTTCTTTAAAAGATAGACAGTAGTTTGGGCAGCTAGCATGAACTGCTATGGTTGGGACAATGGCGACATATCTTTTTGTTTTGTGGCCTGTCCTTTGGCCCAGATGGTGGAATCCAACAGCTTAAAGTTCTGGTAACCGTGGACACCCCAACCCCGGGGGCGACAGTGCCTTTCATGAGTGATCTCCACATCCCACCCCAGCAGCCCTAGTTGGGAGAAGGACAGATAAGGAAACCGGCTTAGAGAAGTTAGTTCCTTTGCTCCAGGCCCACGGGCACGAAAATCCATTTTGCTGCCCCACCGCTGCTCTGAGATGTCTGGAGGAGATGCGGCCTCCTCCGGCGCTGGTCTCACTTCTCAGGGCTCCCCTCACAGGCCCAGAGCCCTGTCAGCTGGGTTTACAGCAGAGGCTTCTTAAATAATCGCTGGCCCGCCCCCTGGTCGGTGTTTGAGGGGCTCAGGAGCACCCCACCTCCAGGGGTCCACCCTCCTTTCTTGCTGGCAAACTGGGCCAACTGAGAAGTGTCTGCTTCTCTTAGAATGGCAACCGGAGGATCTAAACTAAGCTTGGCAGAGTGGCGTCGTCGGGAAAACCACACGTTTCTGAGCCAATTCTTAGAAATGTTAGGTTATAAACGTGAGCCCCAGGCCACAGGCTCCTATTCCGACTTCCCCTGGAGCACTCTGCGCACCAGGCCAATGCAGAAACAGCTCGAGGCGCTCACAGCCGCGCGCCGCCCAGCCCACCCTCCTGCCCTGTCGGGGGCCAGCGTCCCTGGGGGCGGCGACAAGGATGTCATGGACTTCAAATGTAGACACTGGGCGGGCGTTCTGACTGTGACTTCAGCCGAGTTCCTTGTTGTTTCCTATTCGTTTGTTTGGCTACAAAACGAGGATGATACCAATGTGAGAATTAACAGCACAGGAGGAGACTAGCCCAGTGCGGGGCATGCGGCGGGCTGAAAAACAGACACCCCCCCAAGGTCAGTCGTCTCTGGGACTAGGAGGCTCACGTGTACATATGGTTCTTTAGTCGTAGGGACTCGTTTGGCCTAGCGTGTAATTCCGTGGTGCAGATTAAAGCTCTTCCTACCCGCTCGCCCGCGTTGTTGATTTACTCCGCACACTCGCTCAGCCAGTGTCACCCTCGAGGTGGCCGGGTCCATGCGGGGCTGGAGCAACATCTGTTTCCTCTGGGAGCACAGCTGTGAGCCTGAGCGGCACGTGGAGACGGCTCTTCGTGGCATCAGCTGTTGGTCCCTGGAACGTGGGGAAGGGACGGGGAAGTGGGTGGGACCCACCTTCACCACAGAATATCTGCCCGATTCCTCCTGGCTGTGGTAGGGCAGACACCCTAGGATTCCATCTGGAGGGCGCTGTAGCCCCATGCCCTCATTTCGCACACGAACAAACAGATTCTTCGGGGCTAGGGAACTGAGGGGAGCTGTCACGTGTGGTGGCAAGGGCTTGGGCTTACAACGAAACTAGTTAAAACCTGGGTTCTGGTTCTGCCGCTCTTCAGAGATGAAGCTGGCCAACTTGAGGCAGGTTACCTAACTTTGATTCTCGATTTCCTCCTCCTTTAAATGAGGCAAAGATTACCTACTTTACATTGTGCAATTTTAAAGGAGGTAATGATGCTAAATTGAAATAGGACAGTCATTCTCCTAATACATGTTCACGCTTGTCTCTGATCCTTTTAAGAAAGGAGTCAGCCGAGGGCTCAGGAATGCAGGAAGCGGCTGAGCCCCCCCTGGGGCAGTGTCCACGTGGCCCGCAGGGGGCTCCCACCTGAGCGCTCAGCCGTGGCATCTCACACACAGTTGGAGAAATCTGTCACTATGAAGGGAGAGAATCAGGGATGCTAGATGCTAATAACCAACTCAGTTCCCAAAGGACTAAGGAGGTTTTTGAAATTTTAGTTTAGCTGTTTCCTCTGCCCCCGTCTCCTCCGTCTGGTGGACGGAATGAGACACCCGCCTCGTGCAAAAATAAATAAATAAATAAAAACTCAGCTACTAAATGGGAAGAAAATATGAGGCTTAAACCATTAACTGGACACGAGATTGTCTTTCCCCTTTTTGGCAAATGAAAGGTTGTTCTGGGTCTTACTGACCCGGCCCGAGGTCAGCGGCCTTTGATAACCGACCGGGGGAAGGGGATCATAGAGACCCTCTGCGCATCGGCCAGCTGCCGATCTGTGAGTAGAACCCAACAGGGAGGGCCGTGCAGTTCCTCCGGGCCTTTTCCTCAAAGCTTTCATTCTCTTCCTTTCTCGTCGGTTACAGATACTGGGATGTGTGTGTCCACTCTTGACTCCATAAGAAAGCTATGTGTGTTTCTTTGGGTTCTGCCTTTAGAAGAAAATTCTGGTATGCGCCCCAGATCCAAAAAGGGGTACTGTCTATTCATACTCCTCCACGCAGCCAGGTTAGAGCGCACCCCCTAGGACACTGTCCTTAACCCCTCTCTCCGGTCCTGTGCGCCAATTCACACGTGCCCGTGACAGCAACTGCCTTCTGCACGGCAGCGATGGATTTCCTTGTCAGCGTCTGAAAGATTCCCCTCCGTGGGGTCCAATTATTAGCTTCCTCAGCCACCTGCCAGTTCAGTCTCAACTGGGCAAAAATCAAAGCTGTCTTTTTTCAGGGGACGCTCCTCATTCTTCATTTTCCTCTACCTTGTCATTAACTTTCCAACCAAAAATTACCTGCGGCATGATCGTGCCTGCATCTCCCTCTCTCGTCAAATCCTGCCCTTTTCCCCTTCGCCCCCCGGGTGTTACCGCCGCCGTTTGTCTCCCTTGCCAGGTGCCACACTCATCCTTGTCCCGTCTCAGAATCGAATATTCTGAGAGGGTCTTAGGAGTTTAGTGCTCTTGTGTTCCTGAGGGAATTTTTTTCAGGGACTCCCCAGCTTTAGGTCATCGGACTATCCCAACTTCTTTCCAGTGACGAAGGCCTATGGAAGCCTTTCCCAGCAAGACAAGGAACAATACGTTACCTTGTCCAAACAAAGACCTTCCAAGGCACCTGGGCAGGTCGGCTGGGAGCAGCCTAAGCTTTGACAGATCAGCGTCCAGGCCCTGGCTCTCGGCTCACAGTGCGTGCCCTCAGGATCATCTCTGCAAAATCTCTCCATTTCTTCACATAAAAGTGTGGGGGGCTGACACCTCTCTCACACCAACACGGGTTAAAATGATAGTCTGCGGGTACGGTCTGGCGGAGTTCTGACATTTGATCAACGATGGCCGTGTGCCCTCCGCTCCGTGACTCTCCTGTATTAGGCATTGAGTCCTGTCACCAAACTCCAGTTCTGCTCCCATCTTAGCACTAGAGCATCAGCTCATTAATTTGGGATGTTTTGCCTGCATCCTCACTGCCTAATGCAATGCCTAGCACGGTGCCTATAGAACCGGTGAATAAATAAATGAAATCTGACAATAGATTTAAACATTAATGTTTTGAATTAGAATTTTAGATTGGCCCTTTCCTCCACTTCTGCTTAGGCACTCGGTCCTTCTGAGGAAGCTAAGGCCTTCCTAGGGTGAGGCCCTCACTTCTCTGGTGCTTACGACGCCTGGCAGTTGCCCACCCATCACTCACCCATTCCATGGCCTATCCCTAGTCTTGCACCAGGTGTAAGATCAATACCCTCATTAAAGCAACAGCGTAAAGGTGTAAAGGCCCTGGCCAACCTCGGCAGGACATCACCTGCAATGTAGGGGCTGGTGGTCCTGCCCCATCCACCACTGCTGCCCCAGCTGAGGAAGTAAAGAAGAATCCGCGGGTGCGATCATGACCAGCAGTTTAGTGGTCTTTTTCACTAAACCTCTTTCTGTAACATGTTCAATAAAAAGCTGGTTTATTTTTTCCTTTTAAATTTTAGATCGTTAAAAGTCAAAAACCTCCCCCAGATTTAGCCAGAACTGCTGGCGCACAGGAAGTGGTCAACGAGACAGTGGAATGAACACATTTGGTAACAGGATTATGTCAGGGGTTTTTCTTCCCGTCCCCGTTCCAGGACTAGGCTCGTGACACTGGCCATGTTGCAGCACGTGCGTCTTGGTTCTGGAGTCACAGTCTGAATATCAGATTCTGTCTCCGCAAATTAAGTGTGACCTTGGGCCAGTTACTTTAAGCCTGTCTTGTTATCGACAAAATGAAGATATTAATAGTCCTATCTACATCACAGAAGTGTTGAGAATTAAGATAACACATGTAAAAAGCTTGGTACAGGGCTCATGATAAGGATTCATGCCCAAGGTTTCAGTGTACCATACTTACTTAGAGGTTATCCAAATACCCTCCATCTTTTTCTTTGCTTCTGTTGAAAATGAAAAGCTTCTCAAGTTTAAGAAATCTCTGTTGGTCTCTATTAAGCACTCACTTCAAGCCAAGCACTGACCCTGCCAGCTTTGGGGAATCCAGGATCTTTCTTAAGCAGTTACAGCTTCAGAGGAGTAAACAGACTGTACATTTCAGAAATAGTATGTGAGGCCATGAATGAGGTCATCACTGGTCCTGGAGTCCAAAAAGGTGGCACTTGACCCAC
>NW_011888841.1:2335420-2342709 GCF_000151845.1 Pteropus vampyrus
GATTAACTGCTCAGGTTACTAGCTGTTTTAATAAAGTCAATCTTTACAGTGAAAATAATAGACAAGAAATCGCTTTTTAAAAGCTTTTTTCGATATGCTTACAAAATGTCAGGTATCAGCGAAAACATCCTCAACAATAATACAACGAACACATTTCCTGTGAGTTATGCCAAACACTGTGAGACAGGCTGTTTAAAGCCAGGTTAGCTTCTTGATACTACGAGGATCAGGCTTTCAAACTGCATGACAGTAGCTTCTAAACATCACTGGTCTTAGCTGAGTAATGCAAAAATTCACTGTTATCAGCTACTGTGAAGTTTCAGAGGAATTCCCGGGGCCACAGGGCAGCTACTCCAGCTCCACCTTGCCTATTTGATGCCTCTTCATTCTTGAATAGGGACTGATTGTATCATCCATCACAAAATCATACAGCACTTTTATCCAAGAATTGTAGTGAGGGAGGTTGTCGTAGTACTCAGCTGCTATTTTCCTTACCTAGAAGGGACAAAAATACAGCAAGATGGATAGTGAGAGTTCACGGAGTCTTCCTGAAGATGACAGATGAACTGGCACAAACACGAAGAAACCGGGAGACCATTCTCCCTCCTGATCTTTCCGAAAAACAAACAAACAAATGAAGCAGCTTCAGGAATTGTAAACAAGCAGTTTGCATTCCAAGTTGAGACACTCCCTGAGACTAAAAATGCGGTGTTTTGTGGAGAGCAAAATCAGGTAAAAAAAAAAAAAAAAAATCAGAAACCTTGTTATTGTGATAAAATGTTCTAAAATTGATTATAGTGATGGTTGGACAACTCTGAATAATCTATAAACCACTGAATTGTACACTTTAAATGAGTGAACTATACATATGAGTAATAGCTCAATAAAGCTATTTTAAAACACCTTGTTATACATACCTATTAACTATGTGATAGTCACATGCAATGTAACTACTGCAGTATAACAATAAATACCACATGTTTGTTGAGGAAAAGAGAATAATATGCTCCTTGATATGTCCTCCTCGACAGAAAAAGCAGGAAAGGGAGGACTAGATGGAGTGGGAAATGAACAATGATGAACTATGGGCCTTGAAGCCAAATAATATCTGAGCTGAATTAAGTTTTCAGTTTGGGGACTGTTCTAGAAAATTACAAGTAAAAGTACATGGTTTATGTTGGAAAGGATTCTTTTGTTCACAAGGCAACCAGCTTTCTCCATAACCTCTTAAAAAATAAAATTCCCTTCTCTAGGCAGGGAAGAGGCGAAGGCCACATACTCTATTCAGGCCAACACCTGGGCAGAGTGACACAGTAGCTGTGCTAGCATCTCATTCCACCGGTTTCAAAGTTGTCTTCAGACAGTTGTGTGGTATGTTTTACCCCAAATATTGTATTTTGAAAAATAAAAAACCCACAGAAAAGTTGAAGGAATAGATGGTAAAACAAACACCCATGTGCCCTTCACAGAGGTCCACCAATTATCACTATGTCACAGTCACTTTCTCTCTGTGTATATAATATATACCACATACTTTGCTTCCTTTGCTGAATCTGTTAAGAGCAAGTTGCAGACATTATGCGACAACTTATCTGTAATAACATGTATCTCTTGAGAAAGGGACATTCTCCTATGAAATCATGGTACCATTGTCATACCCAAGAAACTTAACATCGACACAATATTATCTATTAAACAGTCCAGATTCAGAATTTCCTCACTTACCCAATGCCCTCTGTAGATTTTTCTTTCCTCAACGGAAAATCCAATCAATAATCAATGTTACATTTAGTTCGTCATGTGTGTGAGTTTTCAAATAGTCACCATTTAAAAATTTAAGAGGTAATCTATCAAATTTGATTGGGTGTATATGATAGCATAAAATATCTGTCTATAGTTCCCTTATATAGCGTAACTTTAAAAAACATCAAGAAAAACTAATATTACATTTCATATATACATACTTTTTTAGAATTACGGAAATATTTTTGATAACGGAACTGTAAAAACTACCCATTTGATGATGAGAAGTCTAATAGAATTTATCAGCCTGCAGGAAGTCAGCAGTACTGGAAATTGGGTTCATTTACTTGCAGATCAGTTAGGTCAAACATCTGTAATCCGCAACAAACCAACACATAAATCTTAGTTAAGCCTGTTCAGATCAACAGTGATGAAGGTCATGTGAACTTTTGCTTACTTTCCAGAGGGATTTCATTTTCCATTTTCGAATTACTTTCAGATCAGTAGACTTCACAGATTCCCCCAACACTTCTAAACCCAAAGTGTTATCACCAGGCTTAGGGACCCAAGAGAGAGTAAACTCTGTAAAACCAGACTGGCAGACTCAGGACTTACACTCTTGTTTTCTTTGATGAGCAGCCTATAAAATATACCCAATTTCCTTTCAAATGAGCCAGTCGAGACTAATTTTGATCATTATAACTATCAGAAATAAGACTATATCAAATCCTTGACTTACCAGAGGAAGGTTTTTTCCAGGAATGTTGGGGAAGTCATGGTGCTCGTTATGGTAACCCACATTGAAGGTGAGTAGATTCAGAGGCCCATAATATGAGTAGGTTTCATGTCCCTTTAAGAACATGTAATGTTCAGCTATGAAATGTCCAGAAATCGGGTGCAAACCTAGACCAAGTAAGGATGCTGCCAACATGTAGACCAAAGACTTAATTCCCAAAACGTAGTAAATTACAACATCGAACACGAGCTGGACCACGGTATTGATAATTTCCAGGTAAGTGATTGGTTTGGGGTTAATGAACAGAGGTCGGAAAGCATAAAAGAGAGGCTGAAGAATGACCCACATGAATTTTCTGAAAGTGGTACAGAAGAACCAGCCTTCAAAATCGGTCGGAATATCCACATCGATGCCATCGGCTCCGAGGTATCGATGGTGATCCATGTGATACCTCTTAAAGGAAATTGAATATGGAATACCAATAGGAAGATTAGCAAATATTCCAAACCAGCGATTCCACATGGCTTTGCAGTGGCCAAAGGCACTATTGTGGGAAACTTCGTGAATGGCCAGAGTCATTGAATGGTTAACACAGCTGCCAAATGCATAGGCCCAAAATATGACCCATTTCCAGTCCAAGTCCTTTACTAAGTAAAATGCAACCAACTGCATAAGAACCATCATAATAACAATCCATATCAAATTGGAATCAGGTTTCATCAAGGATTTTATCTCTGGATACTTTGCTGTAAAGAAAAAAAAAAAAAAAAAAAAACAAGAAACGAAAAAAAGTCAAAAGAAGTCCAAAAATAAAAAGAAAATGAAAACAAATAAAATAAAAAAATAAACTTTTTTTTCTTGTTTCCAAATCATTATATGCTCTCTGTTAGAGACTTTATCTCCTCAGAAAGGAGTATATTCTAATAGTGAAGTTACTAAATATCATGTCAGAACAAATTGAGAATTTATGCAGGAAAAAATCTGCCTCAAAATGGAGACTCTCCACGTTAACAGATAGTCACAGTTTGGCAAATCTACGTGTCTGACAAAATATGCTACATACTTAGGCAAGTGTCCCCTGAGGAAAAAGGCAAATTCCTGTCTGGATCCTACCATCCCAGAGATAATTAATGTCTTTGGTTTTACATGTGTGTTGTCAGGTATGTTTGGCCCAGGAAGGCAAAAGTTCTGAAGGAGGACCTTTTTCTTGGGACAGCTCATTCAGAATGTTCTTGAAAAGATAATGAAGGGAAAAAAGCAACTTCATCCTCTTTGCTCTAAATGTGAAATGAAGAATTCAATAAATGCTTAAAATATAAGACAGGAAGTTATTTAAGTCCAGTTTTATACACAAGAAATTAGGTTAGTGTTAGCTCAAGGTAAATACCCCTTCTAGTTTCTTTCCTTTTCCTTGTTCTGTCTCCACTCCCTAACCTCTAATCTTTTTGGTATTTGTTCATTTTATCCAATGTTAATAATTTTGTAGGCACTAGACCAAAAAAATGTAATCCCACAGACCTAGAAGTGAATTAGTCTAAAATTAATTTTCCTGGTATAAATGAAAGGCTCAAATAAGCATTCATTAAAATACGAGCATTTTTGGAGTAATTCTCCAACAACAGAATAACAACTGTTCCAGTTTACTGGTGGGTAAACAATAATTCTTTTGTATTAAAATGTTATTTCTGTTTAGACAGAGCTCTGGCATTATTACCTTTTATAAAACTTGATTAATAGGTGGAGAGCCAGAGGAGAGAAAGAGCAATTAGAGGAATCGTTTTATAAACTATATAAATATCAATGTACTGTATACTTGAAACTAATAAAATAAAAAATAAAAAACGATTAAATTGACATATCTGACAAAGGATAGATAATACACATTTGTAGGTACTCTAAAATCATAAAACATATGCACAGTTCTCTCAGACAAATCAACTTACTCTACGAAATTCTGTACCAAATTTTTGTAAAGCTTTAAACAGCATATAACAATCAATACTACTAGGATACCAATATAATTAAATGGAGAAAGAGTCTTTCCAAAAAATAGTGCTGGAACGACGGGTTATCTACATGCAAAAAAATAAAGATGGACCTCTCCCTTACACCATACACAAAAATATTAAAATGATCACAGACCTAAATACAAGAAAACTATAAAACTCCTAAGAAAACAGAAGTCAATCTTCATAATCTTTATGGTTTCTTAGATACTATACCAAAAGCAAAAGGACCAAAGAAAAAAACCGATAAACTGAACTGCATTAAAAACTTTTATGTTGCAAATGATACCATTAAGAAAGTGAAGACAATCCACGGAATGGGAGGAAATGTTTGCAAATTATTTATCTTGTGATTTGTATCTAGAATCTATAAAGAACTCTTAAAACTCTTACAATTAATAAGCCAATTTAAAAAATGGGCAAAGAATCTAGATAGACATTTCTCCAAAGCATATATACAAATGGCCAATAAGCACATGAAAGATACTAAACGTTATTAAGTTATTAGGAAAATGCAAATTGAAACCTAAATGCAATATTACTTCACACCCACTAGAATGGCTGTAAAAAAAAGACAAGCAATAACAAGACTATGGAGAAACTGGAACCCACATACATTACAGGTGACTATTTAAAATGTAAAACAATGCAGTTGGTTTCAAAAAGTTTGGCAGTTCCTCAAAATGTAAAGCATAGAGTTACCAAGAACCAGCAATTCCATTCCTAAGTAGCTACCCAAGAAAAATGAAAACATACTTCTATACATCCATACAATAACTTGTATGTGAATGTTCATAGCAGCATTGTTCATAATAGTCAAAAGGTGAAAACAACCCAAAAGCCTAACAAATGATGAACAGATAAATGAAATGTGGTATATTCATACAATGGAATATTATTCAGCTACAAAAAGGAATGGTGTATTGATATATGCTACAACATGGATGAACCTCGAAAACATCATGCTAAGTCAAAGAAGCCAGTCGCAGAAAGATCAAGTATTTATGATTTCGCTTCTAAGAAATGTTCAGAATAGGGAAACCTATAGAGGCAGAAAGCAGACTGCTAGTTGCCTAGGGTGGGGCGGTGGGAGTGGGGGACACGGGGACTGCTAATGAGTACAGGGTTCCTATTGGAGGCGACAGAAATGTTAAAAAAATTAGATTGTAGTGATAGTTATGCAACTCTGCAAATACACTAAAAACTACTCAACTGTATACTTTAAATGGGTGAATTTCATAGTTTGTGAATTACATCTTAATAAACTGAAAAAAACAACAACAAAACTGTTTCCCTGTGCAAGTATAGCAGTAAAGGAGCATTTCTTGTGATTATTTGACCCACAAATTATGGTTTGGTCCCAAGCCCTCATTAATTTCAAATAGATGCCTTTTAATATTACTCTAATTATAAATTTAGTGTACAGATACTGGTTGTTAACAACATATTGATGCTCTCTCATGCCTGTCTTCCTCCAAAACCTGATAAATTCCATTCTTATCATTTGCATATGATTTAAACAAACCTCCAGATTCTTATCTTTCCTGATATTCCATTCTCCGCTCTTGAAATGGAACACTGAACAATTTTTATACCTGCTAGGGAAATGATTATATTTTCATTGAGAAATATGTAGTCCTTTTAATTTTCCAAGTGAAATGGTTCAGTGCTAATAAGTTTGTGGGAAAAAAAGGACTGGGTTGAGATAAGCATCAATAAGTACCTTTTCACTTCTGTGATTTTTCCGAATATTATATAACAGCTAAGATCCAGCATTCAGGAGTTGTTTTTACAGGGTGGATACCTGATTATGCTTATGCAACATCCTGATAAGGTGTATCATATGCTATCTCATACGTGTAAGTGATTTGCAAAATATACCTTGTAATTAAAAAGTATCCAAGAACCAGTTTCCTAAAAGGCTACCTGTAATAGCAACTGCAGAGGTTCAAGCTCCCAATCTACTGATTCAATTTTTAAAAATTCATTTCAATGGGATCCACTAAGTCCGTTTTATAAAAACGTGAAGTTTCTAACTGTAGATCCCCGAGCAAAAATCGGGGGCTCGCTTTTTTCACTGGGCAAATGAACGCTGAGAAGAAAAACTAGAGAAATACTGTGTCTGAGAAAGAATTCCTCCTTTTCAACTTACCACCCAATAACTTCCTGATTTTTGATGCAATAGCAAAGAGGTTAAAAGCATCTACTCTGGAGGCAATCTAACCCCCTCTAACATTTACTTAATCACTCTTAGCTCATGTTTAAAATAGCGATAACACTGAACTAGTTATTGGGAGGATTAAATTGTGTAATGTTTGTAAAACATGACAGTATGCCTAGCATATCATTAAAGTAACCTGGGAGAGAGAAGCGAATTCTCTATATAATATGGAAGCTCCAAATAGCTGAACGCCTTACACCTCTGGAGAGTTGACTAAGGCCTAGTTAGCCTAGTGTAAAGGGCCCTAAATTAGCAGCCAGGGGACCACAAGGCTAACCTTGGCACGTCTTCCATACTTTGGTCTTTTCATCCACAAAACCCGGATGGATGAAAAATATATGTGAATTTGCCTTTCCTGCGTTCCAGGCGAGATCAATGAGACAACATGCGTGCAGGACGTGTCTCATCCGAGAAGCCCTAGGGCTCACACGGATGGGTTATGTGCCCCCTCCCCCGGGCCACGGCCGGCAGGCACCCGCCCACGTGAGCGTGGCGGGCGTGTGGGCCCCGATGCGCCGGGACCACGCCCTGCCTCGCATGCACTCTTGGTCTGGCTTCGCCCGGGCCCATTTGGGGAAGAGGG
>NW_011888841.1:2344349-2364369 GCF_000151845.1 Pteropus vampyrus
ATATTTTAATTCAAATATCGCTTGGACATGTGACAATATTAAATTGTTAATTTCATGAGATAATAATATATTGTACTAGTTTTTATTTTAAGTTCATATCTTTTCAAGAGTCATACCAGTAGAAGAAAACCTCACTAAACTAAAAACAAACCAAAAAGTTATGGTATTTATTACCCCTCAGTGTCTGTGAAAGATTAGTTTCAGACCTCCTAAGACACTGGATGCTCAAGTTTCTTATATAAAATGGCATAGTATTGCATATAAACCATGCATATCCTCCTGAATACTCATCCCCAGGTTGCTTATAATTCCTAATATAATGCTATGTAAATAGTTGTTATACTGCAATGCTTAGAGAATTATGACAAGAAAAATAAGTCTGTACATGTTGAGTCAGTACAGACACAGACCATGGGGAGACCTAACTACTTAGTACACATCAGCAAAAGTATAACTTTTTTTCCACATATTTTTAATCCTCGGTTGAATGCATACAGAACCCATGGATATGGCGGGCCAATTAACCATACAATTAACTACCAGTCAAAAGAAAGAGGAAGTTCTTTGTTAATATAAATTGATCTCCAAGATGTACTAATATATGCAAAACACCAGGTGTGGGGGAGTGTATAATATGTTTCCTTGGATATGCATAAAATATGTTTAGAAAGACATCCAAGAGATGATTACAGTATAGGACAGTAAGTGGGAGTCGCAGGGAAAGGCTGGGAGGGAATGTTTTCATTTAACCCTTTTTTTTTTTTGCCTCATATTCGAATGGAATGTGAATTTTGACATTCTAAAGAAAAGGGAAAAAAATTGGCTCCAGCATTGTTGTGGGGATTGACAAATATTTTAATTACACATAGGTATGTTTATTTATTTTGTACTTTTTAAACATGTTCTTAATGTGTTATTTAGCTTTCATATATCTTTTTCTTACTCTTGCCAGGTGATTTGTCTTCAGGCAGTCATACCAGTTCTAGAAAGACACTATCCAGTCTGCTGTGAAAGCCGCGGTGAGTCCCAGTAGTTTCTGATGACATTAGGAAGTTTTGGATGAGGTACTTTTCAGATCAGATTTCTGAAATCAAAGTGTCCTTCCATGTAGAGTTTTCATTTTCCATTTATTTTTGAATGGGCAATTCATTTTTAAGATTGTTTTGATGATGACACAGTTGAGATCTAATAATGGTATGAAAGGTAGTAGCCTGTGGGTAGCTTTGCCAACTTTAATGCATAGAAGAGTAATTACAGAAGACATTCTTTATTCACTTCAAACAAACCTTAATCATAACAATAACTTTATGTCATCTTGTCCTTGACACCAAATAAAAGACAACTCTTCCAGTCAGTAGTTAATTGCCAAGAACTATCTTTTCTTGTTTTAAAATGTGTTATTAAGTAGAAAACCGGCACAACAAATTGATGGAACAGTTCCCATATTTGTCTGTAACTAAAGCTGACAGTGTGGTGGGGACAACACTACACCTCTTCTGTCCCATCTTCTGCTTTGCTTGTCTCAGTGTATCTGGTGCTGACCAGTTGGGGGGCATCATACACAGTGGTCCTGTCTCCCTCAAACTCCAAGTCCCTTTCAGCCACAGCCTTCTCAAAGCTTCTGGACTTCACTTGTTTGAAGGGATGATGTCTCTCAGCTGTTTTCCTCATCCCTGAGGGGTTGGTTGTATAGGATTCTGTGGGTTAGTCCTTGAGCCCATCAATTTAGACACTTCCTGTAAAGGTATAATCCAGTCTTACCTGTTCAAGCACCACGTAGAAGGCAGGGCCTCTCTGTCTCTGTGAGGTTCAGTCTCTCTGATTCTACCATGAAAGCTAGGAAATGATGCCCTTTTCCTGGCTGCCTCTCAACTTAACTGAAATGCAAGATTGATAGAAAAGCATATTAAGGGAGGAAATTATATGTTCATCTCAAATGAAGCAGAAAAAAGGTTTGATACAATTTAGTATCTAATGGCAATATCAATATAGAAAAACCATTTGAATTGAGTTATTAGGATAAAATAAGAATTTAGCTAGGTTGCTAGATGGAAAATCAATATACAAAAATTTTTCTTTTTTAATTGAAGTATAATTGGCATAATGATAGTAGTTTCAGGTATACAACAATAATTTGTATACATTGCAAAATAAGTCTAGTTGACATCTGTCACATATATAGTTACAAAACTTTTTTCTTGTGATGAGAATTTGCATTGTTGGGCCTATAGCATGTAGAAATGTAAAATATTTGACAATAACAGCACAAAAGATGTGATGGGAACAAAGCTACCTTGGAGTAAGGACATGACATCAGATGGTAACTCAAATCCACAGGAACAAATGAAGAGAACTTCATTAGAAACATTAAATAAGAGAGCTAGTGTAACAAACTCTGCGTATACTTTTTCTTCTTTCAGTCTCTTTATCAGGCATCAAATTATATAAAGAATTATAACAGTGTATTTTAGATTCGTAATATATAGGTGTAATATGTTTAACAATAATAGCACAAAACAGAGGGAAAGGAAATAAATCTAGAATAAATTTAGAATAAATTTGAAATATTCTAAATTAACATATATATGGTAAGTCCTAGGACAACCACTGTGAACATAACAGAACGTTTATATAGTAAAAAAAAAAAAATCATAAAAGGAATTAAAATTTTACAGAAGAAAATATTCACTTAATGCAAAGGAATAAAGGGGAGAAAATACATGAGTCATATTGAAAATAAAAGTAAAATAGCAAATGTAAATCTATATCAATAATAACAAAATATAAGTAGATTAAACAATTCAATCAAAAGGCAGAGATTGAGACAAGATAAAAAAATAACCAATGTCACCATAAAAATTAATTAATTAAAAAATAATAATAACATCAAACCATATGGTAACTATTGATACACTTCAGATTCAGAGATACAAATAACTTGAAAATAAAATAATGGGACAAGATATGTCATGCAAGCAGTGACCATAAGAAAGTTGGAGTAGTTTTACTAATATAAGACACAACAGACTTTCAAACAAACAAATAAAAAATGTTACTAGAGATAAAGAGGGATGTTTTACAATGATAAAAGGGTTAATCCAATAGGATATGCACCTAAGAACAGAGCCCCAAAATACATAAAGCAAAACTGATAGAACAGAAGAGACAGAAAGACAATTCAGCAGTAATTGCTGGAGACTTCAGTACCCCACTACCAATAATGAACTGAACAACTACACAGATGATCCACAAGGCAATAGAAAACTTGAAAACACTGTAAACCCATTAGACCTGAAAAATAGCTATAGCGCATTCTACACAAAAACAGCACAACACACATTCTTCTCAAGTACACACGAACATTGATAAACCACATTTTCAGCCATAAAACAAACCTGAAAAAAACTTAAAGATTGTAATCATGCCAAGTATGTTTTCTGACCACAGTAGGAAAAAATTAAAAGTCAAAAATAGAAAGAAATTTGCCAAATTTGCATATGTTCTAGTTATTAATCCTTTATAAGATACATGACTTGCAAATATTTACTCCCATTCTGTGGGTGGCCTTTTTCTCTTTTAACTCTTGATCCACAAAATTTTTTCATTTTCATAAAGTCTAATTTGTCTGTTTTGTCTTTTGTTACTTGTGCCTTTGATGTCTTATCCAAGAAATCATTGCCAAATGCAAAGTCATGAAGATTTCGCCCTATGTTTTCTCCTAGGAGTCTTATAGTTTTAGGTCTTAAATTTAGGTCATGGATCTATTTCGAGTTAATGTTTGTATACGGTCTTAGGAAAGGACCCAATTTTGTTCTTTTACATGTGGATATCTAGTTTCCTGGCACCTTTTGTTGAAAAGACTGTTTTCCTCATTGAATGCTCTCAGCACCCTTGTCAAGAATTATTGACCATATATGGAAGAGTTTATATCTGGACTCTCTGCTGCGTCCCATGTGTCTGTCTTTATGCCAGTATCACACTGATCTGATTACTGTAACTTTGTAGCAAGATTTGAAATCAGAAAGTGTGAGTCCTCCAGCTTTGTTCTTCTTTTCAAGATTGTCTTTGGCTTTTGGGGGGTCTCTTGGGAGTCCATGTGAATTTTAAGAGGGTTTAACCAGAGCAGTTAGGTAAGCAAATGAAATAAAAGATATCCAGATCAGTGAGAAAAAGGTTAAACTATCTCATTCACAGATCACATGATCTTGTATATCAAAATCCTGAAGAACCCACTAAAAAGAAAATTAGGACAAATGAATGAGTTTAGCAAGGCTGCAGGAATCAAGATCAACCTACAAAAATCAATCGTGTTTCTCTCCTAGCAATGAACGATCTAAAAATTAAATAACAATTTCATGTACGATAGCATCAAAAAGAATAAAATACTTAGGAATTAAGTTAGTAAAAGAAGTGTGAAACTTATACTCTGAAAACTATAAAATGTTGTTGAAGGAGGTTTAGGAAGACCTAAATAAATGGAAAGACATTCCATGTTCATGGATTGAAAGATTTAATATTGTAAGATGGCAGTACTCTCAAATTGATCCACAGGTTCAATGGAATTGCTCTGGAATCTGTTCAGTGGGGAGGGTCTTGAACTCATAACTTAATGTGCTTGACACATGTGTGTCAAGGTGCAGGGAGTTCTGAAGAGGCCCCTGTCTTCAGTCTACCAGGTGTAGCTCAAGGTCCCCTTTCCTTCTGTCGGACCTCTCAGAGCAAGATGGAGAAGGATGAGCAGTTCAAGCCTGGTTTCTGTCCTGTGACCCTCCAAGAGGCAGTTTAGGGCAGAATGAAGAAAAGTCCTGTGAATCTTGGGAGAGATCTAAGTGACCCTGAGTTGCCATTATCAAGGCAGGTGGCCTGTGCAAATCACAGTTACCCCAGGTATGAAAAAGTATTACCTTAAATCATCTCCAAGTTCTCTTTTTGTTCTAGAATATTCTGAGAGATGCCAACACTAAGACTGATTGAAAATAAATTTCTTCAGGAAGCTGGAAACCTGTAAGAGTACACAAATTGGTTTCTGTTCTTAAAAAGCACAGAATTTTCAAAGCACAGAAAACAATTTGCACAGATGTGTGTGTGCGTGTGTGTGTGTATTTAAAGCAGAGCCTAAAGAAAACACATGCAGTCAATGTGTCTTATACATATGATCTGTATTTCTATGTCCTTAACGTCATATGAATATATCTATGTATCACCACTATTTATTATTTATTACTTGCTAAACTATATGCTGGGCACCATGGTGTAACACCTTGACATTCATCCCTTTATTGTCCTCTTACAAAGATGACACAAGCTGCATTTCACAGCTGCTTTGGGAATGGAAGGCAGCTACCATGGCAGCACCTAAGGTTCTAGAAACTGATTCTCAAAAGAGCTGAAGCACTTTCTTATAAGATTATGCCAACCCACCAAAGGAAGAGCAAGCATTTTAGCCCTCCCTTCCTTTTCTTCCCCACCAAATATTCTTTTGCTTTGCTTTGTGAAGGCTCAGGTTTTCCCTTAGTCTTAAGAAAGAAGGACACACCTTAGGTTTTGAGTTGCTGGAGCCACTTTTACTATTTCCACTGCTGCTTCAGATTGCAATTAGAAACTGACTTTTGTGCAATCCGAAAAGGGGAAAATTGAAAGGAAATGTAAAAGTTGAGAAATTTGGAACCTATTTAATTGATTGTATTTCCATGACCAGAATTTATTTTGTGAAGTTCGTTTTTCATTTTTATTTCTTCTTCGGTCATAATTTGTACTTTCTGCTCAAACATCCGCCATTCCAGTATTTTTCTCCTTACAATTTCCTATAATTTTGATTTGAGGAAATGACTCACCAAAACCAGAGGAATGTATACTAGCAAATTGAGACACCTTTTTTTCTGGACAAAAGAATCATCTTTAGGAATTGTTTCAGGAATTAACACAGGGAAGTTCATAAATATAGGAGACATCATTTAAAGAAAAGCAATAATATTGTCAAAGATCCTTGGTTTCTATAAGAGTGTGAATTTATTTTGTGGTAAATGAACCACCTGAAGGATATAGAAATAAAGATTTCCATCCTTATCTACCTTCTGCAGAGAGGGGATACAGCAGCAGCCTTCATTTTTCCATTTTTGTGATACCTGGATGACTGGAATGAAGGGATGGTGCTGGGAGAACTAATACTGCTGCTATCGCCCTCACCCTTCAGCACAGTCATTTGGGACCTCTTTTCTGAACATCTAAGTTGTCGACAAAAGTGGGTAAAACACATATCAAAAAAGTTCGCTCTTCCAAGAATTTTGTTTTCAGCAATTCCCTGTCACCGATGTATCTTTATGGAACAGAGGTGAAATTGTTTTGTATGACTTTATTTCATTGAAATTCTGAATATGTCGTTTTGGAGCTTGAAGGGATTTTGAAAAGGCAGAGGAATTGATGGTCACAGCTTTTGTGTTAGCTGGCAGCATTATGGTAAAGCGACTATGGACCTGATCTCAGACCATATCTGCTGGGACTGCCTCCTGCTCACAATTACAGGTTCCAGAAGCTTTCACAATGTCTTCTACCTGTATGCCCAGGGTGAACCTGTTGCCCAAAAACTAGGGCAAAAGTTGCCTCCTCCAAGCCTAGCCTTTTCCTGATTTTTAAGTTATGTTACTCTTAACATTAGAGATTTTGGCATTGATTGCTTTTAGTGGATGTATGGAATGTTCGTATCTATATATATATTTTTTACCAAGTTTAGAATTAATGTAGAGTTTCATAGCTCCCAGCTGTTTTAGAATGTAATATAGTATAGCAGGAAGTACAGCAGCTTTGGAGGAAGGTAGGTCTGGGTTCAAACTGCACGTAGGCACTTAACTTGTGTAACATCAAGGATGTGTTGCTTAACCCAAGTTCAACTTCCCTACATAGAGCAAAACCTGCTTCATAAAGTGGCTGTGAGGACTCACGTAACATAGGTTAAGACACACTCTAGTGCTTCCTGGGGCGGTAGCTACTCATATGGCATTTGTTAGAAGCTGAGCTCCATAACCTTTTGTGCATGAAATACAAAGAGAACAAGTAGCACTGGTAACAACACATTTATTTACGTACCCTGTTGTGTGACCGGGAGATGTTTCTCACTTTCCAATAATTGAATTAGGTTATAACAATGAAAATTCCAGAAGGTAAACTGGTAATTTATTGTTGCTCATGAGCATAAGTAAACAGACATGGTACCACATAAGGAATTTTAAACACTCTAAACTTTTGGTATAGCTTTGAATATGGATCAGTATACTTTGGCAGTGGACCTAATAGATTACCGATATGCTTCTAAATCCCATGATTCTCTTCAGACACATCAGGGAAAACTTGGATTTACTTTTTGATTTCAGAAATTCAACAAAGATTCACAGGACACTGGCCAAGGCCAACATTACTTAAGCCTATCATATTTATCATGAATGTACATTACTGACTGCTATTAAAAATAAGATCGTGTTAGGCAGCAACCAATTGCTAGTTTCATTTCGTAATTACTTTAGTATTTTTAAAAAATAGTTCACCTCAGAATGGTAGACTATATAAGTTTGTTATTAAGTAGTTTTAACTCAGTAACCTTTTGTGGACTAGTTAAACGAATATAGATAGATCTGAAGTCATAGAATTGGATGGCATATCAAATTTAATATTAGAAACAGCCATGTCCAAGAGACTGCATTATACAGGATGTTTCCTTCCAGAATGCCTTTTATTCCTGGCTTCGAATCTTACTTACAGCATATGGTATTTGTAGAGGGTTTGAGAAGTGTTAGCGGGTGGGTACTCATTGCTAGAGCAGGATATAAGAACGTGCTGATCACCAAGTATGAGATTTTACATTAAATTAAAATCATATACTGCTGGAAATTGACAAGATAAGGAGTTCCTAGATCCTAGAAAATATTATGGCTAAGGAAATAGAGAACTCAAAGAAGGAATCCACATCTAAGAAACTATTTCAGTATAGTAAAATAGGATTAAGTGCCCTGTCTTAGGAAAAGTTTACTAATAAAAAGGAACAGCTGGGACACCATACATCGTTTCTTTGGAGATAAAGTGCAGGCGATGAAGTGGCATATAAAATAATGCATAAAATAGTGCAATCTTAAGGTGCCATTCTTTTTATGACTCATAGCCTATGTTCCTATGTCCATTTTCTCTCAAAAATCCAGCTGTAGTGACACCTTTTAGCTTATTTATTTAGGCATTACTTATACTCTGTTTTACCCACCTTTGGGGCTACATAGAATATTTTAACATTTTAACAAGTAGAATAACAGCGCATACATTTTGAAACTACTAGAGATTAAGGCAAGCCCCTGTAAAGTTCAGTACTCCAAAACACATGTTTTACAAAAAGAAGTTGCTTCCAAAACCTGTGGCTTTAGACCTGATGGCACCCCAACAGTTTTTAAAACATCACGATTACTCTGAATACATTTGTTTGCCCCATTATTTCCAGGCTCTGTACAGCAAGAGGAGCTTGAAAAAAGCTTCTATAATCTCATGTTCTGAAATAATTCATACTTCAGAATATGTGAACACCAAGCCAGGTCCATGTTGGAGATAAGCAGAGGATCCTGTTGGGGAGGGGGTGGGGGCAGTCTTCTAAATATATGCCTTTTCACACTGTGTATCTATGTCTGTAGTGTTGTAGCATCAATTTATAAAAGTGGGATGACCCATTAAAATAGAGGCATCTCCTCCGAAAATCAGCCAAGGAAGGTGACAATACTTTATGAAATGTTGTTCTAGGACAACACAATATTAACATTATAGCGTTTGTATTACTGATGTATGATCCAGGGCATGATGGTTCTCTCAGGAGGCTAATTTACAATTTTCCTGTAACACGTGTCAGTTTTACTGATCAAAATAATTTGTGATTTGTTGAACCTTAAATACTATTTATTATGTTATCCAAAAGCAAGTGTAACAGCTATCAAATCGGTCAAGGCAATATCCTAGCATGTTTTAGCTAGACAGTCTAAGTAAGGTTTAAGACTTAAAATAAACAACAAAACTGTAGTGCTTTATTCTCCTACTGTTATGGAACATTCATGCATTAACAAGAGCAACTCATTAACCTTATGAACAGGTGATTACAAGTGTATACCATAGAAATTTGGATTCTCAACAAAATCTACCTTTTCATAGTGTGAATGCTTATTGTGAAAGCCAAATATACTTGTTAACTATAGATACATTTAGGGGATCTAGATGTAGTTTATAAAGAAATCTAGGCAACTTTAAATATTCATTAACAACTATTAATCATCTGAGATTATATCCCTTTGATGCATAAGGATCATACTTTGCAAACCTGTAAACATGTACTTTGTTGCTTAAAAAAGTCTTCCTATTACCAGGAAAGCAGACTTAAAGGCCATGAGTATTCCAGTAGGCCTCCTCCAAAGTATGGTAATATGGCTAAATCCTATGGTTACAATAAATGAGACCTGCTGAGAAAATGAGTTCCAGACAGGGACTTTTATGGATGACCTTGGCTGACGAATATTTTTTGGAAATTGTTTATTTTAAAATTACCTTCCCAACAAACCATGAAACACTTGGACGTTATTTTATGGTTTTTCATTGAAAACATACTACATTGTAAATGGAGTTTCAAAGGTAGACAGAGAACCGATCGAAATCTAAGGACAGTATTAAAAATGGATAAGAAAAAGTTTCATTTGGTGAGGTTAATCTAAAGGATGCAGAACCATGTCATGTTGGACGGATAAAAAAGATGGTAACCTTGTGCTTTTACTCAACTAAGGTACTTACCAAAACCTTAGGTTTTATGCAGGTATCAAACTCCCACCTGGAAAGGGACAGTTTTCTATATTACACCTAAATTTATTTTAAATAACTGAAGCCCAAGGCAACAGCTGTTTCAAAGAATCTAACAGTCAAATAATAATGACATAATTTAGTACATTAAAATAAAACTAGAATAGTAATAGCTGAATGTCTCAAAAATATACAACTGGGGCAAATAACCACTGTACATAATTTGGAGGTCATTAAAGTGACCACTTAGAAGGTTGAACAGTGCAAGACATGCTTTTCCAGTTATGAGCTCAAAACAGGAGTGCAAACGAAATTAAAGCTTTTGTATAAACTTATAAGATAAGGAAAGCGTGAAATTAATATTAAAAAGCTTCCCTCGGGTCATCCCCCAGAAATGAAATGATCAAAATACTTTTTCAGAGTACAGTTTTCTTCAATGAACTTTCTTTCAGTGGCAAAACTGCATCCCACAGGTTGGGTCCCTTACTCATACCACTGGTAATCACATTTGATCAATGAGCACACACAGTGGTGAGTAAGGAAATAGTACTAGTTACCAGAGGTCTGATATGGATAGGAAGAGCTTTGGGATTTGGTGTTCTGCCTTCGCCAGCGTACCTGAACCCTGCAGAGAAGAGAGAAAGCAAAGGGCTTTAACGCTCTCTTGTTCCTGTAAAACTGGAGGACAAATGGACTCACAGATTCCCCCCCGGAGGCCAGCTGTTGTGGAAGATGTTAAGTGCTTAAGTAAACTAAGATGCTGATCTAAAAAAGTGGAGAAGTATATAGAGGTTCAAGATCAATACCAGTGCAAGAGCTTTTTAAGTGAGTTGCCTAGGCAATGCATGCATCCATCCATGCAAATGTAGGACATGGCCCCAAAAGAGAACTGAAAACGTGATATAACAACTGGATAAATCCCTTGCCAGTAGTTTATAAAAATATATAGTCAATACTGTAGAGGCCCCTTCTACAGTCAATACTATGGAAGTCCGTTTTAGTTACCCATTACTTCAATACCAAAAAGCATTTACTACTTTTCAGACATTCCAGACAAAGGTCACTTATAACAAAAAGTCAACTTTTTTCTTTTTTAAACAAGATACTGTCCATTTAAAAAGTAGGTCTTTTCTTTCAAGTGAACAGGACATTTTCTGTATTAAACTTAACTTCTAGTCTGTCAAGACTGGTTTAAGATCCTTATGTAATGTGCATATATGCAGAAACAAATAAACTTACTTTAAACATTATCTGCACAGAAAAAAAAATTAACTCCTCAAAACATGATAGAACAGGTCTGGTTAGTACAAATCTATTGCAAAGTAAAAAGATTCTGTGCATCAGTTCAACCAGGAGAAGCGGGAAAAGAATGTCCCAGTCATGAGAGTTCAAGTTGAAGTTTTCTGAAAGCCTAGAAGCCTAAGGGACGTCATGTTGCTCTCAGTGTCCTGATATGCACAACTGCTCAAGCTATGAAGCCAGATCTTCCTCTGGAGCTAGAAGCACATTCCAATTTACTTTCTATTCCGGAGACGTTTAGATTTCCTAAGAGAGTCTATGGCTTCTGCTGCCTTTTTTCGTTTCCGAGGAGACTCTTCATTCTGCCCAGACCCTGAAGGGTTCCCTACTGCGCTGTCCATTACTTCTCGCAGTTTGCGTTCCAGCTCTGCCAACCGTGCATTCTGTTCCCCTATGATCTGGGTCTGCTCTAGCAGTTTCTGGTCCTGGTCTTGAAGCTGTTTCTGCTGTTCTTGCACTTTGGTGCGAAGCTCAGAAATTTCACGCCTGAGAACAGTCACACCAGCACCATTTGTCTTAACCTGCTGCTGGAGTTTGGTAACCTCTTGTCTTGAAGGGTTTTGCTTGGAGAAGAGCTGCATTGTTGTCAGGGCTGCAGAAGGTCCTGGAACTGTGGAGAAATAGTAGATGGTCAGTTAACTTAAAATGTCTCGCTATGAGTAATACTTCATTAATAAAACTTATTTTGAAATGGAATATCTTTATAATAACACTTCTGATGATTTCTTCTTTGCAATTTATATGGTCGAATGGATTAATCAGACACCTGGTTTTAACTATAAATGAGTCTGAATTCTGATTCTCATGTTCATGTGGCATTGTGGAGACTGCCAGCAAATGGAGGAGGACATTTAATGTTATAAACTTGGATTTAAAACATTATAAAACATTTTAGGATCTACTAAGAAGATACAAGTGGTAAAATAGAATATAATGATTTTCTATCTAATTTCACATAAGCAAACATAAAAATTCAAATTAGAAGCACAGATGTATCATGTTCTTAAGTTCTCTCTGCACCTGGTTATATGCAAAGGCTTCAATTTTAGCTAAACAATAGGGATGTCATCAACGAGTGGCTTACATCATCTGCGATTATTGTAAAGAATTTCTGACATGGTGTAGGAAGGCTTTGGAACTATTCTGTTTTAGGAATAACAGAATGTAATACGGGCATAAAAATCATTATTTTAAACCAATAACCTACTTTTTAAAAAAACTTTATCTACTGAAGGTTTTCTAAAAAGACCAGATGGACCTCTTCATACCCTAAACTTATCATGCTAATTTTCTCTTTGTACATCTAAATAACCAGAATTATTTTCCTTGACGGATGCATTCTTCCTTCTCTCTCTGCTTAACTTTATCCAACTTCCACTAATGCATCAAGACTCAGATCAGTTCTTACCTCTAGTGAAGTCTTAATCAGAACAGTGAACAATGATCTTCTTAAGATTCTGTCTCTGCTACTCAGTTGGCATTTAAATGGATACTCCTTTAAAATATTTCTCTCGCCTATGATAATGGAACTCTGAATCTGTATATGTCTCTGGAAATAGTAAGATCCTTGAGAGCAGACACCACATATTACACTTTTTTTAAGTCTCCACTGGACATAGTACAGTGCTCAATAGATACTCAATAGATAATATATTAATGCTGAGATGCCATAGGCTTTATTATTGACTCACAGAGAGGCACTCAGTTACCCCACTGAGGACTCCAGGGAGCTAACTAATCCAAACAAAAGACAGTTTACTAAAACTTTTTTCCTGATTTAAAATATTTGCAAGGGTTGAGGATATTGAATGATTTAGTCTTTCAGTAGATAACGGCACTAGGACCCGATTTACTTTTGCAGAATAGCTACCACAGAAGAAGTGACAGTGTTCAAAATAGCCTTATGTACCCTGTCTTTGAATGTAACAGCCAGATACACTGGGGGCTGAAAAAGTAACTGGATAGTTCCATGAAGACTTTTTTTTGGTTTTATCTGGTATATTTAAATCTGTTTTAGGATAATGCATATTAACTAGAAACATCAAAAAACATATATATAGCTTTTTCAATCAGCAATTCTACTCTAATAAATATATTTTAAGTCAGTAGTTATGAATATGTACAAAGATTTAGCTACAAGGTTGTTATTCAGAGCGTAGTTTAAATATTGAAAACTAGAGACAAATATGCTTAACACTATAACCCAATTTGTTGTTAAAAATGATGTTGCAGATACATATTTACAGACATAGAAAAGTTCAGGATATATGGTTAAATGGGGAAAAAAGCAAGTTATAAAACTATGTATGAATGTTAAGATAAACTGAACATATAAATAAGAGATACCTGGAGAAGAGCCCATGAGTCTTCCAGACACATCTGATCCTGGTAATTTCCTCTTTAGAATTGGAACAATCTTTTCATCAAAGTATTCCATTGCCATGGAGGAAATATCCCTTAACTCTTGAAGTACTTCATGAGCTCGCTGAGGGGCTCTGGTAGAATTGACATATCTCAACACACGATAAATCTCATCAATAACCTAAAATAATGAGCTCTCATTAGCACTTTCAATTAAAAAAAAAAATAGCTAAACAGAGAGAGAAGTGACTGCTTGTTTAAAGCTTCTGTAAAGACCTGTAGGGCAATTTAACTGATGTGCTGGTCACTGATAACATTACCATCTGTAACACTTCAGCCTTGTTGTGTTTTATGTTTCATACTTGCATTTATTAAGTACCAGGTACTGTGCTGGGACTAAGAAATCAAGATGAATAAAATATAGCTCCTATCCTGAGGGGAATCACGGTGTAACTGGGGAGAAATGTGTGTAAATAAGTGATGCAAAGAAGGGACACAAATTACTAAAGAAACCAGAGGACTAAACGAAGAAATTAAATCCTGGATGTTAGCAGGGGGAGGGGAATTACCCAAATCCATATTCTACTAATTCTCCAAACCCACTTCACTCTAGCCCGAATATGCCTCCCAAAACCTGACCTACTTTTCTCTTACACTGCATCCCTTGCTCTATCCCTTGAAGTTTTGTTTCGCTAAGACTTGCTACGGACCGCAATGAGGTCTCCTCAAATCCCACTTCCTGGCTATCACAAAGGGTAGCAAGAGATCCTTTTTCATTTCATAATAACTGCAGTGGGAAAACACAAGGCATAACATACAAGGGAAGAAACAAAATTCTGACGATTCTGGTTCCTAATTCTCTTGCTGGAACAGTAACTGAAACTTCCTTAGGCATTTCTGCCCTCAGCCTGAGTCCCTGGGAGGTTATCCCTAAATACTTCCCATGGCTTTGGCACGGACCTGAAGACAATAACCCATATTTCTGACAACATCCAGTCTGGGAAACATCTATTCCAATGGGCCTTTGCCTTCCAAAAATTGTAGGTTAATCAACAAAACTATCTGTCACCAAAGTATCTCAAACCACCTCAAATCCCACTCATTCCCCTTATGGTATTTATCTAGCCAGTACCCAACTCTGGAACGAACAATCTTGTAATCTACCTTCTCTTCGTTACTCAATCTGCTGAGTCCTGATAGAAAAACATAAAATTTTGCAGAATAGTATGAGAGGCTATTTCTACAACTTTCAAATAATATTCCACATGTTGAATCCTACCCAAGCTGGAGGTGATAAGTTATAAAAAATATTTTTAAGTTTTAAAAACATATGGTAGAAACCAAATATGGTGAACTATCACATTTTTAACACATGCATTTCACTCTAGCAGGCTTGTATTTAAATTTGCACAGTAATAAATGATACACTAGGGACATCATTTAAGTCTTTGGACTATTGTGGGTGAGAGAGAATTTCTATCTTGTTTAATCTACTGTTCAGCAAACAAACCACCTACTAGAATATTGAACCTCATATATTCTCAATTTTTCCTCGTTTTCCACCTTTGTCTTTTGTTCTACTTGAGATTTCCGTAACTTTTCTTTCCACTCCTTTTATTTAAAATTTTTTTCTTCCATGTTTGAGAAATTCAAGTGCATTTAAAATTTCCTGAATATTCCTTTATATGGCATGTGTTTGACTGTATCTTTTCGTATTTCACTTAGAATACAGTTTCTTTTTATGTTATACCTTTGTATGGTTTTCTCAAAGGTGTTTTCCCCGTTTGTTTTATTCTGTGTTTCCTATTGGTCTAGTGATTCTCTATTCTCTGCTTATGTTTAAGAATGGAGCACACAAAAGGTTATCAGAACTCCCCAGTTCGCCAAGATGGCTGGCAGGGTGAAGGGAGGATAAAAGGGGAGGGATCTAAAAAGTCAATATGAGAATAGATCAATTTGATTTTTAAGAAAGTCTTCACATTAAAATCAATTTTAAAGGACACAAATATACAACATTCTGGAAACAACAGATAAACTCATATTAAGGGATATTTTTCAAAATAACTGACCTATTCTCTTGAAAATCGAGATCAAGAAACACAGAGTGTAGGGAACTATTCCACATTAGAGAAGATGAAAAAGTCCATGTGTGATCCCAGACTGGGTTCTGGACTGAGAATGAGAATAGTTGGTAAGAGTATTTGGGATACTGATGATATTTGAATATGGATTACTGATATTAGATAATTTTATCAATGTTAAATTTCCTGAGTTTGATGTCCATACCGTGGTTTAAGTAAGGCAATGTCCTAGTTCTCAGGGAATACACTGAAATATTTAAGAACAAAGGGTCACAATACCGCACCTATTTTCAAATAGTTAAAAAAACCCCACACATATGTAGAGAGAACAAAAGTGGGACAAAAAGTAAATAATAGCTAGATCTGGATAAAAGATATATAGCAGTTCCTTGTACTATTCTTGTAATTTTTGCATTAAATGTGAAATTGTATCAAAACAAAAATTTACAAAAAAAAAAATTTAAAAGATGTCCCACCACCATGTTTTTCTCCTCACAATGTCAAAACAAACCAATAATACCTAATATGTAGGTTTTAAGTTTGGCCAGGGAAATATAGCTTCTTGACTTTGTTTGCACAAACATTCACACTGTGAAAACTCTCACTTTTAGGAACCCCTGTGTTTTAAGAAGCACAAAGGGTTACCAGGGCTACTGGTAACAATTAACAGCAGGGGCTATACGTGTCTTTTTTCATTATTACATCTCCCAGAACGGTTAGTTGGCCTCTGCTCACCTGTGTGCTTCAGTATGTGTGAATTGCTGATACTGACCATGAACTGTAAAAAGTTCAACTTCTGTATGTCAGATAGAAGATTTGAGAAATGTATACAGGAGTAAACCAAAATCTAAAACCTCTTAGTTTGGAGGGAAGATGAATGGAATATCAATATAGTGGTCAGGGTCGACAGCTACGGCTCCATCTGGCCTGTGCCTGTTTTTGTAAATAAGACAGCACAAGAAACAAAATTACCCAAGCTAACTTAAGTGTGATAATGAAAACAAAAATTATTATTATTTTTGAGTTATCTGTCCAGTCAAGTTCAGGTTTGCAGGAGAAAACTTAGGATAAGTTCTTGTGAAGAAATGGGTTCTATTAAGGAAAAAATGGAATAAAACAGTAAAGTTTTACAGCTGAGGAATCAGAGGACTTGAGTGTAGCTTTCGTCAAATCACGTAAGTTTTGTTTTGTTTTATCAGTGAAATAGTAATACTTGTTCCATCTACCTTACATGGCTATGATGGAAAGGAAATAAGATAATGTATGAAAGTGCTCTAAGAATTAGGATGTATCTCACAACTATAAGGTGAGGGCAATGGCAAGAAAAAGGAATAGGTAGCTATCTATATTATAACGTTAGGTACAAAATTCCCTTCCAACTGCTCTTCTATTGTGGGCGAGGTAAAGGCTGCAGTTAAGGAGCTGTCCAGAGCAAACGCCCAAGGGGACCTACTGCATCTTGAAAACTTAAGACATTCTCCAGTGCTGCCACCTTGATTTTGCTTTTATTTGAAGTGACAGGTCAACAAGTAGTTTCCAAAAAACAGGGGGACTCAACTACATTTGACCTCATTTGTTTAGACAGTGAAGAGCATTACTCCAATCACGCTATCCTGATGAAATGGAACAAAGACTGGCAACTTCTGCAAAGGCCAGATACTGAACATCTTAGGTTTTGCAGGCCATACGGACTCTGCCCAAACCACTCAACTCTTGTTAGTAACAGCTGACTGAACTGTCTCTGAGGTTATGAAAACTGTGAGACGTTTCTTAAATATTCATATTCTTAACCAGGAGATAAGCAATACAAATGAGGCCACAGGGACAACCTATTCTGGTTCAATGACCTTCCCAGGAAAATTTAACAGTTAAGGTCTAGAAATCAGATCTGGATAAAATCTGGATTTAAGAATCAGAATCTAAAGTTTCTAACTCTTTCATAACCCTATAAAAGCACTTGTAGTTAATATGAGGAAAGTGAGATGTACCAAATAACATTTCAAATAAAATGAAAACAGGATTCTCCCCCAAAATAAGCACCATAGAAAACTGAAAATAGAGAATGTACATACAAAATATTGCTAATGTTAATTATCTATAGAAATAACCAAAAAGAGAACATTCAAATTTTACTAGGTATTAAATAGTTCTAACCATGTTGATATTTTTGCTAGTATCAATCAACTAAGTTGCAAATAACCTTCCATATAAAAGGGTATCAACATATTTCATTAGAATTTACACTCAATTTAAGAAGCAATATAGTACTGAGGGTATGAGTAACATGTTGAATATACCACATATACTTATTTCTGTGTTAAACAGCACCATTACTTAGCTCTGAGTATACTGCTGCTATACAGTCATTTATTCTTGTCAAATCTGGAAGTTTATATAAAGTTGTCTCATGAAACATTTCTAAAACAAAATGAAACCCAGCTTGTCCCTCCTACTCCACCTCCCCCAAATTACAACAATCCTGAAGGCAGGGACAGTGCCGCCTTGTTCACTGCTGCTGTATCTCTGGCATCTTAACAAAGAGTAAAAGCTCAAACATTTTTTGAGTATGAATTCTTAACAAAGCTTCTCTAAAGAACAGAAGGGCTTCTATTGTATATTCCATAATTAGAATTTTAAATCTAAAGATTACATACATGATACATATTTCTGTCAATTACTGTACAAAACAAACCCATTCATAGAAACTCATTCTAGACAAGTAGGAACAATTCTGACATTCAGAAAATCCCTTTTTAACTTTATAATAATTTGAAGTTTACACAGTGTGATCCAGCTGTTCTAGGTATGCAACTCTATTTTACCTTTCCTGGGATGAAGCAACAGAGATTGGAATCCACATACTTCATGAAAGTCATGTTTAATAGTGAAAGCCTCGTTTCAACAGCAGCAAGGATGTCTGCGTGACGAGCTAATGAATGGTTTCTTCTTTCTGACTCTCTCCTGTAATTAAAAAAGCAACCTCTGAAGAAGCACTGTGGACTAAAATGTTAAGCAAACAAAATGCCTAATGAAACACTCTAACATTTACATGTTAATTTAGAAATTTACCATTGGGTCATGATTTAATTGTAATGACAAATGAATCACTATGTCCAGCAATCTTTGCCAAGGACTAGTACTCCCTGACAAAATATTTGAAAAAATATTATTTTTTTGTTTTGTTTTGGCTATATCAAGCCTAATGGCTGTTGGAATCAGAGAAATTAGAAAAATGAAAGAATTACACATGGACATACAGGTAAGACATTATGTTTTTGCCCATAAAATTAGCTCATTTAAACTTTTTAAACAGTTTTACTGAGAAATAATTCACATATAATAAAATCCACTTTTAAAGTGGTTTTGGTGTGTTCAGAGTTGTGTACCCATCACCACTATCTAATTTCAGAACATTTTTCATTACCACAAAAAGCAAGCCTGTAACCATCATCAGTCACTTCCACTCCTCAGCCTCTGGTGACCACTGATCTACTTTCTGTTTCTACGGATTTGCCTACTCTGGACATTTCAGATAACTAGAATCATGCAGTATGTGGTCTTCTCTGACTTAGCACAGTTCTCAAGGTTCATTCATGCTGTAGTATGTATCAGTACTTCATTCCTTTTTATTGCCAAATAATATTCTATTATATGGAATACCATCATTTTGATAATCCATTTATCAGTTGCTGGACTTCTGGTTTGTTTTTACTTCTGTGTGGCTATATTTTAATTTCTCTTGGTTATATACCTTGGAGTAAAAGTGCTGAGTCATAAGGTAACACTATGTTTAATTTTTTGAGGAATGAAGTGTTTTCTAAAGTGGCTGCACTATTTCAGAATACCATCAGTAACTTATGAAGGTTCCAATTTATCCACATCTCTCCCAACATTTTTGTCTTTTTTATTTTAGCCATCCTACTTGGCGTAAAGTGGTAACTCACGGTGTTTTGATTTGCAAAGCGCTGGTGACTAATGATGCTGAGTATCTTTTGTGTGCCTGTTGATCTGTGGTATCTCCTCTGGAGAAATGTCTATTAAAATCCTTTCCCCATTTGAAATTGGCTTGTCTTTTTATTGTTGAGTTGTAAGAGCTCCTCATACAATCTGGATACAAGACCCTTAGATATTTGAGCTGAAAATATTTTCTCCCATTCTGTGGGTTGTCTTCTCACTTTCTTGATGTTGTCCTTTGAGTCACAGAAGTTTTAAGTTTTGATAAAGTCCAGTTTGCCTACTTTTTGTTACATGTGCTTTCGATGCCATATCTAAGAAACCAGTGCCTAGTCCAAGTTCATGAAGCCTAGTACTGTTTTCATCTAAGAGTTTATAGGATAGCGTTGACATTTATACTTAGGTCTGTGATCTATTTTGAGTTAATGTATGTGGTGTGAGGAAGGGGACCAGCTTCATTCTTTTGCATGTAGATATCCAATTATCCCAGCATCATTTGTGGAAACCATTATTCCTTC
>NW_011888841.1:2365274-2367474 GCF_000151845.1 Pteropus vampyrus
GTACACTCCTACTGAGATTAAAAATAAAATCAAGAAACGAATGAACAAAATCCCCAGCTGGAAATTATTGTTACTGTTAGCCATAACATACCTTGGGAGCTGTGCTTTAACTTGTTTCTGACATAGATTATGGTACCTCTCCACTTTTAGAAATCCCTGATTCAACATTCTCTGACAGACCAAGTCCATTCTTTTACAAACCTATGGAGAGAGAGGAGGAGAATTTGAAAAAGTAATAACAAAATTAACAAAAGACAATTAACTTGACTCTAACTGAAGGCTGGGAGTTCTGTGTGCTAGTGTTGTTCCTGTTTGCTATTTGAATTTTTGAAGCAGTATTATGTAGGTGAATCCCTCAAACTCTGTAATTCTTACCATATTGCATTTAGTGATTAATATTATATATAACCAAGGAAAACTTCACTCCTTTACTTTAGGTATTTGTTGAATGTTCTGAATGTAGCCCCACTATTCTGGTCAGAAAACTGTAGTTCTGAATGTTAGTAAAAAATATGTATATTCAAAGGTTTTAACTGGTTTAAAACAAAGAAAATTCTTCTTCAGTCAAAAGTGTATACTCAGACTCAAGTCCAACCTCTCACAAAGTTTATATGATCTATAATCTGAATGAGAATTCTTATTTATTTCAACTAGTGATTTAACTATAGACAGTTACTCTATTCTAGATAATGTTATATCCTCTAAAGTATCTTAGCATGTGTAGCGGAACCTCAACTATTTTGAATCCTTAAGGAATGTGGTGTTTTTATCAAAGTCAGAACACGTAAATTTGAGTCCAGCCTTTATGCATTCTTTAGCAAGTCAGCTACGATTTGAAAGCCCGAGTCAGCCACCTCTGAAAGGTGGATAGTGTCTAACTCCGGGACATCAGTAGGATTAAGTGAAACAATACATGCTATATCACTTGGTAAACTCTAAAGTGTTTCATAAAAATTATGTTAAATAAGTTTTGTTTAATTTAGTACTAATTTGAAAACTGCTCCATATACTTAGCTGTTATGTTTCTGAGATATCCCAGCATCTTTCTTATCTTAACGAGACCTAGTACACAATATCTGTTTGTTCTTTGATTCTCTGAGAATTTTGCAGTGACTCAGTCAAAAACTTGAACGCTAATTCTCACTGTATAGGTGTGGATGTTGAAAATACAAGACAGTGAGATAAATCTATATCAAGATCAAGTCAATTAGATGGGCTGTCTTCCACCTCTCATAACACCAAAGCACAAATGCTTGACAATGCTAATTGCAATGAAATGGCGTAGTGGTTAGCAGTAGTGGTTAGCACGTCCGCTTTACACACAGAAGGTCCTGGGTTCACACCCCAGGTGGAGCCAGCCCCGAGTGCCCTGGGGGCCCCAGGCCCCAGGAGACGTCCCACCTTCAGAGATCCAGTTCTTAAAAAAAGGGAGATGGCAACATCCCTAGGTCAGGGGTGGAAGTGTGTGTGTGTGGCGGGGGGCGGGGAATTAAAGAGGGGAAAAAAAAATGAAATGCTGATGAAACTCCTGATATGTTTGTTTTCCCCTGGGAACACAGGGACAAAAAAATCAAACTGGGTTGAAGCTAATGAAAGCTCTAATGAAAGCTTTAATACTCTAATATCAAATAATAGATACTTCCTAAATCACAACATGCCAAATGAAAGGTATGAATGAAAACAGTTCTTTGCAAAATCAGTATAAATTACAACGTAATACACTTAAAATACTGATACCAAGAGTAATTCCTAATAAGTGAAAATTTAAAATATGGTGGAATCTATTTCTAACAAAACTAAATCAGTTCTCAGATTTGTTCAGTGTCTACTGGGAAAAAAAAACCCCAATACGTATTAACATAAATAATTTTAAGGAAAAATAACACTTTTCAAAAACAAAGTATTTAGTGAGTTACATTTTTGCAAATCTCTTTGATGTCTGGTTTACTAGAAGTGAATCCTCCTATCTGCTTCTGCATTCAATCCACTGAGAACGCCTTACCTTAGAAAATTTTAGAAAACATAATACACAAGCACACACTTCATTAGCTATCAGTGTGACATCATCACAGTACATAGCTACTGAAGAGCTCCATTGTGCACTTGTGAAAGAATGAAAATGAAAAATGCAAATAAGCTCTTAGTACTGAATGGAAATACTGCAGATCTTACAGACTCCCTAAAAGAGCCTTAGGAAGCC
>NW_011888841.1:2369477-2407466 GCF_000151845.1 Pteropus vampyrus
TGTGAAACCCACAATTTTCCTGTTAAATCTAACCGTTAATATCAAATCTTAGTTGATTCTAAGATGCACATTTTCTCATATTTTAACATTTGACATTGGAATAGTCTTACAATATATGATATCTTACAATTATAACTGGCAGCATGTCTTTCACCATATGTTAGATGCCTTGAAATATAGTATGCCAGATTTCTTTGATTTTATTTAAGATGCTGTAGAGACTTTAAGATATATTACCAATTTAATAAAACCTCTTCCGGGGGGGGGGGGGTGAAGCACTGCCAAAATAATGTACATATAAGTTTTCTCCACTTAGTCTAGAAGCTATTATCAAAAATGAGGCTGCTTATTAATGACCCCTGAACTGAAAGGAACTTAAGACACCAGAACCTATCCTCTTAAGGTAAGAAAACTGAGGCCTCAAGAAAGAAATTCTGTGATTTTTATAAGGTCATCCAGCTATTTAGTGGCAAAGTGAAATGGACAAACCAGGTCTTCTAATTCATATCTTTTTAAATTATATAGATTGAAATAATTATCTCAACTGATCAGAGTCTCAGCTAATACCCTGCTGCACAGAAACTGTTGGCGTCAGTCTACAAGTAGGACTTCTTGCAGCAATATGCGATTTTAAGGACATTAATGGGGGTTCTTACCAACTGCTGAAAATGGAGCTAGACCCAGATCTTCCTATAATTCTTTTTCAAAAACCAGAAGTGAATCATGAGCAAACAATCAAATCTGCACTGTAGAGCATTTTGCAAGCCATCTATCTGGCCTGGATTCTTCAAAAAATCAATTGCAGGAAAGAATGAAAAAAGAGGAGGAATGTCCTAGATTAGAGACTAATACTTTATTAGATTCAAGGCCTTTATTCCCCGCCCAAAGCTTAAAAGGACATTTTGGGGACAACTGAGAAATCTGAATATAAAATGTAATGTTAAACTCTTTGGAAGTGATGACATAGTGATTATATGAATATTTAGGGGCAAAATGTCATTATATTTGCATCTTACATTTAAATGGTTTAGTAAAATAAATTTGTGTGGGACACACACACAACATTTAGAAGGGAAGAGAATGAACAAACAAGTGAGAGAGATAAAGCAAATGTGGCAAAAAGTTAACTACAGGTACTTCGTTATCCCTACCAGTGGGATAAAATCATTTAAAAAATGAACAATGACCCACAGCCATTTTGGTTCTTCTCTTGCCCTATTTGCTTTTTCAGTGAACTCATCTTAATTTCCCTCACCTATTAAAAATATGGATACAACTTGCCACCTCTTTCCTAAGAATATTTAATCTTTTATAAAAATGCTACCTATCTGGTGTGGGGGTGTGTGTGTGTGTGTGTGTGTGTGTGTGTGTGTGTGTGTGTATGGGGCGGGGAGGAAGGGAGTTAATTATCTGCAGGTAGATTTCCAATAAATTTTAAATTATTTGTGTATCTCCCATAGATATTCACTTGGAAAGAAAACATACTTATTTTAATATTAGCCTGAGCAAACCAATTAGGAAGAAGAGTCTGTTTTCGGGATTTTTATATGCATCCTAAAAGCCAAAAAGGAAAGCCTTTCCAATTATTGTTTTTTATTTTCTGTACCATTATTCTCCTCATTAATAGAGGAACTGAGTGTTGATTACAAGGAAAGAGACTTAATTCACTGTTGTAAATGGCTATTCATGTTAATTATATACTGGCTTCAGACCACCTTACCGATTTTTAATCTTTAAGAGTACTTTTTTTTAGTCACTCACCTTCTTAAATTGGTCTTGTAAAATGTTAAAAGACATCCTGAGTGAACTAAAAACTTTAAATTTTAAAAAATTTTCCAGTATTCTCTGTTGCAGGTAAATAGTAAACCGATTTTTCAGCACTATTTTAATTTATACAGAAAACACCTTTATTTTACAATGACATATATTTTCTATAGTTTCCTCAGAGCAATGAAATGTTTTAAGAACTGTTTACTCAACAAATGAGTACTTACATCATATCCCAGACTGTCTAAGGACGTCAGGATTCATGATGAAAGGCTATGTGGTGCTGAGTGGGAAACAGGCCTTTCCAAAGGCAAGCCCCACATGTAAGTGCAATCACGACACTGTGGCAACTGAGAAGTACTACCTGAGTCAGGTGCAGAGAAGAATCACAGAAGGTTTTACAGAGGCACTAACATTTGAAGGTACAGATATTTTCCAGGAGAGGGAAATAAAGGAGAGGCTGTAGGCAGAAGAAAAAGACATGCTTGGAGAGGCCTAAGGAGTTTGAGAAACTAAACAGCTTGACGTTTGTTTCAGTCTTAAGTGCAAGATGCTAGAAGTAGGTGGCCGGGAGAAACTGCTACGAAAGGGTATAGCTTTTGCTCCTGGTCTTAAATATCATGAGGTTGGATTTTATATCCTTTTAATATATACCTTCTCCAAACTATAAGAACACGGACTGCTCAGTTACCAGGGTATACAGGTGTATCTGGTCTCTTTTATGAAATAATGATGATGCTAAGAGATGGAATTTAAAAAAAAACAAAAAACATTCTTTCTTACTCCCTCGATCGAAAGATGTCAACCCTGGAGGTTCTCAAAACGTTTCTTAAACTTAACTAGTCTGTGAAATAAAAAAAGGTAGAAAGTAAGGGGAAGTCTGCTCACTAATCTAGGCTACCTGCACCTTTACACATCACAAATCAATCTCATCTTAATCTAAGTCACCCTTCATCAATGACTTCTTTATATGATACATCATTTTTTCTTCTGGGAACGTTCTTCCACTTTTACTAACTCGATACAAACTCCTCATCTTGAGGAAGCCTCTCCCGATGACCCTCACCGTTCTTGTATTAATCATCTTTGCATCTGTCATCCTGCTGCTTTGTTAGTGTGCTCAAGGATCATTCTGTCTCAACGATGATGTTGTGGACAGAGTATGGAACAAACCCCTTCACTCTGAGACTAGAATCTGCAGGAAGCATGGATTGTCCCCCAAATATTACAATTTCTTACCTGTACTTAAGTACCTGTTAATCAAATCGACAACCTGATCAGGAGGAAAAAACAAAAAGCAGCAATAAAGAGTGTATTCTCTACAGCAATACAGAGCGGTGGTTCTCAAAGTGTGGTTGAGAGACCCCTGGGGTTCCCAGGATCCTCATGGGTTTGTGAAGCCAAACTATTTTCATAACACTAAGATGTTTTTGTCATTTTTCACTCTCAGTTCTTTTGCAACATACAGTAGATTTTCCCAGAGGCAACGTGACACATGATGACATTGTTCTGACAGCTAATTGTGCTGTGCATTCTTGTGCTTCCTAGGATTTTCTAAGGTAAGCTCCAAGGGTCCTCTGTAACTTTTAAGAGTGTAAAAGTGTCTTGAAATAAAAAAATTGAGAACTACTGGCATAGAGCAACAGATCTGAGGAAGACAGCTTGCCTAGTTAAAACAAAAGTAATCATATTTCCTACCAATCCATTCTCTCTATAACTGAAATTTTCTAACATTTGAAGTAAAGATATGAAAGAAATTATAAATGGGTAACAGATTTAACTAGCTAGAATGTTCTATAGAACAATCTTAAGAGGAAAGCATGTATTTATGTATTTTGTTACCAATTGGAAATTTTCAGTCTAGATAATAAGGAAGACTTAGTGAATTTAACCTTTAGTCACATTTATGTCCTGAACCACTGATAGGATTCCATTAAATTTATAGGCGCTCCACTTGAACCACTCAGAAAAAATTTGATAGGGTTTCCCTAATGTATCCATATTCATTTTTCAGTGAGAACACTGTGCTCACAAGTCAGAGTTAGCTACAATCAGCTCCCTAACTAAGGGTAGGAACTCACTTCTTAACCTTTGCCACTTGTTTCAAAAACTCTCATACCTGACAAAGTATGTAAGTTTAATGCTGCATCAGCAAATCTGTGTGATTTAATGGAAAAACAACTCAAAGTACAGGTTTGTCATTACAAAGCTGTGTTCAGCCAAGTAATTTAAAATATATTGAAGGAGTTAAATATTTAAAGAACTATTTCTGTGTAACCAGGATTTCTCAGCTCTGAGTACATTTTTGGAGCAATAGTCAATGGCAAAAAAAGAAAAGATTTAATAAGGCATTTGGACAGTCCCTTGGAAATAACTGCAGTCAAATTTCAGTTATTCACGGCAACAGGAAGCAAAGCCTCTCATCGATTTAAGTGTACAAATAACTGAAAAATATTATTTTAGCAATTTCAACATAGAGCAAATCTTTTAAAGAAAATACAGAGTAATAAGTACAGGGACTGTGTTCCTGTCCTCTACTTAGATGCTAACATAATTATGACTGAGGACCTAATAAGGCTAGCGAACTCGGAAGGAAGAAAAAAACTAAGCAACTGAACAATACATAGATTAGCTCATCAGCCTCTGAGTAGTTGACATTTAGCTTATGGACACTAACTGTTCTTAATTAACATCACTCTCTTCCAAGCATATCCAGCCTTAATTCTGCTCAAATACTCACAATAAAAGGAACTATGTAATTTATACGCCAGATAGCCACATACATACAAAAGTTGTTCTTTAGGCATAAATGGCCGCTTAGGAATTGCATATAAAGCACCTACCAGGCACTGTCTCCAGACAGCCAAGCTCAGATAAAGATTATAATTAAATTAATGCTGACATCTAGTGGCGAAAAAGAACATCTTTCTTTTCCAATGTTAACCTGAATTGTACCTTCTGATACCGAAGAATCTAAAACCAAGGATACCTCCAAACCCCTACAAAAGACTATGTATTAATTTCAAGTAAAGAAAGGAACACAAAATAGTTCCCCATTACGAAAGCAGAGAAAAAACCATCTCTGAGACATAAAACTGGCTGCAGAATCTTTCAGGGGTAGGGAGTGGAGCTTGCTAAGGGACACCTTACGAAAAATTTTGGTTTGAAACTACGAATTTGTACTCTTAAAAGGCTACAATAGAACTACTAAAAATTAAGAATGCAACTACTTCATTTGAAGGATGTCCTTTATTAATAAATTGTGGGATGTTTTAACTGTCCCCTAGGGTAGGCTGGTCCCCTCCCCCCACACCTTTAAAAATGTTTTTAATTTTTAAAAAAGTAAAACGACTAACAAATGAACAAAAAGCCCCCTCCAGTTTTCTTCAACACTTATAGAACAGAACTGTTGCCATTCCAAGTCTTACAAAGCCATTGTCTGGCTGAAAGGCTTAATTCAAGCAAATGTTGTGCCCAATTTCCAGATACCATAAATGTATGTATACCATAAATCTAGATCAAATGCCATCCTTTAAAAAAATTTGAAAGAATATTTAAGATTTGACATGAAATTCTACGATGACGAGTCTTGAAAATTCAGGGACAATCAATTTTGAAATATCACTTTTCGACTGAAGAATTTTCCATCCTGCAGACTGAAATGGTTGAACTGCTGATGACTAGGAAAAAAACTGGTTATTAGTTTGAATTAATTTTAATAAACTTTCTTTAAAAAAGAAGCATGACTTCCTTTCCAAAATACAGTTATAATCAATTTTACACTGGAGGTGTAAACCTAAAATATGGCATATTGATGAGTAAGAAAATGCTACACACAGCACATTCGGAAATATGTCTTTGTCCTCTTAAAAATGACCCCGACCAGATTTAGTATCTACACAAAACCGGTTTGCAATGACTTCAAAATGTACACCTCCTTTAATTTTCTTACCACTTAAAGATAAATTCACTGAAAGAAAGCAAAATATCTGATTAAACTAACATATTCATCAAACCTTCGATCAAATCTCTGGAGTGAAATAAAACTCCAATGGCAAATCCTTTTTATAAATCTCTGGCTGAACAAACTACTGTGATTTTGAAGTATAAAACCTCCCCTAAAGCTGGCAGGTGGGCGTAAATCACTAGTTTGAAAACGAATTGCAAGAGAGAAAAACCCCCGGTCAAGGGGCAAGTTGCTTCACTGTGGGTGGGAAGTGTCAGGGGCGAGGCAAAGCCAGAATGGCAATTTCTCAGGGCTCTACTTTATTAATCAATTACGGGGTGCTGGTCGAGTCCTCGGAACCTCAACCCAGTTTGGGGAAAACGGACCAACCCTACTTAATTTTCTCCAGCAAGGAAACTTGGGTGGTTGGGGGGAACAATACGTTATTCTTGCAGATAAATCAAACCTGGCTGGGATCGTGGGATCATTTGGCCTTTTGGGGAGTCTTCTTCCCCAACTCCGGCCAGAGTCTGGAAGGTGGGATACAAAAGGCAGGGGACGAGCCCCCTCGGGGGTCCATGCTCAGGCCGATGGAAGGTGGGAAGCTCAACTCCCGCTACCTCCTCCCCGCCCGCGCCCTGCTTCCGGGCGGGGGGCATGGGCCCCCGCAAGGCGAAGTTCTCCCAGGCAGGCGCCCCCATCCCCGAAGCAAGGGCGGAATCGGGACAAGCCCCGATGACAGACGCCAAGACTTTGGGGCGCGAAGGACACGCTCCGCGCTCTGGCGCCGGCTGGGCTAGCGGGGTGCTCCCTCCCCGGGGAACGCGCTCCCCAATCCGTCCCTCCCCACACCTCGGCCCCGCGGAGAGGGCGGCAGGGGTCCCGCGGGGGCCTCACCAGGCGGAGCTGGCTAATTTCGTCGTAGGACATAAAGCTGAGGATGTTCTCGATGGCTACGATGGGCAGCGCCACCAGCGTGTTGTTTTGAGGCAGCTGGTCCGGAGCCAGCGTCGGGGCTGGGGGCGCCTGGGACCCCGGCTGCGGGGGCTGGGACGGGGGCGGTGGGGGCAGTCGCTGGGTAGAGCCGATGGCCGAAGACGAGCCGCTGTCGCCGTGGCCGCCGCCTCCTTCTTCGGCCATCCGCTCCTCCGACGCCGCCGCCATCTTGGGGGTTTGATTCCTTCCCCCCACTGCAAGGGGAACGGGGCACTTCCGGTGCGTCACTTCCTTACTTGAGCAGCCGGGGAGGGGACACCTGGAGGAGAGGGAGGAGCCTATGGGTGACAGGCGGAGACAGGCGCACACATTGCGGTTTGTTCGAGTGTCAATGAGAGAAGATGCAGTAAACCCCTGGAAAGGTGATCTTTTACCTAAAAGTGGAAAGAACTTGAAGGCAAGGCAACCCTGTCTGTTAAAATTTACTTCTCCCGCTGCAGTTTTCCTAAAGAGCTTCCTGACAAAGGATGATAAGAATCATGTCGCCTAATAAGTGTAGACAGAACGGTGTCGTGAGAATATCATCATCTTTCAAGAATCATAGTAATAATTGATTTAGGCAAATAAAAAGGAATGAAGTATTGATTAAAACTACCACACGGATGAAGCTTGCAAATGTTAAATGAAAGAAGCCAGACACAAAGGATCGCATATTGTATGATTTTATTTACATGAAATGTCTGAAATGGCCAAATCCATAGAGACAGAAAGTAGATTTGTGGTTTCCAGAGGCAAAAGGGAGTGGAGGAAAGGGGAGTGTTAGCTAAAGGGTGCAGGGTTTCCTTTTTGGGTGAGGAAAATGTTTTGGAATTTGGTAATGGTGATGGTTGCACAACCTTGTGATTATACTAAAAACCACTGACTGGTGCACTTTAAAGTAGTGAATTTTAAAATATGTGAGTTGTAAATATCTCAATAAAATTTTTGATTTAGGCAAGAATCATTGAAAGATGCTAAAACTAGAAAGTAAAGATGTGATGTGCAGCATAATATTTACATAGTCTCAAAATAACCCCTCACGAATTACATATTAATTACAAAGAAGTTTACAATAGAGAAATTTGGTGGACACCAACACCACAAAATGATCAAAATTAACACCACGAATTATAGGATGAATAGACATCACACGCCTCCGGATATGACATCCTGAAAAAGACATAACATAATGTAATATTCTTGCAAAAAAAATGCATAACCTGTATTTGAAGCAGACAAATCTAGATAATTGCTCCATACTCTTCAAAAATATTAATGTCATCAAAGCCTAAGGATTTGTACTAAATTAAGAGACTAAAGAGACAAGAAAACTAAATTCATGGGTGATCTTGAATTGGAGTAGGGAAAATACCTATAAAGAACATTACTGTGGCCAACCTATAAAGAACATTACTGTGGCCAACTTTGAATATGAACTATACATGAAATAATAATATTGTAACCATATTAAATTTCCTGCTTCGGGTAATCTTATTGGAGTCTTGTAAGACAATGCCCTTGTTCTTATGAAATGCACAGTGAAGTATTTAGAGGTAAAGGGGTGTAATGTCTCAATTTGTTCTCAAATAGTTCAACGGAGAATGAAATTAGTTGAGCAAATATAAATGTAAACAATTGGTGAATCTGGATGAAGACTGTATGAGAGTCCATTGTACTATGTTGCAATTATTCCAAATTAAAAAGTTTTTAAAGGTTGCTTAATATTTTTATATTTTTATATCTTCATAATATCCTATGACAAAGATCAAAGTACAAAAATCACTATATCTTGAAGCATTCTGTTCTTTAATTCTGAGTCTTAATCTTAAAGTTATAAGATGTCCTTTCTTTTGCAGCTTTGGTTTAGAATCTAATTGTTGCACGGTAGATAGGAAAACTGCAGAAAGAGCTAAGTGACCAAAGGCTACAGGAGAGGGTGGAGGTGACAACTAAGGCAAAGAGATTAATTGGAAGTGGTGGGGGTGGTTAGCTTGTCCGGACTGGCATCATTTCCTCATTCATGGGCAAATGAACGATTGGTCATTTTACCTATCATTGTTGCAAATTGTCAAACTCTTCGAAGTTATTTCTTAGGTTCTTCTACCCCAGGCTTGTTTAACATTTAATAAGTTCTTTATGCCTAAATATTTTTCACACATTCCGATATTTATAACATGTTAGTTTTAGCTCCACAATAGATTATAATTTCACTTTTCTACTTAGGGTATTGCTCTCTCTTCGTAGAACCTTTTACAATTTGGTCTGAAATGAATTCATTTTCTACCTTGTTTTATTAAAGTTAGATATTTTCTTGATAGATTGGATTGAAGTCGAACTTCTGTATATGGAATCATGCTTTAAATACATTACTGGGCTTTCATTATAAAGGAAATCTATAGAAAAATTTTTAAAAAGTGAATTGTTATTCCCTAACTTAATTTGTCTGTTCCTTAAATCCGCTAGTTCAATGCAGTTTTATTTTGCATAAAAGGGGTTATTATTTTTTTTTTCTTTCCCCTTATCTCTCCACATGTGATCAACTAGTTAACATCTACTGCTGATCTAAACAACATAATACAACTTTGGAAACAATTTAAACCACTTCCTGCCAGTAAGCTCATTCACATTGTCCTCTGTTTATGTGTATTGGATCTGTGCCTTTACGTTCCCTACACATTTTTTTAATAGAGAAAATTTCAAAACAAATGTTTGCTTTGTTTTAGTTATTAAAATCAATGCTTGTTTTGGAGATGCTTTCCAATCAAAACAAGTACTTGTAACTAAAACAAATACTTGAACTTTTAGGAGTTCTGGGTTTTAAGTGTGGTTTTATGCCATCAAAGTACCATATGACCTTTGCAAGATAATGATCTCAAGTACTGAACGGACATATGCATCTTAAGATCTGTTTCTATTTTCATGTTTATACAAGGGATAATATTACCTTCCTTCTTTCAGCTCACAAAGTTCTTAAGAGCATGAGTGAGAGAGCAAATGGGTGGAGTTTTGAATTCTTCAGATTAAAGCTGTTCAAGTCAATTTACTCTAATGCAGGCACTGGACGTTTTCCTGGCCTCCTTATCTATGTGCCTTCCTGGTGAGGGTGTGCGTTGAGGGGAGAGGGTCAGGTTGGGTGCAGTGAAGTCTGGTGAGGAGAGATATAAGCTCTTCAATGGCACTTTCACAGGAAGATGGGATTTATATATGAAAAAGATGAAACTAAAACCAGTTTTTCCTACTTGTTAGCAGACTGGTTAATATATATAGAAAGAAGGATGAGTGCATAGACTAAGAAGAATTTTGAGAGTCATTCTAGATTGTAATTAACTATTTTTTCTTTTTAATTGTAATACAAAACACACAACACAAAGTTTACTGTCTTAACCATTTTTAAGTGTACAGTTCAGTAGAGTGAAATATATTCACATTGCTATACAATCAATCTCCAGAACTCTTTCATCTTGCAAAACTGAAACTCTATATGCATTAAATAACAACTCCCCAATCTTCCCTCCCCTAGCCCTTGGTAACCACCATTCTATTTTTTTATTTCTATGAATTTGACTACTCCAGATCCCTCATATAAGTGGAATCATACCTGTATTTGCCTTTTTGTTACTGGTTTATTTCACTTAGCATAATGTCCTCAAGGCTCATCCATGTCGTAGCCTGTGTCAGAATTTCCTTCCTTTTTCAAGGCTGAATAATAGTGTGTGTGCGTGTGTGTGTGTGTGTGTGTGTGTGTGTGTGTATCACATTTTGTTTATCTATTCATCCATCAATGCACATGAGTGGCTTCTACCTCTTGGTTATTGTGAATAATGCTTCTGTAAATATGAATGTACAATATTTTTTTGAGATTCCGCTTTCAGTTGCATTGCTTAAATACCACAGAGCGGAGTTGCTGGATCATATAGTAGTTCCATTTTAAATTTTTTAAGGAAGACCATACTGTTTTCCGTAGCAGCTACACTATTTTATATTCCAACAACAGTGCACAAGGGTTCCAATTTCTCTACATCCTTGCCAACACTTGTAATTTTCATTTTTTCTAGCACTATTTGTGGAAGAGCCTGTCTTTTCTCCGTTGAATGGTCTCGGCCCCCTCGTCAAAGATCACTTGACCATATGAGAGGGTTTATTTCTGGGCTCTCTGTTCCGTTCCTGTGGTCTCTATGTCTGTCTTTGTGCTGCCGTCCTATCTCAGCGACTTGCTCTCATAGTTGTGCTGTAGACCTCATCATTATTAGTAACTGCAGCTTTTTTATATCTGTTTCAAACATCCCCATTTCTGCCCATCTCCTCTTATCCTTGCAGCTCACTCTCTCTAGTATCTCAATGTTAATAATCCCCTGAACCCACTCCATCCATGGATCCCACTAGCTTTTTCGTGTACCTCATCCTTTTCATAGCATCCTAATGCTCAGCTTCCATCGATAGCCATTATCATTACTCCGTCATGAAAGTCCTCTACTCTCTTGCCTTTTCTTGCTTGGTCATGCTTCTGGCTAAAATATAGTTTAAAATATGGTTAGAGTGTGATTCGATCCAACTCTCTCTTTACTCCTGTCTGCATTAGAGAGCTGAACATGGCTGCCAAAAAAGAAAAAAAAGTGCAACCGTGCCCACTGTTCTTATTTTAAATTATGATCATGACCCTCAGTTGGGCCTCACCGCTGCTCTGCCATCACCGTATACGTCCCAAGTTCACGCCCCTCTGCCATTTTTCTAAACGATCATTTCACACCTTGTCTCTTCTGAAAACTTTAGTATCCCCCGGCTCCCCCATCCCCCCACATCCAGTTATAGACCTACTTACTTACTTCAGAAATGGCAAAATAGAAGCAATTGGAGAACTTCTGCAAGCTCCCACTCCACATCCACCCATCCACCTGCACCTCCCCATGCACTCTGCCTTCTCTTTTGTTACTTTGGAAGAAATTTTCTAGTTCCCAGCCAAGGCTGACCTCTCCACTTGCGTACTAGATCTCATCTTCTCCCCCCTACTCAAAGAATCACTCCAGTAACTTTCCTTTCTTTCCATTAAAATTTCTCTCTTTACCTGATATTTCTCCTCAGTATACACACATGCCATTAGTTTTCCCACCTTAAAAAAAAAAAATCTCTTGACCTCACATACCCTTCCAGCTACTACGTCACCTCTCTCCTTCCCTTTATAGCAAAACTTCTTGAAAGAGTTGGCTGTGCTTGCTGCCTCTAATCTTATAAAGGTCGCCGGAACCTACTCATTGCTAAATCCAATGGCGGGTTTTTAGTTCTCGTCTTACTTGAGTTGTCAAGAGCATTCGACACAGTCGGTTGCCCTACCCTCTTTAAAACACTTTCCGCACTTGTTTTCAGGTCATTTGTCATCCTGATTTTCCTTCTATGCCACTGGTCTCTTCCCTCGATCGGTCTTCATCTCCCTCATCTCTTAACATTGGAGAGAGTGCCTCGGGGCTCAGTCCTTGGACTTCTCTGGATTCTCCGCATTCATTCTCTAGGTGACCTCATCTAGTGCCTTTTAAACCAAACGTATCTCCAGCTCAGTCCACTCTTGTGAATTTGAAGTTCAAATATGCAAGTGCCTAAGGAATATCTCCATTTGGATGGCTCATAGGCATTTCAAACTTAGCACCCCCCCAAATGACCGCATCCCCAACCGAGCTCCATCAAATGTGCTCTTTCCACAGTGTTTCTCAGCTCAGCCCCTAAACCTTAAAGTCATGCTTTTTTAAAAGACAATTTTATTGAGATATAAATCAAATATACAATTCACCCATTTACAGCATACGATTCAGTGGTTTCCAGTGTATTCATAGAGTTGTGCAACAATCACCACAATCGCTTGGGGAATGTTTTCGTGGCCCCGCACCCTTGGATGAAGGCGTTCCTGATTCCTCTCTCTCACAGCCCATCCATTCCATTGGCAAAGCCCGGAGGCTCTACCTTAGGAAGATGTCCTAAATATTCCTTCTCACTCCCTTCATTGCTTTTCCAAGCCACCATCCCCTCTTGCCTGGGTGCTTGTGACAGTTCCTTAACCAGTGTGCCTGCACCCTCCCTGGCCTCTTTGCGGTCTATTCTGAACCCCACAGCCAGAGCGATCCTGTTGTAGGGAACGTCAGCTCTCCTCTCTCTGCTTGATGATTTCCCTCCCAGTCCGTCAAAACTGAAGTCCTTACAAAGGCCCAGAAGACCCGACAAACTCCGGCCCTGTGACAGCTCTGACTTTGTCATTTACTGCTGTCCTCGTCACTCCTGAGCTTCAGTCATACTGGCCTCTTACCCTCCTCACGCCCAGCGTCCTCCCTCCTCGGGTCATTCCCTCCGCCGAAAGGTCCTTTTCCTAGACGTGGCCGTGGTTCACTTCTTCACATAAGTGGACTAACCATAAAGCAAGTGAAGCTTCAGCTTCAGCGTCCTTTACTTGCTGCGGCCCCCTTCTGTCACTTTCAGGGAACATTTTAATGAAGAGTGATAAGGGATGGCGAGTTGATAGCAGGGCAGCTGGATATTTGAATCTCAATATTCTAGTTAAGTCTAGAGGTCGCTGGACGTGACCTGCCCCTGTCTCCTGTTGCTTTCGGTCAGTATGTCTTGAAATTGTGGTCAGAGACTTGCATCAGAAGCACCTGGAGCATTTGTTAAAAATGGGGATTCTTAGGCCCTACTCAAGATCTACCAAATAGAAACTCTGAAAATTTCCACTGTAAATAAGCTCCATGCCTACTTCTCAGGCACAGATATGAGGATGGATTTTCTGTATTTCTACCCTGCCCCACCCCTGGCTCCCACCCTTCCCATCTATGAGGAAGCTGCTGTTTTTCGATTGCATAATCATGTACTCAACTTCATAGTACTGAAAGGATTCAGATTTTCTCATCGGTTAACTATTTAAGAACTCTTTTCTTTTTCTGGCGGTGATGACCTCCCCAGGACAACACCTCCTTCATCCCTCTCCAGAGAGAAAACGAGGAAACACAAAGAAGCACCTGGTGCAGAGCCCCAAGTGCTGCTTCACGAATGTGAAAGGCCCGGATGCTATAAAACCACCCCCGCCTTTGGCCATGAACACACAGTGGTTTTGTCTGTTGGCTGCTTCGCTGTCCTCCGTCAGCCTGAAGGAGGAGGGAGAGCAAGGCTCACGGAAGGATGTTTCTCTAGAAGGAAGCAGTCCTAAAAACACCCCGAATCAAGATGAGTGAGGAAGCACACCAACAAACGCATTTTGAATTAAAAATAAATAAATAAACGAACCCCCCCCCCCCAAAACCCCCTTTTTCGCTATTTTTCTCTTACTTTCGGACGCTGGCTTCTACTTTAGTGATTTTCATGAAGCTTTGAGGGGAATAGGTCATTCGATGTTTTTTAAAATTTAATTTTAATTAAAAAATTTTTTATTCAACTTTTTTTTTGATAAATACTTTTGCTTCCTTCCCCCCACACACTAAATTTGGATTTGTAATTCTTTTCAAGATAAACTTTCCTCATTTATCTGTGGACGCTTCAATACCTGGCATAGTGCCTTGAGTTAAGTTTGTCTAGAAAAGAAATACAAATCCAAATTTAGGGCTGAGGTCAGGAAGTTAGAAAGACTGTCCTCGGGCATGTGCTGCTGAAGAGCATCCATGGGGGCTGAGGGTATACATCATTTTGCTTTGCATAAAAAATTTTCTTATAAAAATGTATCCAATCAACATTAAAGAAAAGTTTGAAAACCTAAACTTCCTCTCCTGTTTTAATACAGTGACCTCACATCTCTGCAATTCCTTATGCACTCACATTTTACATACTTGTAAGCGTAAAAATACAGAAATTTTATTCTGATTTTAATTTTTTTTTTTTTTTTATAAAACCTATCAGGAACATTTTTCCTTGATGTTATACAAGGTTGGCAATTATAATGTTAAATGTCTATAAATTACCTATCCATTTGCCAAGTATTGGATATTTGGGTTGTTTCTAATTTTTTGTTTATATTATAGATGATGTAATAAATATTTTGTGTTTATAGGTTTTACCTTTTAAAACTTTTTTAAAAAATAGTTTCTCAGGAACGATATTAGTGAATTAAAGAGTTAGAATATTTTAAGGTCAAAGTGATTAAGCTTGAGATAGAAAATATTTCCTCACTGGTAGAAATTGGTTAACTAGTTTCATGTCTAAAATGCTTGCAAACCTATAATATGTCTCCTCTACTTCATTATATTTAAGAGTGCATTTGTCTTTATTCATACATTAACTGTTTAGTAAGAATGCCATTTATATAGAACAGTCAAGGATAGCCTCTCTGTTGAGGCCTTGGGGATCTGTGGAGCAATGTCAATGTCATCGAAGGCAGGGAAACAAGTCGAAGGTCCTGAGACAGACAGATGTGTGCTTGAGAATATGTGAATGTGGGAGAGAGCATTGCGGGCAGATCCTGTAGGGTCCTGTGGGCCGTGTAAGCACTTTGGAGTATATCCTGAATAAGAAAGGAAAGGGTTGGGGAGTTTTGAGCAGAGTCACATGAGCCGATGTATTGTAAATGGATCATTCTGGCCACAGTGGGGAGAAGACTATGAAGCCAGTGGGAATGGAAGCGGGGAGACCAGTTAGGAGTGTCTCGCATCAGGCAGGAGGTGATGGGGGCTTGGACCAGGGTGGAAGAGGGGAAGATAAGTGAGAGGAGATCCGATTTTAGATACCCTTTGAAAAGAAACTAAATATGAATGAAATAAAGAGAGTCAAAGACGACTTGCAAAATCTGCACATGTGAAAGAATGAAGTGGACATTTCCTGAGATGGGGACACCTGGGAGGAACAGGTTTGGGGTGAGGGGAATCAGGGTCATTTTGAACATGTTATGTTTCCTTTAAAATCAGCTTTGTAGAGGAATAATTCGCATGCAGTAAAGTGTACACATTTTCATTACACTGTTTGATGAGTTATGTTCAGTGTATATACTCATGCAGCCACCTCCGCAGTCAAGATATAGACATTTTCATCATCCCAAAAGGTTCCCTTCTGCCCCTTCCCAGTCAATCCCCACTCCCTACACTCCTTGCTCCAGGCGACCGCTGATGTGCGTTCTATCATCATTTGATGTTTTTGTCCCCGAGTTTTGTGTAAATGGGATCATAAGCCCTGGGGAGAGGGGGACAAACCAGACCCGGCCCACTGTGTGCTTTGAAGTCCATGCCACCTTTGATAATGATGGAGATCTCAGGACCTGTCCACAGAGGCACGCCCCATGTCCCCTACTTTCTTAGGACTTTGAGAATCACTGCTTCTCTGTATTCTCTGCAGCCAAGAAGAGCTTTTTGAGCATAACTTTCAGAAATTTCTGCAATAAAAATATGCATTTTCTTTTTTCCTAATGTGAAATAATATTATAACATTATGATGTGATTTCGGCTCATACAGTGTACTTCTCCAGGTTCTGAGAAGTCCCTCTCACTAGTGGGGGCGGTTCTTACTCTGGAGAATCTCTTGTTTATTCTAATAATCACATGGAAGTTGGGTGGCTGACCGATGGCATTGATCTGCCGAGGGACCTTCTGGGAAGACGTCGTGCGGCATTTTGCCTCATCCTGCCTCACTTTAAGTGCTTGGCCTTTTATGGATACCGAGCATTTAACGATCACAGGCCAAAGCAATTACTCATGTCTTTGTTTTATGTCCCTTGGCTTCCTGATATTATTTTTAATACTTCTTCCATAATCATATAATAGCTTCATTTATAAGGTCATTGGGATCCAGGAAATAATGAGCATTCGAACAGTTTAGCCAGAGACTTCAAATAGCTACATGAGGCAGAATGTTCCCAGCTGGGCTGTTGAGGGTAGTGTCGTATGATTTAGATTTTGCAGCAAAGAAATGTAAAAGTATCATATTGCAATTGCAAAAAGAGAAGATGTAAGTGTTGGGATCTACTGTGTCCCAGTAGCAAATTTAAAATTCGACTAGTGGGACAGCAGCATATGGGGGGTTCCTTTACGGAACAGGGTTCGTTTGTCAAAATGAAGGAAGCAGTTGATTTATTTAGGGACTTATATCCTCCTCTTCTTCCCCCTCCTCTTCTTTATGATAACACTAAATGTCATAGTGATTTTGTACTTTTAACCCAAGATTTTTGACCCAGGATTTCACAGAATTTTCACGAACGCTCAAACCACCAAAGAGCGGATATCAGAGAGAGTAGGAACAAAAAAACTTTGAGAAAGAAAAAATGAAGAGAGAGTGAGAAGGTAGCATTGCATTCATTTTTCAAGTTAATCTCATATCTGTGCATGTGTTGAGCCATCAGCAGGAAGCTGGCTGACACTGTTGCCGTCACCTTACGAATGTTTCGTGACTGTCGATGGCTATATCACACAATATAGCTTTTATGAGAGCCTACAGGAAAAATTTTTCTCTGGTTTTCAACCAGGAATAGTTATTCTTTTCCTGTGTAACTAGTTGTTTTAATCTCTGAGAGCACCGGGAATCTTGAAAATGATCATGTCTTTTTCCTCCTCTGTCCTGGAATCCTGAACATTCAGAGTCCAGAATTTTTGCCTCCCATCTCTACCCAGCGATAGATGAGCCCACCCAGCTTCCTTCTATTTTTTCTATCCTTATATTATCTTCATTCTGATTTTCTTACTTGATTTTATTTTAATTTTATTACAGTGTATTATGGACTATTGAGATACTTTATATCTTCTTTGGAGACAATGACATATAAATAAATAGTAGTTAAAAACTGGAGGGGAGAAACTTGTAGATAGTAAGGAAACTCAGACAATTATCCTGTGGTTTTGCAGTTTGAGTTTTTATCAGAGGCAGTGTAATGTAGTGTTTTAAATGCATGGGTTTTGGACTCTGGCCACTGCGGGGTTGGCGCTTTACTACTGCTTGCTTCCTGTTTGGTCTAAGTCACTTCATCTCTCTACGTGAGTAGTTTTCTGCTTAAGCAACTCCATCTCATTTTTTCATTTACTTAGCCTTACTATAGGAAATCTATTTGTTTGATTTAATCTTCTAGGTTCTCTGTATTTAGGACATCACTGTCTTTTAGTCATTATATAGTCAGTGTTTTCGTTATGTGTATTGTTCTGTGACAATTAACTCCTAAATTTAGCAAATCGAAATGACACACATTTATTATTTCATAGTTTCTGTGAGTCAGAATCTGGGAAGGTCTTAGCTGAGTCCTCTGCGTCAAGATTTCTGATAAGGCTGCAATCAAGGGTGTTATCTGAAAGCTCAACTGGGGAAGAATCAACTTCTAACCTCACCCACATGGGTATTGATGGGATTCAGATCTTTAAGCCTTGCCAGACTAAGGCCTCCCTTAGTACCCTGCCACTTGCTTCATCGAAGCCAGCAAGAGAGACGTTCTACTAGCAAAACGCAAGTCACAATCTTTTGTAACCTAGTGTAAAGAATTTGGTCTTTGCTCCCGGGTCCTGGGAGATAGCCTCTAAATCCTTAGAATTTCCTGAGCTATAGGATTGTCTTTGTTAATCCTGTTTGGCTACCCGAGCACACCTGAGTTTTTGCTGACATGATGACTTTGTACGGGAAGACCAACCTTGGGATGAGAGGGTTGGAACTCGCTCATCCTCTGGGAACGAAAAAGGGTTGGAGGTTGAGTTCAATCACATCACGTGACCAATAATTAAGTCAATCATGCATAAGTAATACAACTCCGATAGAAATTCTAAACAGTAAGCTCTAATGAGCTTCCTGGCTGGGGAACACATCAATGTACCAGGAGGTCTTGATTCCATAGGGAGAGGATATGGAAACTCTGAATTTGTCACCTTCCCCAACTTTGCTCTGTGTGTCTCTTCGTTTGCCTGGTCCTAATTCGTATCCTTTACAATAAAACAGTAGTTGTAAGTAGAGTACTTTCCTGAGTTCTGTGAGTTGTTCTAGTGGATGATTGAACCACAGAGGGTAGTGAGGATTCCCTGGATCTCTACCAGTTGCTCGGAAGTGACTTTGGCTTGGGGACCCCCATACTGTGGCATCTGAAGTGCAGGCAGTCTTGTTGGGGAAGGTGCCCTTAAATCTATGGAGTTTGTACTCACTCCAGGTGGTTAGTGTCAGATTGCATTGCAGTGTTGCACCTGATCGTGAAGTGACCTCCCATTACCTTTGCTGTATTCTCTTGGATAGAAGCAAGTCACGAGGTTCAGCTCACACTGCAGGGAAAGGGAATTACATAAGGGCATGAGCACCAGGAGGCAGGGGACACTGGGAGCCTTGCCAGAAACTTTCTATCACAGCGTAGCCCACAGAGTATGGTGACTTGTCTTACAATATCTTGATTGATTATGTGCACATGAGATCATAGATTATGGAATTTTAATGCTATAAAGGACTTTAGATATTGCTTAGGCTATTTTACGGATGAGAAAAGTCAGGCTTAGTAAGCAGGTGTGTTGTTTGAGAGCATGCAGTGAGCTAGTGTCAAGGTCAGGACAAGAATCCAATGCTCTTTTCCTAATATCATGCTGACTAAATGATTTAATCTAGTCACCAAGTAAATTGGAACTGCCAAAGGTAAATAGTTACATCCCTTAAAGCATATCAACAAAGCTTATGAACTTCTTTGCAGAGACAGAAAAACACCAAGGAGGAGAAGATTTGAGTAAGGTCAAGGATTTTGAAAAGCAAAGATTTTAACTGGCAAAAAATTGTAAAAGCTATTTTTTCCCTGCACATAATGCATCGATTTTTTTTAATTAGAAAATTGAATTAAGAAGGAAGTGTAGGATTTCAGAGGCTAGAAAACAAGGTGCAGAAGCAAAAGGGAATTAAGCTTTAGATGAATAGTTCACAGAGTATTAGTAATGTTCTCTAGACTATGCCATAAATGAATGTAGCTTCTTGATGGGTGTTATAATCGGAGCAGAGGAGTTTAGAACCAGTACTGAAATGAATGTCGTACAGCCCTCAATGCGCTTGTTGACGTCGTATGATGAGCTGACGTGCTTAGACCTCTAATAAGATTGGCAGGAAAAAAACGCTGTTAGGACAAACTAAAGAAGCTAATTGTGGCTTCTGTAATTGGTTTACAAAGTAGTCACTTCATCTCTCTGTGTAGCTTCAGTTGTGACCCCCGAGCTGATTGCCAGGACACAGCAGCCATTGACGTTACTGGGTTTGGAGAGAGTGAGCAGAAAGCGATGGTGAGCTTCATTGTCAGAAAAGGCAGTAGGCAGCCTGCAAAATAAAGTTAAACTTCACACAGTGATTCAGGATTAATGGGGGCTGTGTCTTCCAAAGGCATTTTTGGAAGAAAGGACTTCTTACAGCAGAGGCATGGTCAAGTCATGTCACTGACCACAAACATGTCACTAACTCTCTACTGTCTTCACCGACAAGACTGTGCCCTTCAAGGTAGAAGTCAGATCGATATTCCAGGAGTGATGTCTCTCTCACCATACTCATAGTGAATCCTTTGTTCCATTCCAATGAGGTTACTCAGAGTTCTTCAGTCATATCCTGACATTCTTTTCTTCATCCTGTTCTCTCACTCGGTCTAAGACAATCTTACTACTCATTTACTGATTTTCCAGGTAAAGCCTGCTCTCCTCTGAGAGGCTTCATTCTACTCCGCTTTATCATTTCACAAAAGCCTAGCACTGTGCTAAGTGCTTTATAAATATTAACTCATGTAATTCTTACAAAAGCTTTAGGAGGTAGGTAATATTTTTACTGTCAAAGGAAGACTCTGAGACAGAAGTGTCTAGAAAAGGAAAGAAAAAGTTTATTTGCAAAGAAGGCAGGAGAATCAACCTTCAGAAGGTCTGGTTCAGCAAATACACAGGGATTTAAAGGGATAAAACATGGAAGGTTACCAAGGTTAACAAGTATCTGTTTGTGGTGGAAAAGCAACAACTTTCTCATATGATTATCTTATTCTCAAAAGTCATGACAACCTTCAGACACCAACATAGCAAAAATAAGAGATTAAAAAAAAATTTTTTTTTAAGGAGTTTATGGGAGGACCACAAACAAGGTGACGGTGATTTTGGTTTATCTCAGGTTCAAAGTATTTCCTCCTTCCTGCCCCCAACTATAGGGAATAAAGTGGGTAATATATTGGAAACAAGGCAAAGTGCCAGTTTTTGCTTCTACATTACCCCTTCCCCCCACCTCGGCTCTTTACAGATCAGGAGACAGGTAAAGCCACTTGCTCCAGGCCATGGGGCTGGCAAGTGGCAGAGCCAGGGTTTGAACAAGGCAGCTGGGCTCCACTGTGGAATGATGCCGCTTCATTTTCTAGTGTGCCTGCCTTCTCAGGAAGTTAATAGCTACTTAAAAAAATGCCTGCTCCATTCATTTGTCACTTAATGATGCATATCCTTCTGCCATTATTTCACTTTGCGTATCTGATGATCTCATTTCCTCACGAATAGCTGGGACTTCGTTAAGCAGGCATTTAGTCTAGCACGATAGATACAGGTGTCTATAAATATTCACAAATGGATGAATGACCTTCATGAGTGCATGAATGACCTTCAGATCGATTTCTACCTGTGCAAGTGGGTGGGGGACTGCTCGTTATTCATCAAACCCTTACTCATACTCATGGTTTTTGGAACGATCCGTAGCATTATCTTTGAACGAAAGCGAAATGTTGAAAATGGAAATTGAGATTTCTATTAGGCTCTAGAAAAGACTGCTGTTGGCTTAGGAATGACAAATTTAAGTTATTTTTCTTCCTATTTTCATTTAAATTCTTCTAGGCCTTCTGAAATGTCATCAAAGGACAAAATTTGGGGTGACAGCAAGGGGCTGCTGCCCTCCAGGACATAGTTCCCAACCTGTCCCCAAAGCAGTGATCGAGGAAAAATGGCTTACTCTTCCTATGCTTTCGTTTCCTATAAAACAAGCTTAAGAATCCGTCAATATAATGATCTCCCAAAGAGTGAAGATGACAAATGTCAGCAATAAGCTTTTCAAGTGAAAGAGATTCGTAATAATATTTTTGCTAAAAGCCATCAATATACTTCACAGGCTAGAAAAGGAACTACCTTTTTGTTTTTAGTGGAAAATAATGTGTTCTCAGCATTATCTAGAGCTGATTGCTGGTCAGGCATATACTGTTAGTGGGCTATTTTATGACCACATTTTAAACTCTTGCAATAAATAATTTCTGTCACAGAGCTTGACACATCATTGTACCACAGAGATATCCGGGACAGTATCACCTTCATCTCTGTAGCTTAAAAAATAATCTAACTTCCTCAAAGTATTTACATAGTTCATAGTATTCTTGCTTCTGCAAAGTGTTGGCTTCAAAGTACACACTTTGGTTGTCATTCTTTTGACATAGAGAATTTCTTAATGTTATTTTAACATACTAGAATATTGTATTCCTTTCCTACTTGGATAATTTCTCTCTCAAGTCAGTAGAAATTTCTTTTTATGAGATGTAAAGAAAACCACATGACTGTTCAATTTCTCTCTGAAGATGTAATAGTAGCATGCTACCTTAAATCTTTTTTGGAATAAGGCAGGTTCTATACAACACACAAGCCAACACATTTTAAAAACTAATTATGGTACAAGGATGAACTTTCCAACGAATTCACGGGAATACATCATCATTCTATTTTTGGGTAAGCCATGCGCTGTGTCATCGTAAGCCAATAAAAGATTTGGTTCTGGCTTAGGTAGTTATTGCAGTTGTTATATTTGCCCACTGACTGTTGGTTTTGGCTCTTATTTTTTCTTCATTTTTTTCCCATTTCCCTTCAGGAACCATTTCACTTTCCCTTCACGGGTTCACGAATTCCCCCAAACGTTCTCGGCACTAGGATCTCTTGAGATTGAAGTCTTTGGCTGCCCTTGGTCCTAGCTGGGTGAGTTTCTATTCTCTGCTAAATTTTATCACTGGCCATTTAAAGACACCTCGAGGTGCTCCACAGAAAAGGGCTAATACGACAAGAGACTACAAGATGCATGGTGATAAGCTGCCCAGAATGAAGCCGAGCAGAGCTGAGTACCCAGCAGAGTACCCTGGCCATTTTGACATCCTATCCTGCACCCAGTCTCCTTGTTCCCCAATTCTAAGGGTCATATTCTGGAGAAGTGCATAGTATCATTGTTTCGCTAGTGCCCCTGACAGCGTTCAATCTCCCTGCCCCCGTTTGTCTGTCTCTCCCTTTCCCATGACCTTGGTTAGAAGGATGAAGAGGGGCTCAGTTTGGGGTACCCTCAATTGCAGCTCTTCTGTAGCCGAGAGCAAAATGTTTTTCAAGACAGGGAAGAATAAGGGGCGCGATGAGAATGTGATTCTTCAGGGAGGCCCTGACTGTGTGACGGGGACATGGTTCCTACGAGGCAAGCCCCTGCTATGACACAGCCATGGTCTTAGAAGTTATTGTCTTAGAATTTCCTTAGGAGAGTCTAGCCACTCAACCGGCCCGCAGCATCGTCTGGACAAAGGGAGTCTAGTTCTTTGGTGGGGCATAGTTCTATTTTCAGATATTGCGCTGGACATTACTTTCCATCTGAAAACTTATGCCTTTCAGTTCTGGGAAATTTTCTTGAATTATTTCTTTGATGATTTTTCTCTCCGTCATTTTTTTCTCTCCTTTCCTTATAGAACTCTTGCTATTCAAATGTCAGACATTCTTGAATGATCCTTGTATTTTCTGATCTCCACACTCCTATTTCTCACCTTTGTATTATTTTTGCACCATTTTCTGGGAAATTTCTTCAATTCTTACCTTCCGAACCTTTTACTGAGATTTTCATTTCTGCTAATGGTCTCTAAATATTCTTATTCATGAATGTGATATCTTCTTATCTTCCTGAGGTTACTAATTATAGTTTTGTGATGTCTTGTTATCTCTGCAATCTCTGTTTCTTCCAAGGTTTGGTTTTTTTTTTTTTTTTCTGATTAGTTTGTTGCGATCTGTTTTCCATGCTGCAGATTTCCTCAGGTGCCCGGTGAGCCTTAGATTTCTAGATTTAAGAGAGACGCCCTTGAAGGTTGTTTGGAAGCTCCAAGTGCCTGAGTGGGTTTTATTTGTGAGCTTCACCTATGATGATCTGCGTGAGGCGTGTCCCTGAGGAACTCTTAAAGTCCGAGTTCTGAGGTCTCTCCTCCTGGACTGGTTGGACTCTGTGCAGAAGGAATCTTTAATATTTTGCCTGTAGGAAAGAAGTTGAGCTGAAAATATTCCCTTTAACCCCCTAAAACAGTATTGTCCAGATAAAATGCCTTCTACTAACAGGATGGGGATTGGGCTCCAGGAGTCTTTTGGCTTCTTAAAGCAACCTCATGCAACCAATCTGTTTTAGCCCACCTCCCTCTGCACTTCCAGTAAAACCTCAAGCCATAAATTTCTGAGCCTAAAAGGTGCACATCTTAGGGCTTCTTGGCTTTCCCTTCTGTTGGCTTAAAAACTGGCTAAGTCAGTTACCACTTGTCCATAGCTTTTCAGGTTCTAAAGTTTTATTGCTGCTATGGCCTTCCCATTTTCTTTCTTAGTGAGTTTGTGTCTTTAAAAAAAAAAATCCTGTTGGATTGATTTATTGCGGTTTTAGGAGGAAGCAAAGTAAATGGAGAGTTCAGTCTGCCCTCTTAATTCAGAGTTCCCTCGGCTGGGCTTCCTGGTTTAACTCTTTGCTTCTCTGGACCTGTTTCTTAATCCCTTTTCCTTTAAGGGGAGTTACTGATCCCCTTTCGCCTTGGTTTTTCTTATAGGCTCTTTCAACATGAACAAGATTAAATCCAACAGGGATAAACTTTAAGATTCTATACTGCAAATAAAAACCCCAATTAAACAACACAGAATGTCGGAGGTGTTACTTAATGCCCACGCATGTGAAGAAGACTATATAATAAGATCAATGCCATTCAATGATGTGCTATGACTGCACTTCAAATGCTAAAATTCATATGCGGGCTGCATTAAGAGAAGTTGCATGCTCTGCTTGGTATCTACCTGTGGATGCCATGGCATTCCCTACCGCATACTTTAAGAAGGATAATGACGGCATAGAACAGAACCAGACAATAGTAAATGAGCAGAGATGGCGCTTGAAATCTCAGCATATGAGGAATGCGTGAAGCAACTAACAATGCTTTGCCTGAGACAGAGAACACAAAGGGGAAATGTAAAGAGCTGTCACGTGGGTGAAGGATTAAATTTGGATTATGTTGTCTAGGAGGCTAGAATTGGGACTAACAGTAGAAAGGAGAGGGAGGAGGGGGCAGTTCAAGATAAAGAAGACCTTTTCCTGATAAGAGCTGTTTAGAAAGGGCATGGGCTAGTCCTGGCGAGGCTGGTCTGTGTCCCCAAAGGCCTCGTTGTTGAATTAAGTAACTTTCTAAGAGCCCTTCCAGCCTTGCGATTCCCTCTTAAGGTTAAAGGCTCATTCAGAGCTGGAAAGGCTAACGATGTGATTCCGAATGACCTTCCTCACTTTTTACAGACGAAGGAATGGAGAGCCAGCCAGTCAGTGCCTGAGCGAGTTCTCCCGCCGAGCCTTCTAACTCACCACCTAGCATGCCTTCTGGTCGTCCACGGGAGCCTTTTATTGTCAAAGCTGCTCTTGTTATCTATGATACCCTGACATATATCAACATTTAGAATAACAGTTTCCCCACGGAATGGAAGTAATTCTGTATACTATGCCTACGTGTTTGTAAGTGATAAAGATGTCCCACTAATTTACACTCCTCTGTCTCTGTCTTACGTGGACGCCCAGCTTGCTGTGCTCGGTGTGAGCGACGTGGTTGGCTCAGCAGCAGGTCCATGGCTGAATATCTTTGTCCTGCGATCCAGGGCGCATTCGGAGGGCTGTGCTCTGTGTTTTGTGAAGTCTGTCTTTGAAAAGTCTGCCTCTCATTAGTGTCCTGAAACTAGCGATGATAAATGAACCTCATGTGTCTAATATATGAAATCCAGGCCTTAAGCAAGTCACATGCCCCCTCGCATTTGGTCATTTGTGTGGTCACTGAGTCCTTGGATTGTCTCTTTTCATTAATCGTGAGCTCTGGTCTTGGCCATTTAGTCTAAAAACATCTCTGTCCTCCCCAGACTGTGAAGATTGGCCTGGTCCAGGAGCCTAACAATCAGAATTAAGAATCGGGCGGAAGGCAAGGATCTACGCAGGCAGAATAAACATCAAGGAGCATGCTGGTGCCAGAGGTTAAGGATGGGGCAGGAATCCAGGGAGACAAGTCACAAGTTAAAGGGCAAACAGAAAGGCCCAAATCTAGGCAGATGAGGAGGTCAGGCACAGGGGCCGGAACTCAGAACACTGTGATGGGCACCTTCTTCCTGGGCAATTCAGAAATCTGGGATTGCATGGGCATAAGCTTGAAAGTCACTTGTCACTGTGATTGTACCTGGTTGGAGAGGGGATCTGGTAGATTCTGTTGACCTAATAGCTTTGAGAATGTCGTATTTTCTCCTAAATGACCACCTAAAGAGAAAACTGTATGATGACACTTATAATATTTGGCAAATACAGAGCAAGCCTACCCACAATACCAATTAATTCATTCCCTTAAATTTCAATTGGAGAAAAAAAATTCATTTTTGGGAGATAGATAGCAGGCAGTTATGTTTATAAACACCGATGCTACAGTTTTAGGGACCGATGGGGCAAAATTTGAAACAGCTTTTCATGTCTGACCGTCAGAAACGAGTCACAACCCCCTACTAGTGGGGTCCTGTTTCAGCTTCTCCTTGCCCCTTCGCTGTAGCAGAATAGCACCCATCTTTTTGACTGGGTGAGGGTCAGGAGGTCACGGTGGAGAATAATATTCAGTGAGTGACATGTCTCCGTAGTGACTAAATTCAAATTTCTTCGTGGGCAGGATGGGTGACCACAGACGAAATGCTCCGTAACCCATGACCAGGCCACTGAGTCATCTAGTCTGAAGTGACAGGCAACCATTAAAGTAAATCACACGGTGGTGAAAGGGGTCCAGGAAAGAAGTGCTGGCCTTCTTCTTTGCAAACCTCTTCTTTTTCTTAGCTTTGGCTCATTTTATTTTTAGGAAGTATAATTGTTCCCCTTGATCCAATCAAGTGGGGATTTCTTTTCTTACATTTTTTGGCAAGACTTGACTATAATAAACCTTATCCTGGGAGACTTCCTGGTTATCTTTGAAATGGGGGGTGGGGATGGGAAAGCATAAAATAATTTAAAAAAAACCAAACAACCCCCAAACCCCACAACCTATGGTTGGAAAAACTTTCGGAGGTTATTTAACTCGCCTGTGTAACAGCTTCACTTGAAGCTCGAACTATTTCAGGAAACGGAATTTCCTAAAGACTTTCAGGGAAGAAGTGCTCAGAACCATTTTAGATACTTCGGCAGGTCCTAAGGACTGGGTTTCTGCCCAGTGCATCCCTGTGTCCCTCGCTTCTATAAAGGATTAAGCCCGGTGGGATTCTGCAGAGCTGTTTGGTTTTACACGATTCAGTGGGGAAGTTAATTCCAAAAGGGGGCAGCGACAGGATGTCCTGCTCAGATTCTACTCACATTGTCACCAGAGCTCATCTTAATATTTGGAGCACGCTTTTAAAACCAGCGTTGGGCGTATGACAGGTACAGATGAGGTCACTCAGGAACCGATGGCTTGGTACACTACTCGGCGATCTTGCTTTTGTACCAAAGATGATGCTTTTTCTCTGGGTAAAGATTTGTCGGGTCTCTGGTTCGTGCTGGGGGACAGTGAGTTCCAGTGGAGCCCTCAGCCTGTCCTCTCGTGATCAACTCTAAGCTGTAAAAGTGGCGGTGATTAGTGAGGCTGGGTGTGTGCTGTTGCTAGGAATAAGTTTATATTTTGGGAGGTTTTTCATGAGAAAGGTTTATAACTGACTTTGAACAAATTAAGTAAAAAAGAAAAGAACGAAATTTATCCTTAAAAATGATCAAATAGCAATGGAATTTTGAGATCCTAACAGCCTGTAAATTTATTTATTTATTTTGAGAGGGTTTAGGTTGTAACTTCCTTTTCATGCCCTTTCGTCTTTTACCCCTTCAATATCTTCCTCAAAAAGATGGCCTGTGGGGTTTCTGGGAAGTGAGGACACACTTACTGCTTGCTTGCGGCAGTCTGTCTCTTACAGAAGGCGATTAGATTCCCTTTAAGATTTTTGAAGTCATCGCCAAAAGTTATCTTTTTATATCTTGACCAACGGGCTTTTGCTTGACCAGTATCATTTTGTACTTTATGTGTCAAAAGCTGAAAAAATAGATTTACTGCAATGTCTCTCTCCTATGCACCTTAGTCTGTAGTCTGCATAGCATGTTATCGGAGGTCAAAAAAATTATGATTGTTATTATTGTCATCAAAAAATAATAGTAATAATAATATCAGACAGACTTTTCAGTTATTGTTCAAAGATAAGTCTAAGATACTTTTACAGACAAACAGCCAAGAAAGCTACCTTTGTCATCTTGGTAAATTGCTTAGCAAATGCTGTGTTCCACGGGGTGCTTTAGGCAGAGATGCTTGCCTTTGCTAGTCATCATTCAAAAATCCTGTGCCAAACCTCACTTTACTTTCAATTTTTCCAAACCTCTTTCTTAGATTCCTCAGTATCTGAGCTTACCAAACACCACGGCTTCGAAATCCCTCAGGATTCTCTTCCCTTAGTAAAAGTACCCAAATTATATTACTCTACTACTTCTTGTGAAAATGAAACTAAACCGAAAAACAAACCTGCCCTTTTAGAAAAGAAAAGATTTAAATTCATACTGCTCACAAGTGAGCTGTGGAAAAAGTTATGTAACAGCCAACAGATGTTAGTGGACGTGAGTCTATAAATTAACCACGAGTGTCGATGTATTTGTCTCTTGAATCAGATGCATAATACTTTAGATTAGACTGTTTGTGAAAGGAAGGCCTCGAAGAACACAAAGCAGGAGCCCCGGGGAGCAGCTCTTCCGGCTCACTCCATCACTCCACTCGGCCTCTCCAGGCGATTTACCAGGGAGGAGGGGACCCTGAGTTCGTCCTCTTTTCCTTCTCCGATTTCATCCCTTCTGTTCTGCCGCGGCTGCGCAATGGGCTCCACAGAGCTACTCTCGTTAAAGGGTTTGGCTCAGAATCCATCGTCTTCACATGGTTCCCTTATTCCGTTCTGTCCTAGGGTTGTCCATGGATATAGACTTTGTGACTCCAGTGTCCTAATAAGATTTTTTTTTCTATCCTCTTTCTTATATCCCTGGATTTAGAAGAGGTATCCTCTTTGATTCTTTAGTTTCTGTTCTCAATCTGTCCTAGGAACAAGTTTGCCAATATTTTTAACCTTTTTAAATAGAAGTATATTTGCCATATCAGACTGCATAAGTTTAAGGCATACAATGCGTTGATTTGCTACATTTATATATTACAATATGATTACTACTGTAGCATCAGCTAATACTTCTTTCACTTACAAATATCTTTGTGTGTATGTATGTGTGTGTGTGTGTGTGGTGGGAATAATTAAGATCTAGTCTCTTAGCAAGTCGGTGTTTATCTACTTTTCCCCTCATGTTAGACAGGCCTCTTCTGCAGTGCTGCTGTCTGATAGGTGCTTCATAATATTTGTTAAAACTGAATAGAGCTAAGTCAGAAAGCTGTAATGATGTGTGTCTTACCTGTGAGCCTGTTCATAGCTCTAATACGACAGAGGGAATTAGACACGTGAGAGGAGCTCAGGGGAGCCACTATATGGCCCACAGTTTAGTTCATTAGATTTTTCCCAGTTTAGTTTATTTTTAGATGTTGTTCCCCTTTGGTGATTAGCTATCGCACCTATGAAGCCCACACATTTCTAAAATCAGAAAGTCAGGACTTCGGCCCATTTAGAAACATCTCAAAGCTCAAGCACTAACGATATTCAAAAAAAATGTTTTATTAGTAATCATTTCTCCGAAACTATAGAATAAAATGGTTTTATAAAAATACCAAGAATGGCGATGTTGATGATAATACAACCTTGTACTGTATTTGTCTGATAATTTCCCTACAGGTAATTTAGATGTTTCATAAATAACCATGTTTGTGTGTGTGGACTGGAAGGCCTCCATAGGTGAGAAATTTTGAAGAACCTTAAGTAAAAGGGTCTTTTCTTGAAAATGGAAGCAAAATTTCACTGAACACTCGAGTCAGGGGAAAATGTTTGCAACTCCTTGCAAATCTGAATTGCTCAGAGAGCTCATTGCAGCTGCCTGTGTTTCTTTGCTTCTTGGAAGACGCTTGGGGAGCAGTATTTACCACTTACTATCTCCACCCCCTTCCAAATGCGGGGAGAAATAATAGCATTGAGGGGTCCCGATGCCTTTCGATTTGGACTCCCCAGTGGGTGTTTCTACGAAGAACCACATAGTATTCTATACAAATGCGTTTTAAATGTTCAGAGAGAGAAAGGTACAACCCCTCTAAAAGGAAATTTCTAGAAGGGACCAAGGACTAGTAGTTCCTGCTGCCCACCGTAAACTCCTTCCCTGTTTCTCTTCGTTCGAGCCGTCCCTTCTCTGCCAAGATCTGGATTCTTTTTCTGTATTTGTGAGGCCTGTTTCCCCCTCAGCCTATATACCTGTTCAAATTTTCTCCCGCCTAAAAAAACCCAGCTTTTCTGTATTACATTTCTTGATTTTTTTCCTTTATATCATTACTCAAAAGAATAGGGTACACAGTGTTTGACACAGAACAGGATACATTTTATTTTTGGAATATCGAAAGGAATACTGGTTTTGTAAAGACTTGTTTTGTAAAGAAAAACATTCTCTCCCTGAACAGTAAGCATTGATAAGGAAGGGGAGCTACGAGCGGAGGCAGTTTGAAAACACAGCCCCTCAAATTCTTTGACACTTTTCCCATTGAGAGGTGAACAGTGACCCCTCTCTTGGAATCTGGGCTCTGTGACTGTTTGGCCAATACGATGGAGTGGAAATAAACAGCGTCGGCCTCTGGGCCCAGGCCTTTAGAAGCCGGTGGCTCCCTCTACCTGTCTCTTGGATGTTCTCTCTTGGAACCTAGCTACCAGGAATGAGGAAACCCAGGCCGCACAAAGAGACTGTGCTTAGATATTCTGAGGTCCCAGCTGACAGCCAGCATCCGCCTCCAGATGGGTGAGGAAAGATGGCTCCATATGATCCAAACCCCTGTGGCTGAATCTTTCCACCCGAGGCCCCAGGCATCATGGAGTAGAGGCATGCTCTCCCAGGGGTGCCCTGTCAGAGACTCTCTGTTCCACAGAGTCTGCGACTACAAATAGGCGTTGAGGTGGCTTGTTACAAAGTCCTAGACAATTGGGATTTAGCTGATCTGTTCCTTTCTAAGCCTCACTTCCCTTTATTCCTAGATGGCAGGTGTCACTTTAAGTGGCCTGCTGTCTCCCACACGCTTCACTTCTTTGGGCCTATCTTGCCTCTTGGCAGGAGTCACAAACCCAAATGATTGCAAGAAGATGTAGGGCAGAATGCAGGAAGGATCTGGACCATAGAACTTTCTGTGATGATGGAAATGTTCTAAATCTATACTGTCGGGCAGATGAAATGTGGCCGGTGCAACTGAGGGGTTGAATTTTAAATTAATTTGAATTTCAAGTGTAAAAGCCACTACGGTATACGCTCGTGCAGCTCTAGACAACAGGTAGCAAGCTGCTATACCGGGGTAACCCCTGCCCAATCATATTGCGTCAGCATTTTTAACATAGAAATTCTATTGCACTTAGATTTTTAGAAACAGAACAAATGATACTAAAACCAGCAGATCCCTGCCCCACTCATTCCCCCAAAACATCCACTTTTACTTCATTTAAGCGTTCCTTCCGGTTGGTTTCTCTCTCTATAAAGAATATGCTAAACTGTTGTTTTTTTGTTTTATTCATTTTGGACATTATCTGTTGATTTCCTGTTATGATAAATGAAGTTTTAGGGAAGAGAATTGGAAAGATCATATCCCATCTTTTTAGCTTCATAAAATATAGCATCATCTCCCACCGTATTAGATTCCTATAACTACTCTGACATATTATCACAAATTTAGTGACTTAAAACAATAAACATTTAGCGTCTTATAGTTTCGTGGGTCAGCAGTTGACAAAAGTCCGACTGGGCTAAAACCAAGGTGTCAGCAGGGCTGTGCTCCTTTCCGGAGGCTCTAGGGAGAATCCTTCTCCTTGCCTTTTCCAGCTTCTGAAGGGTGCTCGAAGTCCTTGGCTCGTGGCCCCTTCCTCCATCTTGAAAGCCGAATGTTGCTTTTCTTCAATTGTTCTTCTGTAATCACATCCCCCTCTATGAACTCGGTCTAGAAAAGTTCTCTGATTTTAAGGGTCACGTGATTAGAGCAGTCCTACCCAGATAATCCAGGATCCTCTCTCACTTTCAAGGCCCTTAATGGAATCATGTCTGCAAAGTCCCTTTTGCCGTGAAGTTTATATGTTTATTCACAGGTTCTGGGGATTAAGACATAGACATCTTGAGGGTGCTATTACTTTGCTTCCCAGACTTCTCTTTCTTCCTCTCTGTATTCAGGGTTGACATTATGATGAGTAACCTTTTAAAGCACTGTGCTGGTAGGTTTATAAAGTCATCAGCTGTCCCCCGTAGATTTGTGCCCTTTACAGTATATGCATTTTGCTGAGCAGGACATAAGAAAACGTATCTGCAGGTCCTGTGTGGAGGCTGGTCTCCAGTCTATGCCAATTGTGCCAGAGGTGCAATTGGTGGTTCCTCATGGGCAGTTGATGAGTCTTGTTTCTCAGGGCTCCTTGGAGTCAGGGACCGTTTTCCATCGTGACCCAGTGCCTAGCACATACCGAGTGCTCAGAGAATATTCATCGTGTGAATGAAGGACCTTCTCTTGACAATGGAGAGCCCGGATTGAAGCCACCTCCCTGGATTTAGGGCCCTTGCCACGCGTGACAGGGCTTCGGTCTTTAGGACCAATCATGACCTCGTAAAGGGGCACTTGACCTTGTAGATCAACCTTCAAGAACTGTTCCCAATGCAGCCTTGCTTCTCGACTGCAGAAGTCTGCGTGCTGGTTCTGATGACAGTTGGATGTGATCTCTGATGTGCTTACATCTGCCTGGTGCCCTCTCCATCTCTCCATCCAGCCTTGGGTATTTATCATCTTCCCCTCAGTGCTATCCTGCCCCCATGGACCAGAGTCTGCCCACAGTAGAAGCATGGTGGTTAAGAGCATCGATGCTGGAGTCAGGCCTGATTTCAACTCCTGACCTGTCCGTGGAGTAGCTCTGAGGCCTCGTGAAATTTATTTACCTTCTCTGTGCCTCGGTGTCTTCATTTGTAAAAATGGTATAACAACAGTCCCTGTGTTATAGGATTGTCATGAGAATTATATGTCCTAACACTATTCAAAGGTTAACTCAGTGCTTCACGCATAAGCACTTACTACCCAGCAACCATTATTTATGAGCACATAACAGCGAACCCTCCCTTGGACTGAATGGGCAGCATGCTCCAGGGTTAAGTTGGGGAATCTATGAGCCAATCAATGCTTTCTTTCTGATAAGAGAGTAACCTTGCCTGGTCCACATGGACATGTAATCTAATCCTCAGAGACCAATATTGCTCTTCAGCTGAAAAGTACAATCGCTACAAGAGCTAAATGTAAACGCTCTTCCTTTCTTTCTCGCCTGAAAAACCTATCAAAAGATAGAAGTAGAGGATCTGCTTCTTTGAATATTTTTCTATCTTTGTGTTTTCTCTTTCTTTTTTTAGAAATAATTTCGAATTTACAAAAGAGTAACAAGAATAGTACAAAGAACTCCCACATTCTCTTTACCCCAATTTTAACATTTGGTCACATTTGCTTTATTACTGTCTTTCTCTATGGATTCATGTTATTTTTTTCTCTAAACTATTTGAGCCCTTTTACTTCAAAATACTTTAGCAGATGTCTCCTAAGATATCTAAGCAGATATCTTCTTGCATAACTATAGTTCGATTATAAAATTCAGGAAATTTAACCTTGATATAACGCTATTATCCAATGTATAGTCCATATCCAAATTTTGCTGCTTGTCTCGATGATGTCCTTGAAATGACCTTTAGTATCATTAATCTGCAACAACTCGGCCCTTGCTTATCTTTCAGGACTTTGCCATTTTGTAAGAGTATTGACCAATAGTTTTGTACAACGTCGCTCAGTTTGGGTTTGTTTTATGTTTTCTCATGGTTAGATTCATGTTGTGCATCCTTCCTAGTGTGTTATATCAGGAAACTCATACTGTCAGTTTGTCCCACTACTGGTGATTTTAACTATTTTCTGGAGTTTTGATCATTGACAAGTACAATAAGAACCAACAGGACAGAATATAACCAGTCCAGTTAAGTGGAGGTTTTCTTAGACGGATGCCGTGTATTTTCTGAAGTTTTTGTATCTCTGTTTTCAAGTTTCTTTGTGTGCGCATCATCTAGTTTTCAATGCATTTGGGAAAAGTTAGCAGTTGTAGTGCCGTGGCAAGATGGATTTAGGGAAAGAGGGTTTAAAACATTTCCTGACTAGGCCGAGACAGGTTCAGGCTGGGAGAGGATGAACTGATGGGTATCCCAGCTTTGAGTGGACTGAGTTAAGGTGGATGGGGTGGCAGACGGCGTACTCTGGTCCTGGGACTTATGAAAGCCATAGATGGACCTAAAGATTGGAAGGAGGGGCCTAGACCCCCTTCCCCCTGCCCCACGCACACACGATTACCCCCACTTCATATCCTGGTACCTGCCATTTTGTTTTATACTTCCAGCCTTTACACAAGCATGCTGGTTCCAGTGGACGAGAAGAGAAGGGACTGGTTTATCAAGCTCCTGTTATGATCCAGTCATCGAAGGTAGATGAGGACCGGTCAGCTGAGTAATCAGGAAGTAAAGGTCAGCAGAGAGGGTAATCAAACAAAAACCAAGGGAATCAGCTATTAGCATCCAGAAGGTCCTTTTCAGAGAGTCCTTCCTCACCCTTTCAATGCCTTTTAAATGTCACAGCAGGACTCATTACCTGGGGGGCTATCCTTTCAGACAGATAGGTCTCTCTGTGCAGGGTGCTAAGAATAATATTAACAAAAATAGACCTGAAATGAAATGCTGCTATTTGAATTACCCAAACTATCCCAAAGGATAATCAAGAGTTGATTAAATGTTGGGAATACTCTTCTATAATGAATGAGCCATTAAAAATAAAAAGGATAATGAAACATAATGTGATTTATCTTTGAGAATTTATCTTTTTATTGTTTAATAATAAAATACATTGCTGCTTCTGGAGAGGAATTAGAGAATGTGCTGGGGCGAAGTGGTGGTTTCCAGTCATTAAGTACTGAACCTTGATCTCTCACATATAATAGCTATGTATCCTGCGTATAGCATTTTCAAAGGAAAGATGATAGAGATATTATATTGACTGAGGATGACAAAAGGCGTGACTAAGAAACCCTGAAAAATATAGATAATAATATGATTTGTAGAAAATGATGATGATACACCAGAAACCAGTTAAGATGCTTTTTCATGCATGTAAAGCTGACCAGGAAATAGTCTGCTCTTTCTTGCTACATCTGACCTGCAAGGAATCAACTGAGCTGTAATTCTCAGACACAGCCACAAGGTGGCGCTTAATTCCCTTGGGTGCGCTCAGGCCAAGTCTAGCGGGCCAGTTGGACTGCCCTGGGTGCCGAAGGTGGGACATCAGTAATCCTATCGGTATTCTTTCCTCTGCCAATACTGACCGATTACTGTGCCCATCTGGTCCCCCTTGTTCTGTCGTAACGCCTCCCAGATGGATAGGCTCTTTTCTGAGAATTTAAGTAACCATTCACCCAAAGCCTAATGAACACTTTACTGCAAACTGTTTCCTCTAAATTTATTTTCTACCTTTGATAATGTCTCTACAGAGACTTTATATAATTGTGACAAGTCTTTATCTACTTTTTGGTGTCTCACTTTTAATTCAATGTTATTTCACATGTTTGAATAAGTATAGTCTATAAATATTTTTTTTGAAAGAAAAATATCTCAATGTATTTCTCATGTTTGCATTATTATAAATAGCATTGCTATGAACATGGGGGTGTTAGACCGAAGTAGAAGTAAAGGATCAAAGAATGATTTTGCAATGTTTGTTATATATTCCCAGATTGTCCTATAGAAAAAAGGGGTTTTGATTTTCATTTGCTACTTTTCTCTAAAGCCTCTAACTTCCAGTAAAAATAAGTTGCTGAGGAAAACAAATACTGTCTGATCTCACTTATATGTAGAATTTAAAACAACAACCAACCAAGCTCATAAATACAGAGAACAGAGTGGTCGTTCCAGAGGCGGAGAATGAGCGGGTGGGAGGAACGGGCGAAGGGGCTCAAAAGGCACAAACTCCCAGGCATGAAATAATCAGGTCCTGGGATGTAATGTGCAGCATGGTGACTATAGTCGATAATACTGTATTGCATATTTGAAAGTTGCTAAGAGAGAAGATCTTAAAAGTCCTTACCACAAGAAAAATAAAAAAATTCTTTATAACTATGTATGGCGACGGATTTTAACTAGACTTGTTGTGGTGATCATTTTGCAATATATGCAAATACTGAATCATTACGTTGCACACCTGAAAGTGATATAATGTTATATGTCAATTACATCCCAATAATAAAAAATAGGTTAATTGCTGGGCTCTTGGTAAGTTGAAAAATGCTTCCCACTAATGGTATATCATGTCAGTAATTTATCTGAATGCATTCCTTTCTCTGTGTGGTATGGAATCATTTCTTTAAATGTAATTTAATTTGTTGTTTCTTTGAAAAATTGTGTCATACTTAGGACAGCTCCTCCCACTAAGATTATATAGAACTTTCCCCATGTTTCTTTAAGTGCTGGGTTCTTTCCAGTTTTGGGTAACAAATAATACTGGAATCGCTCAGTCGTTGGGATGCACATATTCAGATTTGGAAGAAATTGCTATGTTTTCCGAAGTGGTTGGGCCAACAGGTATCAATTTTTCTTCTAATTCATTCTGATGGGTGCCCTGAAAACTGTTACTGGAAACTAAATATCTGCAGGAAACATTTTTTAAAAATATTTTGGTCAAACCATTTTGACATCATTTTCCTTGCTTGCTTTCTCACGTGCTGTTAAACTGGTCCATGGCCACTGGCGAGTCTCCGTGGACCAGCATAGGCCCCTCTACTCCTTCCTGGTCCGCCATTAAGAAACTTAGGCCTGAGTTTAGTGTTTGATTCCTCCCCAACCCACACCCCCAGACCACAAGTGTTTGCTTTTTCTTTGTGGGTTTGATGAAAACCTAAATAGCAATCCCAGTCTACCTGTTACATAAACAAACAAACAAAAAGATGAACGATTTTCAACTAAAAAGATCCTTGTTATGACTGGAAGTCGACCCATCAAGCCAAGGTGAAGTCCCAGCTAGGGGGCAGTAGAGAGATTATTAGGCTATCAACCTACCTTCTTGTCACCCTTGCATGGCCGTTATTATAGGGTCAGCATTGGCCTCCAGACTTCAGGCTAGAAAGGGATCTTCTAAGCATCCTGATATGTTAAGGGATTTCCTTTTTTTTATTTGTGGGAGGGCTGGTGGGTGTGGTCACTGATGGGAATGCAGGTCATACACAGGGCCCAGTGACACCTCTGAGGGGTCCTGAGCTCAGGGCTCAGCTCAGTCCTTAGATTTTAGGTCCAGCACCTGGATCTTCTTTGTCCACCCAGTGACAGCCTGGTGCCTGCTAGGCTGGCTGCAGACTGACACGTCCATTAGAACTCCAGCAGGATTTGCAACAAGTGTCTCTCTCTTTCCCGTGACCAGAATGCCTGGGTCTCTGATCCACGCCCCTTGAAGGGGAGCTGCCGTCATTTGTCGTAGAAGGGCTCTCAGGTGATTGTGACTCATCAGAAGGCTCTTTCCTAAGTGTAGAACGCAGACAACAACAGCATGCTGGTCGTGGGAATACTTCATCCGTGTTCCTGTAAAACCTGATGAAAAATCCCTTCTCATCAGGGAATATTTCCCTGGTGACAGGGCTGTTTGTCCAGTGACCCCAGAGGCAGGATCTTGTACAGAGATGGATGCTATCGGCTTCTTTTGTCTTCCTGAACCCATTGTTTTCTTCCTAACTCACACCCTCTCTGACACATTGTTTATCAGATGGCTTTGGTGTCACCAGTTGAAGCTACGACCAAGGGCTATTTCTGTAGGTCTGACAGATGATGCCAGTCAGACTTTCCAGAACCTGAGGGGTGGATTACTGTCTCGGCTAATTTATTAAATCAGGAGTTTGGGAAGGATTTCAGCTTCTCTGAAATTTTCCCAAGTTGACTAATCTGCT
>NW_011888841.1:2408736-2418086 GCF_000151845.1 Pteropus vampyrus
TTGTTGATGCAAGATGAAATCTTGCATCTTTCTACGCAGGGAAGTAAACTCTACACTGGTTCTAGTAGATTGTATATAGTCAGTACTGGATACATTAGCCAAGCAGAATCCCACTGTGCACGTGACAATGGGTGACTCTGGACAAAGAAAGGCCTGGGAGGTGATGTGACCACCATAGGCAAAGCCACCAACAGTGCCCGTGTGTGTGTGTGATGTTTTAAGAGCTGTTGGTACCATCTGGGACTTTTTTCTGTGTTCCCACCCTCTTTACACAATAACAATTGGCACCTATGACTTAGTACCTTAGGACAAAGGGCAGTAGGATAGAGGACATAGAATATGAAATTAATGATTATGGTATATGGCTCTATGGCTCTATGGCTCTTAGGATATATAAATATTGTTGGTGTCAGTGTAAATGCTGGTTCGAGGGACAGCACAAATTACACATTTCCACCCACATTTGCCTTTTCCTGCTAATGACCTTCAGGTTCGAAACCTCAGTGTCCCCTTGAGCTCTTCTCTCTTTGTCCCCTTCAATCCCAAAGGTGCTGTCTACCGCCCACTCCGTCCGCGTGGTATTTCTACCCCTTCGTCACACATTCCCAGTGTAGGCTGGGCTCTCTTTGCCTGCATGCTTTAGAGTGGACTTTCCCCAAAGCAGAGTCCGATACGTGGACCTGAGCACCTTCAAGCTCAAGTCCGACAGAGAACCTGGCACCAGCCAGCATCACCCTCTGCTCCCCAAATGCCCGAGCCCTTCCCACCCCTCATGACGGTTACTCATGCTCGAAGAGCTCTTCCCTCCTCTGCTCTGCATTTTGAAATCCTTCCATCCCTCAAAGGGCCGTTCAAATGTCACATCTTCGTTTTTCGATTGCTGCGTAACAAATTACCACAAACTGAGTGGCTTAAACCGACAGCCACGTATGACATCATGGCTCTGCAGGTCGGGAGTCTGAGAAACTCACTGGGTCCTCTGCTCGGGGTCTCACAGGGAGGAAGTCAGCGTGTCAGTGCGGTGGGCTTTTATCGATGATTCTGGGGTAGAATCCACTTTCCAGCTTATCCAGGTCGTTGGCTGAATTCGGTTCATTGCAGTTTCTAAAAGGAGGTGTCTTTTCGCTGGCTGGTGGCTGGGGTTGCCCTCAGGTGCTTCTCCGTGGTTCCTCTTATCTCAGTAACAGAGAATCTCCCTCGAGCCAAACACCCTTCACACTGTGAATGTCCTTCTTCTAGAAGACTCCTGTGGTTAGATTGGGCCCACCTGGATAAGCTCCCTTTTGCCAAATAAAGAAACAGAATCGTGGGAGTGGCATCTCATTCTATTCTCGGGTCGCACCCACACTCGAAGAAGACGTGATTACATAAGAGTCAGGGCGGGGCGGTCATTCTGAGAATTCTGCCGCTGTGCCACTTCCTCCAGGAAGCCCTCTCTGATCTCTTCTAGTGGGAGCAATCTCCCTCCTCTGCGCCTCCTCGCGCTTCAGGGGAATGAATTCATTGCGTGCCCTGGAGTTACTGCGGCCGCCCTGCCTCTCTCTACAGGGAGGAAATGCGAGGCCATGGACCTCACTTGCCTTCAGTTCGTCATTCTCAGTGTTGGTTCCTCAAAGTCCCTGAATTATTTTTTGTGCCAGAAACTATTTGGTATCGTACCGTATTTAAATATAGAAACACACATAAAGGACAAACCTAAAAATTTTTTTAAAAGGTACAGAGCCATAAAATAAATGAAGTTCTATAGGAAAGAAGGTTCTTGAGTATAGTTTTTACAGGTGCTTTTCATGACATTTTTTGGTATGTGTTCTTGGTGGGTTAAGTATGAAACATCCCTCTGTTTCTTTTAGTGCTATTTCCTTAAATTTAATAATGTTTTTATCGAGGTTTTATTTTCTTTTTATAAGTAATAAGGCATATGTCCTATAAAGACATTTAGTTGGAATTTTAAAATCTAATCTAAGAGTCTGCCTTTTAATTGGTGTTTTACCATTTACATTTATCATGATTACTGATATATTTAGACTTGCCATTATTACCTAATTTTGTGTTTTCTGTTTTCCATTTATTTTTGACTTTTTTCTTCTTTCCTGACTTCCGTTGAATTGATACATTTTTCTTTATTCTAATTGTAATTCTAGATGTAATAACTTGGGGGTTACCTTAAATGTTTAGCACACGTACCTATTTTTTCCTATCAAAGTTTGAAGTTAATCAGTGTTTATATCCTCTTCCCGAATGAGGCAAGAATTTAGTGCATTTTAACTTCCTTCCAAGCTCTACTCCCATACCCACCCTGATATTGGCATTTGTTTTAGTTTGTTTTTAAACATACAAAAACTAGTTATTATTATTATTGCTATTAATGATCAATACATTTTTAGGTTTAGATGTATCTACATCTTCCTTTATGTTTTTTCACCCTTGGGTAATTTTTCAGTGAGAGTATTTGGGCAGTAACCTTTGTAAGTCATTGTGTATTTAAAATAATTTACTTCTAAATTTGTTTTTTTTTAAATATTTTATGACACAAAATTTCAAATGTATATTTGAAATTTATGTATTTTTTATATATTATGTGTCATGATCTTTCACATATCCATTCTTCAACAACTACCAACGAGTGGCCAACATCACTTCATGTATATCTTCACCCCTTTCCACTGTCTACTGATTATTTTGAAGCCAGTTCCACATTGTTATCATACTGAAAACGAACAATAATTTCTAAGTGTCCACAAATATCCAGTCGGCGTTTAAATTTTCCAATTCTCTGTCTCTCTCACTCTGCCTCTGTCTGTCTCTAGTTTGGTATTCAGGATTCATATATTACAATAGATGATAACAAAATTTGCAATAATCGTATGATATTATCAACTATTCAAATGACTTTTTCTTAAGTGATAGTTTGGTTGGGCATATGACCCTTTCTTTTTGAAAATAATTTATTCAGAGATCTTTCTGATTTTTTTTTTAATATCAGACACTCAGGAGAGGGCAATATGATTTCACCTCCAAGTTGCATACGTAACAAATTTTGTGCATGTGATAATAGGAGAGCCGCGGACCACGTGTGCTTTGGCGTAAGGTAAAGCATTTTATTCAGACGTGCAAAACGATGATGTTAAAATTTAAATCTAATGCCTTTACAGAGTTCACAATTACATAAACACGTAATTTTTAATCCAATGAAAGTTTATTTTTGCAACTGTTTATTAAATTATAACTTGTTAATTCAATTTCTTATAACCGAATTGTAACTATTTGTATGATCTCATACTGTTTGCAAAATGTTTCCACATCCGTAGCAGGAATTCCCCGGGCTCCTCCTCGGCCTCTGGAGGCACTCAGACTGTGATATGATGATAAGTCTGTTATTTCCTGGGGCCATCTTACAAACCACGGAGTCCTACACATCCTGCCTCTCCAGTTCTCTGTGGGGTGCCCTAGTCGCCCCCAGATTATCTTGGTGTGCAGTGTGGCTACTGCTGCTTGAAGCATCTGAGTTGTGAGTCGTTTGCAGCTGTAACACCTACGCCCAGAGAGTCTGGCAGCCCTCTCCGCGGTCCCTCTGCTGTGGAGAGCACCTTAGGTACGCCAGTGAGCAGCAGGGTGATCTCGTTCCCCAACCTTCTCCTTAGCTGCTTGGATCCTGGTACAGAGCAGACCCCATCCTACACATCCTGTCTTCGTCTTGGGCCTTTATGATCATCAGGAACCAAGTTCTGTTCTCTTCCCGTCTTCCAGGGCTGTGCAGGCGGCTAGCTTCCTCACTGAATTTTGTTCAGTTGCTTGCTCTTTCCTGAAAAGCATCTTTTCATTCTTCTGCACCTCTTCCCAGCTGCTAGTTCTAGACTTGAATCGGTCATTGGGACCTAAGTCTCATGTTTCTCTGTGAGGTCTCACCCTGCATGTATAAAAATATCTGATCCCCATGGCAATCCTGTGAAGAAACACAGGCATTAGATCACCATTTAAGACAAAACCAAGGCTTAGAAAGAGCCAAGTAGGGCTTGAGAAAGGATAAACCGGGGAAAGAATGGCTTGAATAAAAAATTGAGGTACGACTAGGTAGCTACTTTGCCTGGGGAATGAAGGCCCTAAAGTAGATGATCATGGAGACATGTGCCTTTGGGTGAGGGGAAGTTTGCAGACAGAGGGGACATTCAGACTTTCCCAGACGGTTTGCTCTACATAATCAACACCAACAGCCAGGGGTCCCAAGTGGGTGGAGGTTCGCTAATTGATATTGTGTGAAAATGAATGTAGCTGCCCCCTATAGAATGCTTACTATGGCCTAGGTTCTGGGCTAAATGTTTTATATATACGATCTCCCTTAGTACTCAGAGTAACCTGAGAGCCAAATATTAGTTTCCTCATTTTACGGATGGGGAAACTGAGGCATCCCGAGATTAAAATAAATCGTCCAATGCCGTACTGCTACTAAGTGGCAAGGGTAGCTTTGTTCTGTGTGACACTGGCTCCATGATTTTAGCCACTCTGCTGCTTTATTTCCTTTCGGGGCCTGAAGTTCTTAGATACCAAGTAGGCTTTATTTCAGGGGCAGGTTAGACAGGTGGACTTAGGCTGTCTCTAGTTAAAGGGACTAAATTTCCCCACTTATACCTTAAAAGCATTTTATTGATAGAGACTCAGCAGCTTTTGATCTCTTGACAAATCAGTCCGGTGCTACCCTGTAGTTCCTGGTACCACCCTGTTTTAAAGATGCTTTCCGTTGACTATCGCATTATCCCTTTTTTTTTTTAAAAAAAAAATTGTCCTCAAACTGGCTTAAGATTCATGACTTAGGCTGCTGGCATTCTTTGGAAGGAGACACTTACATTGTCACACTCCTCCAGGATCTGCAGACACCCCTTGCTGTCCTTAGGTTCAACCAGGATTGCGTTCGCTGGCCCAGCTTCCCGTGCTGGTTAGTGTTTAGAGTCTGCACATCGATCCAGCATCCCGCCCTCACAGGCTGTCTCTTCCGAACCCACACACACTCGTCCCCAGAGGTGATAGTGTCAACTTGCCTGCTGCTTCTGAGCGCCGCTGTGCGGCTCGCCTCTATGTCGACCTTGCCACTTGGGAGCAGCCAGGCTGTCTTCTGGTTTGACAAGTTCTGTCAGTTAACCACAGGTCGAGGAGGGTTCTCCTTGTCGAGGGCCTGGATGTCCTTGCCGGTATTGTTCAGATGCACAAGAAGAACCTACCTCATGATGTTATGGTTTATAACCCTCTTCATGTTCACCAAGAACTTCTGGTACACTTGACTTTGAGCGAGAAGTCTTCTAGTTAGCGGACACTTATGCATTTGTGTCTGTATAAAGAACCAGATAAGCTGACCAAAAGAAGCCTCTTTCAGCTCTCATGTAATTCTAGGAGATGATTAATGCATCAACTCCGTCCGAATGGCACGCTTCGATTCTTGCAGCCTTGAGCACACTGACATAGGCGACAGGCTTTGGGCTGGCTGGGGAGCTCGCAGAGCTGTAGCTGCGGCTGTTACTTGCTGCCATGGCTGCTGTTCAGATGTCTCGCCAAGTTTTCTTTCACTTATAGTTAGAAGCATAAGTGAAAAGCGTAGCCCTAGCACCGTAAAGAGACCTGCCACAGTGGCTCACTGATATGTGGCCTTATACAAGTCACTTTTCTCTCTAAATCTACATTTCTTATCAGTCATCTGGGACTACTAATGGCATCAGTTCCATAGGGTTGTTGTGAGGATTTAGTAAGATATAATATGATATTGTTTCAGGGTCTGGCATGGAACTGAAAATCAGAGGTACTTCCTATTATTGGTATTCATGGATATTTCCTAATCAAATCACAAAAGAATGTAGTTCATGATTCATCTCTTTTTTAGATCTCAGAGTAGCTGTGCACCTTTGCCCACCACCCGCAGATCACGCAGGCAGGACACACAAATCACGCCCTAGAAAAGCACCTTATTTTATGTCAACTCTCAGCTGGGAAATTGAGCTGAAAGCTTCCTTCCCCAGCTGAGCCGGAGTATAATACTCTGTGTATCTGGATACAGAGAAGAGGCCAGGCCCTTTCAGATGAAATGAAATTTCAGTGGGACAGAGCTGTCCATTTCAATCCAGGCCGACTTGAGTTAAAATGGGCTCATTTGACTCAGCAAGGTGTCAGGACAGCACAGTGCTCTTAGATTCTTGCGAGTGTTACGTCGCGCTAAGGTTTTCTGCCCTCCTTGTCTATGACAGCCTGCCTGGGAACTCGAGCCTGCCCTGCCCACAGTTTGGCCCTCTGCCACTTACCTGATGATTGCTATCTCAGTAACAGCTCCTGCCTGAACCTACACCCTCTCCCGTACACACACTAGTTGAATCACGCCCGACCAGCCAACCCTGCATGGTCTCCTGCAGGACCTCTCGCCTGAGTGGCTCCCCTTGGAACCTCCAGAAGCAGGGAGCCCCCATACTGAGTCGTTCTCTGCTGGCACCTGTGAGAAGCTGGAAGAATTTTTGACATTAAGCTTATCTGAATTCCTCATCTGAAGTATCGGAGCCGCCTTCCATTAGTGCACAGGGATTTCGGTCTAAGATAAGGATTGAGTATGCATAATGGGCTGAGGTTAAGGCCAGGGTTAGATGAAGCTAGGTTTGATACAGCTTGTGCAAGACAGCGCTTTATTTGTCTCCGCAGCACCTGTCTCAGAGAAGGCATTCTGCCTACAGGTCTTCCCTATATTTTGACCTTTGATTCCATGCTGTCCCCTTTTTTTTTTGCATTTGGCTCAAGTGACTTTAACAACACACTCAGTGATGGCAGCACGCAGACATGCGGTTTGTTCCTTTAGGCAATTTGCTTAGTGGTGGAGTGTGGGCTTCGGCCTTCGACAGACTTGGATTTGACTTCCGTCTTTGCTATTTATTAGCTGTATGATTAGGGGTGAGGGTCTGTGCCTTAGCCACTCTGGCCTTTTATGCTGCTCACCAAACATGCCAAGTGCACTTCTCCCTGAGGGGTCTCTGCATGTGCTGTTCCCTCTGCCTGGGACCCTCCTCATCCAGATTTTCGGAGGATCGTTTCTTCTTGCCATTCGGATCTCACTGCAGTGTCATCTCAGATAGAATTTCCTGACCACCATTTCTAAAATGTCCACCCTGCGCCAGTCACTATTACTTCATCTTATTTTAATTTCTTCATGGCGTCTCTCCTCTTTCCTTGTTTATCATTCGTCATCCTCAGTTGGAACAAAAGCTTCTAGATGGCAGACCAGGACCTTATCCATTTTTTCACCTCAATATTTGTAGAGCTTAGGATTGAGCATATACGTAGTAAGTTCTTAGTGAGTATTTATTAAATGAATCAATGGGTTAGCATCTCTGAGAATCAGAGATAATGGTACCTCCCCCTACAGGGCTAGTGAAGATTAGGTGAGAACATGTTTGTAAAGAGCTTAGCGTGATGCTTGGCAGATAGTAAATGGTGGGCCCGTTACTATTATTTCTACTTGCATTTTCCTCCTTGTGACTTTATAAGCTCCTCTAGGGCGCAGATTATGTCTTATTATATATTTAATACTGTTATGCCTATAGTAGACGCCAATACAACTTAGTTCAAGTGAAATAAAATTTCCTTCTAGTAAATCAAAGCTTCAACTAAATGAAGTAGAAAACACACCAACTCCAGGTGAGCTCATCTTTGGGACTCAGCTCCCCGGCCCTCCACTCAGCGGACGGTCTCCAGTCAGCCATTCCCTGAACATTGACTTCTCTCATGGGCTCGCGGGTGCGTTTTCCTCCACTGGGCTGCGTGTCCTTGGAATCTTACTTATCTTTGCATCCTCATTGGCTGGCCCCGTGCCTCCTGGAAGTCAGTATAGAAGTGTTTAAGGGCAGGAAAGCAGTAAAGAGACAACGGCATAATGATTAAGAGTGCAGACTTTAGACCCGAAGCACCTGAGTGCCAGTGCTAGCTTCTGCCGCTCACCAACTGTGAGGCTTCAGGCAAGTCACTTAACCTCTCTGTGCCTCAGGTTCTTTATTCACAAAAGGAGGATCACAAAAGTACCAACCTCACAGTTATCGTGCCAAAGATTCCCTATGTGCAGGGTTCTCAAAATCCTGTCTTCAATTCTGCACGTGTGCCTCATATCACAGCGACGTGCCCCAGGCCTTTCTTGGTTCATAATACACATTCGGTAGTGTTTAATGAATTAAGCGGAAAAGTTGTATGTGAATTGAAAGTTTTTGGTAAATAAAAACATATTTAAATGGACAGGGAATATTTCCTATAGTTGGTCCTTTGTAATATGTGTAAGCATGCCTTGTTTTTCAACTTTATATTTATCCTATTAAATGTAGTAAATGTGAAGTATTTTGGGGACTAGCTTTTCCCCCACATCAATTTATAAACAACTTCGGAGAACAAATCACTTTAAGAGAAGAAAAGACCTTCAGTGGTTACAGCTTGGGACCCGTTCGAAGTGAAACCTCTCCAACCAGAGCTCCTTTTTCAGTTTTATAGTTTTCTAAGTTGATTTTCTCTGTGGACCTTTTTAAAGCTTCCTCTGGGCCGTAACTAGAGCAGTAAAAACCGAGTTCGGCCGAGACTTTCAAAAATGTTTCTCCTCCTCAATCCGCATTGGGCAACAGTTGGGCGTGCGGTGGAATGTTCTTGACTGTCAATTAATAACTGAAGTGTTAAGCATAACTGTTTCTAGAAGTGAGCTATGGACTCTGAACAGGGTTTAAATGAAGGTATAGAAAGCCTTCTGATTAGTTTTTCCCCTTCTAATTGTTTATCTTTAGCTATTGGGAAAAAAATGTTTTTACAGTAGTACCATGATTGCATTTAGTTAATACTTAATTGATGGTGAAACATTGTGTGCTAAACTAAAGGGAATATAAGAACTTTAAGAATTGATTCTTTCCCCAACGGAACTTTGGCCATGTATCTGTAAAACCAGCGTTTTCACAAGTACTCTTAGAAATATTTGAATAGGGCACAAATTTAAAAATGGTTTTAAAATGACTAGAACTCAGTTTGTTCTGATATAACACAGTGGATTTGAATAGAGACCAAGAAGAAATACCTGTACATTTCTCATATAAAAGCCCTTTTGCACTGGGTACGATGGAAGCCACAGCAAGTTCTGTGACGGCCAATGGCCTTTGTGACACCTCAGCACTTACAAGTGTCTATTTTCAGTATTTTAGGCTAAACTCCTCTTGCTTGCTAAGAGTGATACCTCAATTTAACATCCTGAAATCTCATCAAGTAGGTTTTCTTTCTTATCAAATGCTGCATAGTAATTATAAAATTACAAATCTAGTTCTTTATGGATGATGATCTCATGGGCCAATCATCAGAAGGGCCTA
>NW_011888841.1:2418136-2420339 GCF_000151845.1 Pteropus vampyrus
GGCATAATGATTAAGAGTGCAGACTTTAGACCCGAAGCACCTGAGTGCCAGTGCTAGCTTCTGCCGCTCACCAACTGTGAGGCTTCAGGCAAGTCACTTAACCTCTCTGTGCCTCAGGTTCTTTATTCACAAAAGGAGGATCACAAAAGTACCAACCTCACAGTTATCGTGCCAAAGATTCCCTATGTGCAGGGTTCTCAAAATCCTGTCTTCAATTCTGCACGTGTGCCTCATATCACAGCGACGTGCCCCAGGCCTTTCTTGGTTCATAATACACATTCGGTAGTGTTTAATGAATTAAGCGGAAAAGTTGTATGTGAATTGAAAGTTTTTGGTAAATAAAAACATATTTAAATGGACAGGGAATATTTCCTATAGTTGGTCCTTTGTAATATGTGTAAGCATGCCTTGTTTTTCAACTTTATATTTATCCCATTAAATGTAGTAAATGTGAAGTATTTTGGGGACTAGCTTTTCCCCCACATCAATTTATAAACAACTTCGGAGAACAAATCACTTTAAGAGAAGAAAAGACCTTCAGTGGTTACAGCTTGGGACCCGTTCGAAGTGAAACCTCTCCAACCAGAGCTCCTTTTTCAGTTTTATAGTTTTCTAAGTTGATTTTCTCTGTGGACCTTTTTAAAGCTTCCTCTGGGCCGTAACTAGAGCAGTAAAAACCGAGTTCGGCCGAGACTTTCAAAAATGTTTCTCCTCCTCAATCCGCATTGGGCAACAGTTGGGCGTGCGGTGGAATGTTCTTGACTGTCAATTAATAACTGAAGTGTTAAGCATAACTGTTTCTAGAAGTGAGCTATGGACTCTGAACAGGGTTTAAATGAAGGTATAGAAAGCCTTCTGATTAGTTTTTCCCCTTCTAATTGTTTATCTTTAGCTATTGGGAAAAAAATGTTTTTACAGTAGTACCATGATTGCATTTAGTTAATACTTAATTGATGGTGAAACATTGTGTGCTAAACTAAAGGGAATATAAGAACTTTAAGAATTGATTCTTTCCCCAACGGAACTTTGGCCATGTATCTGTAAAACCAGCGTTTTCACAAGTACTCTTAGAAATATTTGAATAGGGCACAAATTTAAAAATGGTTTTAAAATGACTAGAACTCAGTTTGTTCTGATATAACGCAGTGGATTTGAATAGAGACCAAGAAGAAATACCTGTACATTTCTCATATAAAAGCCCTTTTGCACTGGGTACGATGGAAGCCACAGCAAGTTCTGTGACGGCCAATGGCCTTTGTGACACCTCAGCACTTACAAGTGTCTATTTTCAGTATTTTAGGCTAAACTCCTCTTGCTTGCTAAGAGTGATACCTCAATTTAACATCCTGAAATCTCATCAAGTAGGTTTTCTTTCTTATCAAATGCTGCATAGTAATTATAAAATTACAAATCTAGTTCTTTATGGATGATGATCTCATGGGCCAATCATCAGAAGGGCCTACTTTAGGTTTGTATTCCAGCAATTGGTTTGAATTTCATAGATCCCTTCTCCCTCATTCAACCTGAACCTCTTGTAGCCATTTACGAGACAGGTTTTTTGGGGGTGATGAGTATAATATGGCCATAGGATTGGGAAAATGTACAAAACACTGGCTGTTATGGGCTGACTTGTGTCCACCCCTCCAACACCGTTTATCCTTCAATCTGCGTCATCCATATGCTCACCAGTTTGACTGAAGAGTTTTAAGCTTGGGCTTGACATGATTATATTTCTGCTAAAAAGAATATTCTTGCTACTAGGTAGAGCAGTAGCAAGAATATTACTATCTGGTCCTCTTTAAAGGACCAGATAGTAAATGTTTAGGCTTTGCAGCCCAAACAGTGCCTGTTACAACTACCCAACTCTGCCTTCATAGCATGAAAAGGTAAAGAGCTTAGTGTGGCTGTGTTCCAATAAAACTTTACTAGAGGACACTGAAATTTAAATTTCATATAATTTTCACATGTCACAAAATATTCTTGTTCTTTTGATTTTTTTCCCTCTCAACCATTAAAAAAATGTAAAAGTTGTTTTCGCGCCTAGGCCATCAAAAACAGGAGGAAGATCCATATTTGGCCTGCAGTTTGCCAGCCCCTAGATGAAGAGGAATTGGAGGCAGCAAGGGGAGTTGTAGGAAGACCTGCTGAGGCTATTAGAGAAGTCAGGAATGAAACCTCACTATGCTGAGCAAGGAGGAGCGAG
>NW_011888841.1:2421189-2424419 GCF_000151845.1 Pteropus vampyrus
CCGCCTGCTGTTCCACCGCCTGGAGGCCGATTCGCTCCCTCTTCATTCCTCAGACGCCTTCTCCGACCACCCTACCTGACACCGAAGTTACTCCCTTAGTGTTACCTGGTTGCTTTCCCTGCCACGGCACTTACGATTACCGCATTCACTTGTGTGTTGTCCAGCTCCCCCGCTAGAATAGAAGCTTTATGAAGGCAGAGTCTTTGTTTCATTGGCTGTGGCATCTCTAGAAGAGAGCTTGGCAAAATACAGACACACAAGAGTGTCTTGAAATAAATCAACAAAAGGAGCGAAGGAGGGAGGGAAAGGAGAGAGGAGGCATGCTGGCTGGAGGTGGAGGGAGTGCGAACCCCACAGCCTCTATTTTATTGGCTGAGTGCGATGGGAGCCGATCTTCTGAGGGGAGAGAGGGACGCAAGGTTTGCAGTATCTGTGGGAAAGGGAGAAAGTTGGGAACTCAAACATTTGAACTTGAGCCAAACGTAATTAATTATACACGCCTGGGGGGGAGGTGAGGTCCAAAAGAGAAGACAGCTCCCCACTTGGCTGGTGGTAATTTGACTTCTCTTTTTGGGGTTGAGTACAGCATTCTAGAGTCGGGAGAAGCAAGGAGAGGCTCTCGACAGACTAGGCAGGTGATAGGGTGGGTGACAAGGGAAGTGAAGCTGGACAGGGAGAAAACAACCCGTCTGAGAGCCTTTTGTGAGTGGCACAGAATTTGAAAGAATGAAACCAAAGCTTAGATTTTTGTTTTTGTTTTTGTTTTGTTTTGTTTTGTTTTGTTTTGTTTTTGGTTTCATGCTTCTCTGGTTAAAAAAAAAAAAGAAGAAGAAGAAGAAAAGAAAACAAAAGCCTCAACATAAACATACCTGCTATTTGGCAGTTTGTCAGCAGGGAATTCTCAATTGGCTGGAAGTGAGTTTCGGGACAAAGTGCCAGCTACTGTCCCTTTTTCCTTCCCTCTCCTCTGGCAGGACATTTGTGAAACGGGCAGTAAAAAAAAAAAAAAAAAAAAAAAAAAGAACTGAACCATCTTATTCCAATTCCTCTCTCCTTGCTTCTACTTCCATAGTCGTCATTTTATTAATAAGCTGCCAGTGCTCATACTAGATATGATTTACTATTGCGTGTGACCAGTTTTGGGGCGGTAAAGAGACATGTTTTTTCATGGTTGAGAACTGGAGGTTCAGTGACCAATATCCAGAATTCTTTTTCTGGATGACTGTGGATTGTGCATGATATGTTAGGTTGTTTCTGAGATTTCTTTCTATGCAAGAAAATAATGAAAACCAGTGGAATATGAGGAAGTTGTTTTGGTGCTAAGTAGTCCCTTCGTGTGCTTGCTGCAGGTTGGCAAAAAAGATTCTTACTTTCCACAAATGTGCTAAATTTCAGAATTAGAGTTTCTTTTATTTTTCTTAAGATTCTCAAGTTTAACATGATCCTTCCTGCAACTTGTTCCGCTCATGGTCTTTTCCGTCTCAGTTGGTAGCAACTTCCATGCTTCAGGACAAAAACCTTGGACTTATCCTTGACTTCTTTCTCTCATATTCTGTATCTAGTCTGTCAGGAAATTCTATGAGTTTGGCCTTCGAAATATATCCAAAATCTGACCACTTTGGACTACATTCTCTGTTACTGCCCCAGCCAATTTCATCTTTTGCCTGGATTATTTTCAAGAGCTGCTGACAGTTTCTCTGCTAACTTGCAGTCTGTTTTCCACAGCAGCTAGAGTGATCCTATTAAAATATCAGTCAGATCATCTTTCCCAATCCTTTCCCTGGCTTCCCACTTAGAGTAAAAGCCAAAGTCCTTACAAGGGCCCACGAGGCTGCCCATTATTGGGCCCCTGACATCACACTACCTCATCTCCTAGTCCTGGAATATGCCAGGCAGGCTCCCATCGGAAGGCCTTAGCATTGGCCATTCCCTCTAGCTGGAAGCCTTCCCTCACACATTCGTGTGGTTCATGCCATCTCCTAAAAGTCTATGCTCACGCATCACCTTTTCAGTGAGGCCAACCTAGAACGCCTGTTTAAAATTGCACTCGTATGCCTCAACCCCTTCCCCCTTTAATTTTTGCTTATAATTCTACTCGGTCATTTAGATAAAATTAATTGTTAACATACTTAGCTATTGGTTTTATTGTCCATCCAATTTGTTTGGTTCCTTAATGTATCTTCAGCGCCTAGAATACTCAGCACATGGTGGTATTTGATGAACATTTACTGAACCAATAAAGTGATAAATTCCCTTTACTTTACTCAAAACAATTCTCTTCAAATAACTAGACTTTAAACTGGAGTTTTGGAGAACTTCGAATTCTGATTGAATTAGCCATAGCTCAGTATTTTCAGATATGTCGCTGAGATGGTGTAATTTGGAGGCTGATAGAGATTCTGGTAAGGGATGTGTGGGACTAAGAAAGAATTGTCCATCCTTGAAGCTAGATAAATCCAGGTGCTCTACTCCACTTTTTAAGACTCTGACAAAAGTGATTCTCAGTGAGCCTGCACGGCCAAGTTCACCAGGAAGCAAGCTCCTGGAACTCAGGTTCCTGGAGGCTGTCTCTCTGGAAAGTGGAAGAGGGGGCCGGACCAGCTCTGCTTCTCTCTCAAGGTGAGCCACTGCATTGTCCTGGGCCTCGGCCGCCCTCCCTACAAGGACACGGACGGAAGCATGAAATCCAAGGTATTCTGGAGCAGCAGCGAAGAAGCTCCTCAGACGCTGCTTTACACTTTTTTTTTAACCTTTGGGGGGTTGTTTTTATTGCGGTACAATAGACAATTTACCATTTTAGTCATTTTTTTAAGCGTACTTTTTGTAAATTATAGTCGCACAGGAGTTTGAAATGAGAAGGTGCAAGGCTGACAGCTCGAGAGCTACTTCACCGAGGAAGTCCCGGAAAGTGCTGCGGGCTGGACCGCCACCGCGAATCTCCATTTTGTTGGGACCAGGAGGTCCTCGCGGCCTCAGGGAGATCGCTCATTCCGGGGGCGGGCGAGGGCTTCCGACGAGGGTCCCGTCGTCTGGCGCCGGCCGAGCCCAGCGGCGGAGGACCCAGTCCAGGCGCCGAGTCTCGGCCAAGCGATCCCGAAGGCCAAGTGTTCAACCCCAGCACAGCTGGAAACTGCCGAGCACGTGACGGCCGCAGCCCTCCGCTCCTCCGGTGTCTTTGGCTATTATGTCACCCGAGGCGCCGCCTCCCAAGCCCCGAGCTCCGCCAGGAG
>NW_011888841.1:2425527-2455453 GCF_000151845.1 Pteropus vampyrus
TCGGGGAGACCCTGACCGGGAGGAGGGGTCCCAGCCGTTGCTCCAGAGAGAGTTGAGCAGCGGGCGGGGCAGCCCTCAAACTTTTCTTTTCCTCCCTGGCTGGGTCCTGACTTTTTGCAGTTCTTGAAGGTCAGGAACAGGGGAACCAAAAATCTTACTTGCTTTGTCTTAAAAACAAACAAACCAAAAAACTAAACAAGTTTTCGTTGGCGTGAAATACACATACTGAAAGGCGTGCCCTTTTTAATTGAATTTTGATCTTGATATTTGCGACAGCAGCCAAGCCGCTTTATCTTTTTCTGGAAAACTGGTTTTGGTAAATGCAATCTCAGAGTTTTTGATTGCAGTAAAGCGTCTGTGTCTGGCTCGCTCTGTTTCCCACGGCAAGACTTCCGAGAGGATTTGTGAGTTCTTTCTGAGCTCCGCGGGCTTCGGAGGTGGCCACTAGGCCACAGGTGTACAGCAGGTTTGAGATATTTTTGAAACGCCTCTTTCCTTCAACGGTCGCAGGATCTGGAAGGCTGCAGTGGCTTATGCAGACTTTATAGTAGCGCGTTTCCTCGGGCAAGTTGTCCCAATAGCTCTCCCACTTACGCGGGATCATCTTGCAGTCATCACATGTTTTCTCATGGCTTCTTTTGTTCAAAGAAACAATTTTTCTTTTTACTTTATACAATATGTGGGTTGGAGTGACAACACATTTTGTTTCTTTGCAGTCACAAATGCTGAATATAATGTTCTGTCTCCTGGCCCCCTTCTTGTGTCATGGGAGGGCATCCTAAACTTTAATGTCTGGACAAACTGAATTTATTGGAATTGATCATTGAGTTCAGATAGTTTGGGATATTTTGTCCTGCCAAGAGTCAAGGAATTTGAAAGTGTTAATACCAGTATGCATCTTGCTTCAGTTTAATACCTGGTTATGAAGTTAGGTTTGCGATGTGAATGCCCAGTAATAAATATGGACAATTGCCAAGGGTGAAGCATTTTGCTGTTAAAATTTTTATTCCTGGGATTTACATTTCTGTCTTAAAATGAGTTTTGCAGGTTATCTGTGATTTTATTTCCTAAAAATAAGAACAAGACATCAAGTGGTTGTTGCAGTATAATTTCCTCCTTAAAGATCAATTTTTATCTCAAAATATCCTTTGGGCTTTCTTAACACTTAACATTTTTCTCCTCCCATCTGTATAGCAGATCATCGGAATTTATAAAAAGTTAAACAGCTTTCGAGACTATATTTAATTTAGCAATATGGTTCTTCTGGTTGCATTTCTGTTGTCAGAGAAGAATCTTAACAGAGAGATTGGCAGTGTGGCGTGGTGGCATGCACACCCGCTTTGAAGCCCCAATGATTTGCTCAGCCACTACCTCTGTGACCATCGGCTTCTTTTATTTTTTAATGATTTGTTCTTCAGTTTCACAATCTGTAGAATGGGGATGATAATAGTACAGAGCCCTTAGAGTAGTTGAGAGAATTAGTTACTGTTTATGAAGCAATTAGAACAGTGCTGAGCTTGCAATAGTTGCTAGATAAGAGCTGCTCCTCCTGAATTTACAGTATTGGTTAAATTGGAGACTCTTACCCTTGCGATATATAAGCATATGAAACAAATTTTTCATTTAGTAACCTCGTGTCATATGTGTTTTTATCCTGTAATATTTTGGGTGCTTGAAAATAAGACTTTTCTTAAATGTATTACTTTTCTTTAGCTTTTGATATGGATTTTTATTCTAGTGTTGAGAGAGATTTTGATTTTATTACTTTGAAATTCTAACCAACTTATCAGGAAAAGCATTTTTCTGAATACTAAAAAATGGACAGTCTCAGAATGTAGTCAGTTGCTTTGCTCGATATGCTGTTTTGTCGTGATGGTGAAATGAACATAATATAAAAATGACGGTTTTAGCTATTTTTAAGTGCACAGTTCTGTGGCATTAAGAGTGCATTCCTTGGTTTCCTTTTAAAGGCATTCTAAAGATAAGTCTGCCATTTAGACTGCATTATATTAAAAATGTGCAAATAAATTGTGTTCACATATTTTCTCAGCGAATGGCAAAGAATCAAATGATTTTCTTTCATGCGTGACATGAAGTGATAATTGGACCCAAAACCAGAAGGGAAGATGCATTTTAGTAGGTTAACTAAAAATAAGTAGACAGTCCCGAGATTTACATAGAGGTAATGATGGGGTACTGCAGAAGTGGGTGTGCAGTTACACTCATTTTCAGATACCTGCCATAGTCAGTATCTCTGATTCTGTGATATTTCTGCAGCTTGGCGAGGAGAAACTGATCAATCATTCGTACATGACACTTTATTTTTCTTCATTAAAGAAGGTTTTGTTTTTTTTTCCCCCTAATTTTAGAGTATGGCTTTTTAGTGAGCCACTCAAGTGTTTATCAAAGGGAAATAATTATTAAAAGCAAATTTCTCAGCTATTTAAAATTATATCAGATGTATTTTTTGTTACTTTCATTTTGCAAAGTATCATAGTCAGAAATATTTTTATGGAAGCTCAGCTAATTATAAAAGCTTTCACAACATTTTAGATATAATTGATAAAAATTTCTGTTTCTATATGCTTCTGAAATGGCAAGTTAAAAAGGCCTACACAAAAAAACAGACAGTATTTTGTGGTGACACATGGAGGGCCAGAGGACTTGAATTTGCCCGTGTCTTTCATTAGTAGATGCCATATATTTGGTATTTATGTTCAGTTATGATGGAAGTGTTCGCTCTGTGCTGTCCAAAATGGTAGCCACCAGCCAGTTGCCACTACTTTACTTGAAATGTGACTAATGAGACTGAGGAACTGAATTTTAAAGTTACTTAATTTTAATTATATACAAATAGCCACATGTGTCTGGTAGCCCCTGATAAACAAAGTAGCACAAAGAATAACTACATTTGGGTCGCATATTTACAGTTTTGCATTTACATGAATACTCCAAAATGAAATAATAATGGCCTGTTTATCCCTGATGACTTGGAGAATGGGTTTTCTGATTATTTAATTTAGTGTTCTTTTTAAACGAATTTCATCATATAGCCCCAATACAGATATTTTCAAGAAAATAATAGCTTATTTTTAAAAACCTCAGTTGCACTGATCATAATTTTTAAATTTATGCCATTTTATCTTTCAGTGCTGCAGAGACTTCATACTTATTTCCAGTTATTCCATGATGCTGTACAATGATATCTTATTATTTGTGCTTCTAAATTTGGGAGTCTAGGACAAAAATAGAAGGGATATTGTGGTAGCTTGACACCCGTTCAGTAGGATTTATATATTCATAAAGGTAACTCTGCAACTTGTTCAGCTCCACAGACCAAGAGCTAAACTTCTGCTTTAAGAGTTGTATTATTTTCTTGTAAAAGTCTGAATTTATTCGTACATGTTTTCCAAGCTGAAAATGCATTTTGAAATTAAAAAGTTATACCATTGGAATATTGCATTTATATGACTATACTGTATGCTGAAATAATTCCTTTTTGAGGTTGAGTAGTAATGTAGCAAGTTAGCTTAGGTTTTATTCCAGAATAAAGTTTAAGGTAGATTTTCTATAGAATTGTAATTCTCAAAGGCTGCTAATCAAGTCATCTCTTTAAAAAAATGTGCAAAGTATCTCACATTTCATGTGCTCTAGTGAAGTTTGCCTTGTGATTTCTGCTATATTAAAAGCTGAAAAACATTAAAATTTTCTGTATTTTTACCTGTTTCAGAGAAACCAGATTTAGACTTTAAAGAAACTTAGCACAAGTGTACACCTGCTTGTATTTTAAAAAGTAACTTTGAGTTTATCTGGAAGGGACCTGGAGGGTTGTTTATTCAGACTCTGCTTCTAGGAAGAACTGTTTCTCTCCCCCCTCATGTCTCCTGCACCCCAAGAGCAGACAGTGAAAACAATAAAACAAAGCTTCTCTTTTTCTGGAGCTTTTAAGGAATACTGTAGACCTTTATCTCCTGGTAATCTACCTTAGTGCGTGGCCCTCCTTAAAAAGTCTTTCCAAGGCCAGTTGAACACTGAGCCCTTCTTAAAGTCACGTGCTGTCCAGCCTCTCCAGCCCAGGCGGGGTAACCGCATACCAGGACCTGCTGCTGGGCTGTGCTGCCATCTGTAGAACCCTCTCACCACCCTTCCCTGCTGCGATCTCGAAGACTGGGAAGAGTGGGATACGAGAGCTTAGGAATCCAGAGTGTTCTTTTCATGCCGCTTTACCAAGTCAGACATTATTGAAATACCTGTCTTAGTGTGGTGTGCTAGGTACTGAACAGAACATTTTTCTGTAATCAGGAGTAATTGAGAAAAGAAAACACAGATGAAAACTGGGTCTGAAATGCATACTTGTGTTGAGTGGCAGGTGAGGTGTTAACATTTACATCTCCCTGGGGAGAGCCAAGAAGTTTGTCCTTAGGAGATCCTTTAGGATCACTGAGGATTCAGGAGGCGGGGATTCCGGTGACACTTTGCATACTCTCTTACCAAAAAATCATCAAAGAAATGCGAATTCTAAACATAATTAGATTGAGTACAGGAAAAGTTGCTTCACTGACTCTGCAACTGTGGTCACTTCTAGCTTTTTTCTACATCAAGTGTATCCAAAAACAGAACTATTTATTTGGGTGATAATAGAGCCATTTTCATTGAAAATGTTCATTTGCTAATAAGTACTGAGCTTTCACTTTCGAAATGCAGACTTCAGTTGTTTTTCTGGAAACAAATTTATAATTATCACTACTTCATATAACTTTCAAACATTTTAAAAATCTTAAGGCGTAAGTTTAGAAAGAGAGTAGAAAACCTTAATAAATAAACTATTATAGAATACCACTTTAAACTACTAGTGGTAATAATAAAAAATGGTCAGGACAGTTTACTGGCTTTCCAGAGTGTAAACCATTGGGATTGAAATCCCTGCCTTCTAATTTCTCGCCCCGAGAAGGTGAGGAAGCTTCTCCTGAGAACGGTTCCTGTGCATGACACTGTGCCCAGTGACCCCAGTGTTGTGGGCTGGTCATCCCATCTAGTTCTCTTAGGACCCTGTGAAGCGAGTCCTCGTTCTCACTCAACAGATAAGGAATTTGAAGCCCAAGGAGTTTCAGTAATTTGCTCCTGGTCAACAGAAATGAGCTATGAATCCAGGTCCTCCTGCTCTTGGAGGTGGCAGTGCCTAGATTAGAAGATATTTGTGAGCTTGACTGGGCAAGCAGTGATCATGACGTCCTTTGGCTAACGATAACTTCAAATGCTGCTTTGCAGAGCATAACCAGAATGACTGTTGAAGTAGAGAAAGGGAAACAGAGGTATCTTTCCCTACTTCAATGCAGACTGGATGAGAAGATTGGTGAATGTTTCTTTGCTCAAGTTTCGAATGATATGGTGATTATGTGAGCCTGGGCAATGGAAACATCTCAGTGACTATTATTTTTTTCTGCCTCTGATACTTCCATGGAGATCTCAGCTCTTCCATCTCTGCAGGGAAAGAAGGGGTGTAATAGTTACCTTTTGTATGAAGGATGTTGAGTAACCTTTCTTTAGAGAGTGTCTTTAAGCAGGTCTTGAAGGTGCTGATGTAGGAGATGAACCAGGAACCAGAAGTGGAGTAGTTGTATTGGGAGGTGTGGGGACAGAGACTCGTACAGCACCTGCCGTGGGATTGCCACTGTCATTCTTCAGCCATTTTCAGCAGCAGGAGTCATGCAGAAGTGACCTGAGGAGTGCCCCGCTGCCGGGACTGCGACGTGGGGTGGACCGGCGGCATCTCCACCTCCCGCTCCGGGGCTGTCTGTGTAGTGAGGAACAGTGAGTGATTCGATTGAATCATGAATTTTCGGAAATGAACCAGGGACCGATTTTGAATGAAATCACATTATATCATTGCTCTTCATTCTTCCTCATTAACCTGTCGGTTGTTTTGGGGTGGCCTTTTGGGGACAACGTCTGTTCAGCAGTATTAGTAGACGTTCACTACCTTCCAGGCACTGTTCCAAGTGTCATGGATACGGGAAACAATAAGACAGTTTTCATGAGCTTACCTTTCTTTTCCTGGATTTTGGGGAGTGGGGCGGTGGAGGAGGGCAGAAGGAACATTTTTTTTAAAAGCCCATGAGAGTGAGGTTTAAGTAGGACAGTGTGACTGGGATGGCTGTTTAGATTGGACGTCTATGAAAGTGACAGTTCAGCCGAGACCTGAATGATCAGGGAGCACTTCCTGTGACGATTCGGAAGCCCCAGGGGTGAGAGAAGAAACAGTAATACGTACCTGGGGTCGGGAATAAGACCGATTGCTCCCATATCCGCAAGCTCCTCCCTATGGGACTAAAGAGAAATCAGACTTTTTGTATTAGCTCCAAAGGGCTTGAGAGGAAGCCCTCTGTCGCTGTGCTTCTTTAAAACCGAGTAAGGCTCCTCAGACTTCTTAAGGAAGCCATAACCTTAACCATGCTTTTGACCATGTGACCACAGCAGCTTGGAAGTGGCTGATGCTTTCACCTCTGAGTTCTTTGACTGTTTAAAAAATTCACGTTATTTTCATTTTATCGATGGAGATAAAAGTAGCCAGCAATTTAGGAAATTCAGAGCTGACTTTAATTCTAGAAAGGGTCTCCCAAGCTCATGTTTTTCTGCACCACAGGATCTAGATGGTAACTGCTAGGTAGCTTGTGATGTGTTGGTCATTTAGGGGTAATGCGTCGATTTCCTGAGAAGAGGGTTATCTTGGATAACTTTCCTAATAAAGGTAGGATCCTTCTCCGGTAGGTTTTGCTTGTTGCTCTTGGGGGCAGACCTGGGCGTTACCCCACTTCCCCTCCCTGCTTCCACGGTCTCCATAACTTTCATCACTGTGCCACGCCCCCTCTTCCCCCGCTCTGCTCTTGCCTGGGCCACTGTGATCTCCTTAATTGTTCTCTTACCTTTACTGTCCTCTGCCCCTTTAACCCATTCGTCACACCACTTCGTGACGGTCTTTCTGAAACAGAATTCTCTCTCTTCTCCAGAATTCTTCCATGCTGACACTTAGAGCGTACAGTATCACTCCCTAGCTAGATATAAAGCGTCTCTATTGTCTAGCCCGGTGGATTGCAGCCTTTTGGTGTCGACGATACACTTCCATTCCAGAATATTGAGCCTCGCAGTGGAAGTGATCTGAGACTCAGAACGCCAAGCGAGTCCGCATTTCAAATGCAGCACCTCCGTGGAGGAGGAGGACTAAGTAGTGTGAGTGCTTCATTTGGGCGGAAAGTGTCCACTCGCCCACCAGTCACTCGGCCGTCCTTTGGAATTGTGTTCAGTTCGGGAAGATGCTCTTACTGCCTTGCTCGTGCTCCCAAGGAAGTCTGCTTTCCACTGTTCGTGGGGCTGGAGGTTACGTTTTCCACTTGCTCCGAGCAAGTCGTACCCTGTTGTATGTTGCCATCCGTGACCTGCTCTGAGCCATCTGACAATTGCCATAACTCCGTGTGTGTGTGTGTGTGTGTGTGTGTGTGTGTGTGTGTGTGAGAGAGAGAGAGAGAGAGAGAGAGAGAGAGAGAGAGAGAGTTTCTGCAGCACATCCGTGGCTCGTGACTTGAGAGTCACCTGGCCCTTCTTACCTGTGCAGCCTTGCTCCCACCTTCATGTTTCAGCAAGTGCAGGGTTGTAGTTTGACAGTGTGCCAGGCTGTCTCACATCCCTGTACCTTTACGTGTGTTGTTTTTCTGCCTAGATGGTCCTCTTCCTCCTTGTCTTCCTCATCCTTGGGTTTCTAGTTCAGTAGAACTCCTCGAAAGGGAGCAGTGTTCTTTCCTGGTCTCATGGGACATTGTTTGGACCTCCACAAGGAAGGTCTCACATGGCGTGTGTTTGTTTGCAGTGTCCCTACCTTGCTCTGTGTGCTCACAGTGGGTGTGGACCGTGCCTTTTATCGTTGTGGTTCTAGCACTTAGCACCATGTTTGACACACTGTAGGGATTTCATAAAAACTGTTTGGGTGAATGTGTGTTCTCATTTTTTTATTTTCTTTGGTGAGGTAGTTCTCAGCCATTTAAATTTATGTCCATTATTGCCTTTTGAGCTTTCTTAAAGGTTTCCATGAGGCGAAATCTTTGACAATGGAGGAACACTTCCATAGCAAAGCCTGCAAGGTGGAGAGCGAAGAACTGGAAGCACTTGATTGCTTGTACTCACGGCATCATGGATGGATCCTAAAAACATGGTGCTCAGTGAATAAATGTAAAAAATAGAGTGAAATATATAGTGGCACATTTATATAAAACAAGACACATGCCAACAAAGCAACAACGCTCGCTTTAGAAGACAGCACACCAATGTCATACGTACAGAATGGTTGGCGTAGGGCTGGGGATTAACTAGTTAAATATGTATTTATAGTTTCTTTACTTTATTTGTTGCTTATGATAGATAGTGGAAGCAGAGTATCCTAAAATGAGTTGCTTTGGAGGATATATTTGAAATTCGAAATCTATCCAAATCAAGCTTCAGACATAGTTGAAAAGGAGAGAAAAGATTTCTTAAGTTATCCTAAAATAAGGAGAATCTTTTTTCTCCATTTGGGACATCGTCTGGCCTTGAGAAAGCTCATGTTGAAGCCGTGCCATACGTTCGTGTGTAAATGTCCTTGGTGGCTGATGACGTGGACGCACTCTCATCACGTTCTGGACTCTTGTTAACTTTCCCATCTTCCGTGGAACTTTGAATCTGTGAACCACAGCGTCAGTTCAGTTGAACAAACATATTGCAGATGTGCTGTTTGTAAGGCACTGAGATAGCGTTTGGGGGGGAGGGGGGAGGGAAATTGGGAGGAAGCATTTAAGGGCCAAAACCTCTGTCCCAGTGAAATTTATGGACCAAGAAGACAGAGAGGGATGCAGACAGCCACAGTGCGAGTGGTTGTTAGAGACGCAAAGAGCAGGTTCGCCTCTGGCTGAAGGGGTATGTGATGGAGGGGATTGCAGGCAGTTTCATGGTCTTTGAATTCTGGAAGGGCATTAACATGAAGAGACAGGGCTAGGGGACAAGTGAGCTCCTGTAGGGAGAGGAGTAGGGAAAAGTTTGGATTTCTTAAATTTCTCATTTGGTGATTTGAGGCTGTGACTGGAGTAGCTAATTTAAAATAAGTTTTAAGGCTTAGTATTTCTTGTAATTGAATGGAAATTCCCTGAAATTAAATGGAAATTCCCTGAAATTAAATGGAAATTCCCTGAAATTGGTATTGGGTTAACTATGGGGATTATCTCTGATATGTACTGGACAGAGTAATATGCACTGCTAAAATCTGCTAATTAAACAGTGAATGCTGTACATTATTTATAGCGGATTACTCAGAAACCTAGCTTTTTCTGGTACAGCCCTGCTTACCACGCTCCAATGCAGTGGTTTTCAAACTTTAGTGGGAGGGCGGGGCTCAACTGTTTCTGACATGTTCCCAGGTGATGCTCATGCTCTTGGTCTGGGGACCACACTTGGGGAACTACTCTAGTGACTTCTCTGTTGCTCAAAAGCCTGCCCTCCTTATTCTTCACCCAGCCGCCCAGCGTGAGCTAGCCCGTGTACCGCTCTGCCCTCTGGCACGTGGGCCTACGCTGCTGATGACGCTGGCCGTCATAGGAGCAGACCAAGCGTGTCCCGTCTCGGGCCCGGCATGCCTGTCTCCCCCGGTGCTTCGAGTGGCCCCTTCGGGCCTGGCACGTCTCCCCTGGTGCTTCGAGTGGCTCCCTCAGGTGCCCCCCCAGACACCTCCCTCCTCCCTCTGGCATCACTTTATATAGCTTGCTCATTTGTTATCAGTCTCTTCTCTTTGCTGAGAATAACACAAGCTTTTCCATCACCATAGTCCCTGTGCCTAAACTGCTTGTGATGTGGACGCTCCATGAATCCCGGTAGGTGGATGAGGGATGGAAGATGCTGACGACAGCAGGTTGCTGGGAGCAGAGGGCGCGTGCCTGCGTTGGTAGCTGTCACTCCTCTAGTTTCAAGGGAGGTGACTGTTAACTGTTTATGTATATAAAGTAGTTATGTCATCAGGCTTCTAAGAGCAGCATGGAACTAACTTTCTGAGAGAACATTATTTTCCAGTATCTAATGAATTCTTCCCTCGATTAAAGTAACCACTTCATATTTGCTGTATCATTTTTTCCCCCAGAATGGTAATTATCTCAGAAAATGATTGTGTGCTCTAGATGATATTGAATGAATGGCTGGAATATTCCACGTGTGAGCCATATTTTTTAACAGTACTGTGCAAATTGGTGTGGAGGTTGTATTGTCGATTGCTAAATTCTGTACTGACTTGATACAGTGACTGAAGGAGTAGTTTCAAATCTGTAGAATATAGTTTTGTGATTTTGCTTTAAATAACTCATACTGGCTTGTAGAAACTGATGGACTGATTTTAAAATATCATGATAGAAAAGCGGTACACTTAGTGTGGAAGTAGGTTTCAATATCCTTGATCCGTAGGAGGACATTGGTAGACGTGACTCATGGCAATTGATGAAGATTTAAAAGGCGGGTTAATGGCCTCGGGTGTAAGGTCCAGAGAGGAGAAACGGGGCGGAGGTCATAATAGGCCCCCGGAAGCAGTGGTTCTCTGGGACCTGTAGTGAGGCCAGACTGATCGGTAGGGAGACTAGAAAGACCTCAAATGATGTAGGGTCCCTGCAGCCCTGAGGGAGGCTCCACAGAGACCCCTGTGGTGTGCCCACCTCGACACTAGGGAGATGGGAAGGGCACCCAGGCCGGGTACCTGAGCAGGGCGCTCACTGCAGGAGGGTGGCACCCAGGCCACAGCTGGGTGGAGCATGTCTGCAGCAGGTTGCCGAACTGACAGCTGTGCAGAGGGACCAGGAGGGACCACTGGAGCCCACGACCAGGTCCACGAGGAGCAGGACGCAGAAAATCCCGAGACCGGAATGATCTGCTTCCTGTCTAACCCTTCTCGTTGCCGTCAGCCATGGTTGGGCTGAGTGGCTGTGCGTGTCTGAGAGACTGAAAGCAGCTTTGGCTGATTTCTTAATTAAATCCCCTTTTTATATCATAGTGTGAAGAGGTGTTTTTCTGGTCCAGATTATAGAAGCCTGGTAGCAGATCCTCTTCTGGCAAGTGATCTGGGGCCTGCCTTCATGAGGGGTGCGACACAATATAAAAGTGAAGTAATAACAGTTTATATTTCTCTCTCCACAGAGGAATTATTAAACACGAAATCATCCAGATTTTTCTCTAATCTCACTTCTAGCGTTCTTAACCAGGCTGTCCCCATGGCAAGTCTCCTGTGAGTTATAAGATTTAGGGAAGATTTATGTCACTCTTTTTACAGATTGTTTATTTTCCTCTAAAGGACAATTTTTTCTCCCTCTCATATTCTTTGTTTTCCTCTTAGGCGAACCTAAGGGATTTGCGTTTTTATAAATCAAAACTCTGAAGGTGTCATTGCAAAGCTTAATCTCCTTTTTGTGGTAAGGAACGTCTTGTTCTCTTGGCTACTTCTTTCTTTCTGCAGAGCATCACATGGTTTTCTCAGTCAAAGGAAGGAGCTTTAGCCTGACACAAAGTAAATTTCTTGTAAATGCCCTGGCCAGTTTTTTTTTCTTTGTATTTCTTCTTGGAAAAGTCCCAAATTTTAATCTGAGATAATGCCTCTTTGAAAAGGAATCATTCTCATTAATATTGTAAGGTTATAGTTACAGCGAATACATGTCTTGTAAAAATAGAACTCTTAAAAATAAATCTAGGCCCCATTCTTTTTAAATGAAAATTGTCTGTGACTTTGGATTTTTGGAAGGGCAAGTTTTTCATTTGGACATGACTTGGGCATGCAGAGTGTGTGGAGGTTGCCTACACAACCTAGTATAGTGTTTTATCCTTCCCAGAATCTTCTTTCTCTTCATATTGATCCCTTTAAGAAGTCGAAACATAATAATTACGTTTGTCATTTTTAATGAAATATTTTCACATTTTTTTTATCGCAGTTTATATTATGCTAATGTACTCTCAAATTGTAACTTTTTGTAAAAATACATTAGCATTGAGATTTTAAAAAAATTTTTAAGTAACATTTATACCTGCTCTCCTAATGCCACTGAGTTCATTTATGTATTTCCTACAGGTCAGTTCATAATGTTCATATATTTTAAATGGTTATAACCTACAACTTAATATCATTCTGTTTTGTAACTTTCTCTTACCATTTTTCTACCACTGTACTCATAGTGGTTGGTAGCTGAGTCAGAGTTCTTCCAACAAATATATTTTAACTTACTTTTCCATGTTGCTGGATATTTAGTTTTACAGCTTACTGTTTATAGATATAACGTTGGAGTGAGTCTTTAAGCATTTAAAGTTTTTTTCAGTTACTTCTTTGGTATAAATTCCTGCAAATAAGGTCATGAGGTGTACATAATTTTGTGGCTTTTGATACATGACTCATTTGACTTTCCAAGTGGGATTTTTAACAATGTATCACTATCATGTCTTTGAGTAAATCACTTTTTTACAACCTCGCCTCTATTTGAGCTGATCTTTTAATTGAAAACTAATAGTTGTTACCTCGTTGTAATTTACATTTATTTCCTCTCCCTCTAGGTTTCATCATTTATATTACGTAATCTGACTTCTATATCTTCTGCTCTTTAGTTTACACCATCGTCTGTTGATCTCTTCTCCTGTAGTTCATACTATAAAACAATGAAGTTCTTGATTCACAAGTTGGAAGGAAGCTTTGCTGTCACTGGGAAGGGCTGATCGAACACTCACTTCTTCTAGATCTCGTGAGCATTTTCAGATACCCCAGCTACAGTTTTCCTTGTAGTACACAGGTACATCTCTAAAGGGTGAGGCGCTTTTTTGATCTGATTATCGCTGCACTCTTTATGACGAAAATAATTTCGCTCAAAAGTTCCCAGGACACATTTGTAGCTTGAGTCAGTGAGAATAATCAAGTTTCTCACAGCAGCCTCCCAGGGGAGTTAACTCTAGGGAACCCATTTTGCATGTCTCTTTATGGGAAAGAAGCGAATGAAGTCATCTCTTGTTTTCTTGGAATATGGTGTTTTATGGTGTATCAGAAAATATAAAGTGTCAGGAAAAGATGCAATTTTGCAAGTAAGGTTACTGTAGTTTTTTTATGCTTTTCATTAATTTATGTCTCTTTTCTGAAACCGCGGTCTATCTCAGATTACATTTTTTTTTTTTTCATTTCTGACTCCATTTTACCTACAAGTCTCATTCATGTATTTACTGCTAAATTGTTTTCCCACGAGTAAATCTTTTCTCCCTTAAGAGATCTTTCTCTCTCATATGTTAAGCATGTACGTAGGCCCTTTTCATTGTGATGCAATTCACATACCATGAAATCCACTGTGGAAAGTGTATAATTCAGTGGTTTTTAGTATAGTCACCAGGTTATGTAACCATCACCACTGATTCTAGAACATTTTCTTTTTTTTTAAAATAAGTTTTTTCATTTTTCAGTTACAGTTGGCATATGATGTTACATTCCAGAACCAAAAGAAGCCCCGTACCCATTGGCGGTTACTCCTCCAGCCCCTGGCAACCAGTGGTCTGCTTTCTGTCTCTAATGATTTGCCTCCCGTGGCCTCTTTGTAAAATCCCCACTCCTTGCTCTGGCCGTAGAGCAGCAGTTCTCAGCTGTGGTTTCTGCAGCAGCGGGGTCCCATGGCAGCGGGCTAGAAGTGCACGGTATCGGGCCTGTCACAAGTCAGCCGAATCAGAGACTCCTGAGGGTGGGCCCAGCGTCTGTGATGAGCAGCCCTCTGTCTGCGCCAGGGTCTAGGACAGTGGGCTGTGAAGTCTTGGGTGATCTGGACTCCTGGAATTATCCTATAATCCTTGTCCCTTGCTCCCTCTGCGGTGACCTTCCTCTTCCTCGGATGTGACCAAGCTGATCCTTCCTCAGGGTCTTTCCATTTGCTGTTCCTCGCTTGGGGCATCTCGCCCCAGACCTCAGCTGGGCTTGTGCGCCCTTGTGTGGGGACCTTGCTCAAGGGCCGTCTCTGCGTGTGAGTGCGTGGAGGACTGGGGTCCTGAGCCTCTTGCTTGTCCCTCCAGACTCACTCTCCGCCTTTCCCCACCCTGCTTCGTGCCCCAGGAGGTTGTTGTCTGTAAACTGCATCTGTAAACTGTACTGACCGCCTCCCATGCCAGTCCCCCATGCCAGCCACTGCGAGCTGGGTTTGCCAGTGGGGGGCGGTAGGGAACATGGAGGGAGGGAGCCAGGTTTGGGGTGTTTACTGCCTTGGCTCCTTCCCTGTGGGCTGGTGGTATCCCCCCCCTCACTTTTGAATTTCGTACTGTGTGCTATATTAGCTATTTATATTAAAGGTTATTTCTACATTAGAACTTAGGCCGTAAACTAGGTGGCCTGTAAATATTGAGTGAATGAAGGAATGTCAAAACAGTGAGATGACCATAGTGTAATAGAAGCTAAAGAAGTGAGAGAACACATTTTCTGGTTTCTCTGAGCACTTAAGCTATGCCTTGCGCTGTCCCATTTATCATGCCTGAAAGACGACTTACTGTGAAAGTAAATCAAGGGTAAATCTGTAAAATGCAGTAACAGCTACAGGTTTTATTCATTCATAAACACTGTGTGCTTGTCACATACCAGGCACAGTTCAGAGTGCTGAGGATTGAACAGGCAGAACCGTGAGCTGAATGGAGCTTACGTTTTACTGGGGAAGACAGTTCCTAAAAACAAGTTAAATAAATATGTATAGTACGATAGCAACTGTGCCAAGAAGAGACATAAAGCAGGGAAGTGCATGTGCGTGCACGTGTGTGTGTGCACACACGTGTGTGAGGGCGGCGTTGGCATTTTAGGAAGGGTGGCCAGGGAAGCCTCACCAAGAAGGTGACATCTGATTGAAGACCTGAGGGAAGCGAGAGCGCAGGCCCCGTGCTGGCCTGCGGGGAAGAGCGTCGCAAACGGGAACAGAAGCGCAGGCTTGAGAGGCCAGCGCCCCGGCACATGAGGCGCGGCACGGAGGGTGCTGGCGGAACTGAGCGGGTGCTGGCGGAACTGAGAGGGTGGAGGGGTTGGGAGGGGACCGGGACCGGGGCTGGGATGGGACTAGGGGCAGATGCTGGCGGGGGCAGACCACGCGTTGGCTAATCCAAACCCAAGCCCCTCGCCCTTCTCACTTCCCTTCCTCTGCCTGATGCCACCGCAACCGCAGAACAAAGCACCCTGTCTTTTCTCTCGGATCTTCCCTTTTCCCTCTGTCCTCCTGGCCGCACGTCATGCCTGCGCTGCTAACTTCCAGCTTGTAGGTGTTGTGAAGACACTGGCTTTTACTCTGACACTGAATAAACACCTGAAATAAATCGTAGCTCTTGGGGGAACTTAAAGACTCTTATTTTGAAAATGAAGAGGCTAAATTCAGGGAGGTGACATCACTTCCCTAAGGTAGTCTGACTAATTATTAACAAATCTGGGGTTAGGACCCAGATCTCCTGCCCAGGAATCTGCAGCAATGTCACATTGCTCACCCAGCGGCAGGACTTCAGTGCAATTAGTAAAGTCACCTCGGAGCTAATCTCCATGCGGGAAAGGTAGACATGGGGTCAACGCCTGCTCTTGCCATTCACACCAGCGTTAATCCTGTGGGAGTTTTGGGGAAAAGTCATCTTAAACAGAACACATCTTGCATCATTTTTACTTATAACTCTGCTTTTAAATAAACGAAGCCGTTCTTTTCCAGAAAGTGAAAGACCAGATCGCCTTTAAAGTTCTGTGGTTAAATATGGCATTTCCTAATATCTTTGTGCTGTAAGGGACAGCTTAAAGAGGAGAGGGCCCATCAGGGGAACAGAATTGTACCCATTTAGTAGCCAAGTAGATCATTCTCTGAGTCTTTTTTTTTTCACTTACAAAGAGAAAATACCTGTTCTGTTTCTCTGATGTATATAGATTTCTGAGAGAATGTGTGGGAAACACTCTGGAAGATGATATTTACAAGGTAAAGTGCTATTACTCCATGCAATAGCTTTTTATTTGTTGATACAGTGTGTATTTAGTATATAGATTGTATATGAAATTTCTGTATTTAATAAACACCTCTAAGTTTCATATTTACAAGGAAAACAGTTACTATTTTTGAAGTGCTAAACTTCAAAGAAAGGTTTGGTGTGCGTGGGATATATAGAGAAGTACTATTTTATACAAAATTATGAGTGGTTTATCTGTCATTAAATACATTAAATTATATATTAAATATATTAAATATTTTGTCAGAGCAGCAGCAAGTGGCTTTCGTGAGCTTAGTTAATCTTTTTTATTTTGTCTATGGCCGTGCCACCCTGAACAAGCCCCATCCCGTCTGATCTCGAAAGCTAAGCAGGGTTGGGCCTGGTTAGTACTTGGATGGGAGACCACCTAGGAAGACCAGGTACTGTAGGTATAAAAAATAAAAAATAAGAGATCGTAAGCTGACAAGGTCCTTGCAATCTGTGAGGTCGACCAAGGGTTGCCTCGCCTAAAAAAAAATCTTTGTTATTTTTTTTCAAGGCTTTATGATTTTTTTTGTAACAGTTTTAAAGGTGCTGCCTTGTTGGCTAAGTCGAGGCCTAGAACTATGTGTCTGTATGCAGTACAGTTTATCAGAACGTACAAAACCTGGTATCATTAGCTCGAAGGCTTCTGACCTCATACTGGGAAACTGCCGTTTTTTAATTTTTTTTCATTCGTTTTATTGTTTCAACAGTATCAACTCGTAATTTTTTGGGTTACCTTCTAGTTGTAACGGGTTACTTTTTATGTTTTCTACTTTTCTGAATTCCTTTGTATGTTACACGTTTATGCGAGTTAAGAGCTTTGGTTGCAAGAAGTGGAAACTTGGATTCCCTTAAGAAAACGTGGTTTTAGTGCCAGGAGCATCCGGAAAGACCCCGGGGCTGAGCCCACAGACGCAGTGGCTGTTTTCTGTTGTGTGTCTTCTTACTCGCTGAGTTGCATGAACGTAGAGGTTTACTGACGGACATCGCCGTTGACAGTTTGTTTGCTAGTGTTTTTAAGATATAGTGTTTGTTTTTACTATTTTAATTGAGGTTTAGATTTAAATTCTCTGCTGGCCTGAATGTTTATATACCAGGTCAGATATGTTTTAGCAAAACAGCCAGTCATTTTGCTTTAAAGTATTTAATTTGATTAAAACATTTTATTTACTTTTAAAAGTGCAATTTTTTGAATAGGTAATATATGCACATAATATAAATATTAGAGTCCCTCCCAGTTCTATTCCTATTTCCCATCCCATCTTCAGAAGCAGCACATGTGTTCTGCAGCCTTCCAGGAGGAGGCTGTGCCTGAACAGCTGTGCGTGTGCTGTCCCCTGATCACCCTCACAGGATTGATTGATCTACCTGTAGGGTGGACCTGGCACATACCAAGAACTGGTAGGTATTTGGTAAACAAATCACATAGGTAAAATGTCAGAGAAGGATTTACTTGACCTTCAGTGCAGACTGCTCCGGGCCTCCCTCAGGGCTCTGCAGGCCTTGGTCGGGGGCCGCGGGGCATCCAGATGACCTCCTCCTGTTTGGGCCAGGGCCCTGCCATGCTGAGACTGTTTGGGGACAGGATGCTAAGGTGGACAAAAGGTGACCACCACCAGTGTGGACAGTACTGATAACTGTTGTGTTTCTCTTTGTTTCCAGATGTTTCTCACCGTGTACCTCAGCAACAATGAACAGCACTTCACAGAAGTGCCGGTCACCCCGGAAACAGTATGCAGAGATGTGGTGGATCTGTGTAAAGAGCCTGGGGAGAGCGATTGCCATTTGGCTGAAGTGTGGTGTGGCTCAGGTATGAGACCCAGGCAGCCTTGTGCTTGCGTCAATGTGTCTTTTATTACTGTTGGTTTTTAGACATGGCAGCATGTGACACTCATGTTTATCCCCAGAGGAACTGTAGAATAGCATGTCCATCCGGAGATAGTGTTCTTGATCCAGCTTTGTTGTGACATATAAAGTCTATTTGCTGTTTTCTTTTTCTGCAATACAGTAAGTCTCCAAGGCAGGAAAGGTCAAAGGGCGGGCAGCTGATGCACCAGCTGGGGTGCCGTGGAAAAACGCATGGTGCACAGAAGTACTTTTTGTATGCTTAGGCTTTGCTTAACTAGAAATTTGAGGCATCCTGATTGTTTTGCACGCTCTAAGTTTTTGTAGGTTTCTAGGGAAAGCTCTTTGGTGTTCAGGTCGCTGTGGTGGCAGAAGTCAGTGGTGAAATCATAGGCATTAAGTCTTGAAATAAGTCCCTCAGTATAGTTCTTTGGAGTTCTAAATGGGACGGACTGGTTTCTTTTGGGCCCATAGGAGTTTGTAGATGTGGGAGTAATTTTTCCTAAGCTCTGCCTTGTTTCTCTCCGGCAGAGTGAACTCCCACTGTTTCCTTTTCCGGAACTCTTCCGGGGGTGCCAGACTACACGTCGTGTTACCTGGGTTCACACCATTCATGGGATCGGACTTAGCTGAGCGCTCGTTCGCTCACCTCTTACCAGGCAAGGCCTCTTCCTGCCCTTTGGTTGACTTTCCTACAGGCGGGTGTTCTAGAAAGTTTTCTGCATGCGCCTGGAATCGCCTAGGTTAGGCCATTTGCATAAAGAAACCCAAGTGATCCTTTTTAAATGAAAATTTGATAGTTTGGCTTTCCTGTTGAAACTCTGTAGTGGCATTCTCTTCTACTTAGAATAAAATCCATACTCTGGGTTTGTTGTCATCTGGGGCCATTTCCCTCCTTGCCTCCTCCTGCATCTTTTTTTTATATTCCTGAAGAAACTAAACTAAGCTCTGTCCCACCTTCGAGTCATTGGCACTCACTGTCCCCATTACCTGTACTGCTCTCCCTCCGGGCTTTGTCATTGCTGGTCTTCTGGTTACTTGGATTTCAGGTAAAGTGTTACCTCTGTGGAGAGGCTTTTCCTGAGCATCTTGCTAAGTTCTCCTGATTTAATCCTCTGCACAAGACATGCCACCTTTTTTGTGTATATTTATTCGTTGTTGCTTCTTTAAGTCCTTTTAGGAGCCCCTTGATCACCTGCAAGCATTTCTCTAGGGTAGTACCAAGAAGTGGAATTGCTTGGTTAAAGCTTCATCCTTTTTAAGATTTAATGTGTAGTGCCAGATTTCCCTCAGCGAAGGCTATGTAAGTGCACACTCCTTCCAGTTATTTCTAAAAGTATCCCTCATCAACAGTCGATACAATAATATACTAATTTTTGTTAGGCTGATACTGCCCGTTTTCTCATTGGCCATTTGGGTTTCCATTTTTTAAAAATTGTTCCTTCATAGCCTTTGCTCACGTTTCCTTTGCTTTTGCCTTTCCTCTCTTGATTTGTAGGCATTAAAAAACCCTCAGACCTATTCGTGGGTTATCCTGTTTGTGGGACAATCCTTTCCTTACTCCAAGGCTGTAAACATGTTATCCTCTTATTCCATACTATAAGTTTTTACGGTCTTTTCCTTCCCTCCCTGTCCCTTCCTCCCCCACCCTCATTAATTTTTGTGACTAGTATGAATCATGGATTTAATTTTTTTCCCCAAATGGATAGTGAATCTTCTTAAGTGCCTTACTGAACAGTAGGTTTCTTCTTTATAATGTGACACATCATTTTATATCCTGTTATATCACACACGAAAGTTATGTTTCTATAAGCTTTAGTCACTTTCTTTTATTTTTTCTTCTTGTTTAGGACAGAACCAAGCAGTTTTTTAAAAATAATTTTTTACTTTTCAATTATAGTTGGCGTACAATATTAGTTTCTGATGTACAACATAGTGATTAGACATTTATATCACTTATGATTTATCACCCTGATAAATCTGGTACCTGTCTGACACCATACAGTTATTACAGTATTATTGACTATATTCCTTATGACCACATCCCCATGACTATTTGTAACTACCAGTTTGTACTTGTTAATCCCCTCCCCTTTTCACCCACCCTCTCAACCCGCCTCTCATCTGGCAACTGTCAGAATGTTCTCTGTATCCATGAGTTTGTTTTGTTCGTTTATTTTGTTTTTTAGATTCCACATGTAAGTGAGATCATACGGCATCTGTCTTTCTCTGTCTGACTCCACTCAGCACAATACCCTCTAGGTCCATCCATGTTGTCACAGACGGCAGGATTTCACATTTTTTTAATGGACGAGTAGTAGTCTACTGTATATATGTACCACCTCTGTTTTATCCATTCGTCCATTGATGGACACCCAAGTGGCCTCCATATCTTGGCTGTTACAAATAACACTGCAGTGAACATATGGACTCATATGTCCCTTTGAAGTAGTGTTTTGGGTTTCTTTGGATAAATACCCAAAAGTGGGATTATTGGGTCCTTCTTTATCTCTCGTTATATATAGCTTTTGTTTTAAAGTCTATACTTACTTGTATAAGTATTGCTGTCCTAGCTTTTTTGTTTCCATTTTGATGAAATATCATTTTCCATCCCTTTACTTTCAGTCTGTGTATATCTTTCGATCTTAAGTGAGTCTCTTGTAGGCAGCACGTATGTAAGGGTCATGTTTTCTTATCCATTCAGTCACTCTGTTGTTTGATTGGAGCATTTAGTCCATTTACACTTATAGTAATTATTGATAGGTATGTAGTTATTGCCATTTTATTAATTCATATTTTTGATCTTTTTTTTTCTTGTTCTTCTTAAAGAAGCCCCTTTGACATTTCTTGTAATACTGGTTTGGTGGTGATAACTAGTTTCTGTTGAGAAATCAGCTGACAGTGTTATGGGAGCTCCCTTGTAGGTAACTAATTGCTTTTCTCTTGCTGCTTTTAAGATTCTTTCTTTGTTTTTAACCTTTCGGATTTTAATTATGATGTGTCCTAGTGTGGGTCTCTTTAGGTTCGTCTTGTTTGAGACTCTATGTGCTTCCTGGGCTTGTGTGGCTCTTTCCTTTGCCAGTTTAGGGAAGTTTTTATCATTATTTCTTCAAATAGGTTTTCAATTCCTTGCTCTCTCTCTTCTCCTTCTGGTACTCCTATGATGTGAATGTTGATACACCAGAGACCACTTAAACTATCCTCATTTTGGATTCTTTTTTCTCGTTGCTGTTCTGGTTGGGTGTTTTCTGCTACCTCATCTTCTAAGTTACTGCTTCAATCCTCTGCTTCATCTAATCTGTTGATTCCTTCTAATATAGTCTTTATTTCAGTTATTCTTTATTTCTGATTTTTTTGTTTTCTATCTTCATTTTTCTTTTCTATCTCTGTTTTTAAGTTCTTACTGAGTTCATCTACCATTACTCTGAAAGTTCATTGAGCATTGTTATAACCAGTGTTTTGAACTCTGCATCTGGTAGATTGCTTGTCTCCATTTTGTTTAGTTCTTTTTCTTTGTTATGTTCTTTCATTTGGGACATGTTTCTTTGTCTCTCCATTATGACTGCTTCCCTGTGTTTGTTTCTATATAGCAGGTAGGGCTGCTATGTCTCCCGGTCTTAGGAGTGTGGCTTTAAGTAGTAGGTGTTCCATGGGGCCCAGTGACACAGTCTTCACCAGCTCGGGGTGTGCCCCTTGTATGGATTGTGTGTGCCCTCCTGTTGTAGTTGAGCCTTGGTTTTTGTTTGCACGTCAATGGGTGGCCCCTTGGGCTGATTGCATCTGAGGACTGGCCAGTGAGGAACTGATCCTACAGAACAAGATTCGCTTTAGTAGGGTTCTGGTGCCTGCCCAGAGTGCCCTTTGGGTTTGTCATTCTTGATGCAACCCTTAGTAGAAGCTGGCCACTGGGCGTGCTGGCCCTAGGACCTTCTGGAAGGGGCCCTGTGCAGGCCAGGTTCATCCATAGCCTGCGCCATGCCTGGGGCCACCTGGCCACAGTCACCCAGCAATCTGCTGATGGGTGCCACCTGTGCTGGGCTTAGAGGTACCTCGAGAAGCCAAACCACAAACCAAGGCCAGCTGCCACTACTGCTGAGCTTGGGCCTGCTCAGTAAGAGGTACAGGGCACACCGAGGCCAGTTGCTGCTTTTTTGGGGTCTATGAACTTTTGAGAGATTTCAGGAAAGTCCACAGGATGAGATAAGACAGGCCATTTGTATGGAAAAGGCTTTGGAAGTGGCTTGGGTGGGCCTGCACATTGGGAGAGGCGGGATCTCAGAATCACCTTGGTGGAGCAACCAGTGTTAGCCAGCTTGATGGAGACTCAGATACAGCGGCCACCTGGGCCTGCACGCCGGGAGGAGGGGGTCTCAACAAAGGAACAGTGGCTTCTACCAGCACTTCTGTCTGGGAGAAGGCCATCCCTCCACCCCTTTCTCTGAAGTCAGACAACTCAGTCCCTCCCTGTTTGACCCTGGCACCTTTCGAGCTGCTGCCCCAGCGCTGGAGCTCAGAGCGAGCAAGTCCATCAGTGGTGAGTCTATGTGCAGGCCTTTTAAGAGGAATGTCTGTGACTTCTCCTTATCTCCGTCTGATTCAGCCACAGTCTCCGCTGATTTTACCAGCCAGAAGTGTGGGGACATCTCTTACTGGCACTGGAACCCTGGCCTAGGGAGCCTGGTATGGGGCTGGGACCCCTCACTTCTCTGGGAGAACCTTCACATCCAAAATATGCCTCTCAATTCTCAACTGCCACAAGTGGGTGTGGGACCAGCTGTTCTGCGTCTCCATCTCTCTTACCAGTCTTGAGTTGGCCTCTTTTGTGTGTCCCCAGATGTAGGACTTCTGTTCATCTAGTAGACTCCAGGCGACTCCCATTGATGGCTGTTCTGTAGTTTCATTGTAATTTTCATGTGGTCGTGAGAGGAGGTCAGCACAGCATTTACCTACTCTGCCATCTTGACTGGAACTCCAGAATCAAGCAATTTGAATTACTATAGTTTTTTTTAATATGTTGGGTATCTGTAAGCAAGTGGTTATTTCATTCTTCCACTTTTTCAAAAAATACCTGCACTATTATTGTGTATTCTTTTTCAGTTGTATTTTAGAATTACCTTGAAAGCTTCTGTGAACAATTCTGTTGGGAATTTGATTGGTTGCTGTGAATTCATAATTAATTTGAGAGTTGTTTGTGTGGTGTTGTGATTAAGAGAAAGTCTTGGGTATCAAAATCCCATTTTTGGCATTTCCTAACTTTATAACTTATGGCAGGATACTTACTCTCTGTAATATGCAAGTGTTTTATCTACAGAATTGGGTTAATAATTGAAACTACCTCATCAGATTCCAAGAGATAATATTTGAAGGGGGCTTAGCAGAGCCCCTGGCACATTTAGTATTGGCTCTCAATAAGTAATAGCTGTTATGTTTTAAACTCGCCCTTTTTTGCTATACATTGTCCAAGGCGCTCCTTTTCTAGAATAGTAAATATATTACTTCTGTTCTGTTAGCCTCTCATGTTTCTCATTTCCTTTCACTGACAATCTTTTAAAATGAGTAGCTGGTATTTGCCATCTCCACTCTCTTACTACCCACTCACTTGTTTGCTAGAGAACATTTCCTGGATTCCTGTTCTAGGCTTGGTACCATGCTGGATTGTGAGGGATGGAGAGATGGAAGTTTCCTGCCTTCACATAGAAGCAGGTTTCAGCAGACAGTTAATAGTAGTGTGATAACTACAGTAATGAATGGCTGTGCTCCGTCTGCAGAAGGAGAAAAAGGTGCTGGGAGTGGCCTTTTCCAAGTCACATAGGCATGAATACCATGACCAGGGGATAGGTGTGGTTGGAGCATGGAGTGTTAGTAGGGGACTTTGAGGACCTTCGAAGCGTATTTCAGCGCGCGCAGGCCTAAGCCTAAACTGTCATCATGGACCATCAGGGCCTTAGCTCCTAGACCTTCCATGAAAGTTCATGCCCTTTTAAGAAGGTCCAACCAGCAGGGACTGGAAGTTGCTTCACTGCCTTTGCGTTTCTTCTTTGCTTCTGGAACCTGGAGAATTTCACTTCATTTCTATTGAAATAAAGTTTGTGCGTGCGTGTGTTTGGTGAGGAGGTAGAGGGTCTACTCAGAATTTCTTTTGGGGGAGGTGTCTGTTCAGCTAGGAGTGTTTCCTTTTGGAGGATCTTGGGTAGAATTTCTGTGGTTTATAGAAGAGGGATGTCCGTGTCCTCTCGGTATGTGATGTTGCTGTAAATAGAACCTGAACTGCACTTTGTTGCAACCAGGCCGATTAAGCTCGGGGTTCGTTCATAGAAGTGGCTGCTGAATACTTGGCTGCTCAGTTCCCTGCCCACGTTGTTTGTGTAAGCACTTAGAGTCTAGTGTTTGATTACTGACAAGTGCATTGAGTTTTCTTAGGCTATTTCAGCATCCTTGTATTAAAAGCGATGTTGACATTACTGAAGTTTTTTTGCATTTTAAGCAGTTGTATCAAACATTCTCGTTTATATCCAAAATTCTTGAGATTGGAAGAATTTTTGAGGAGAGCTCAAGATATATTGTTTCTCCTGAAGTTCTATTTATTAGGGTATTTTGTCTCTAGAAAAGTTCTGACACCTGGCAGTCTCACTGGAGGGGCCAAACTGATAGATTTTCAGTGCAGTAAATAGCCTTTTGTTTGGAAATAGATACTGCTGATTTTTTTAAAACAATAAAATTATGATTTAAAAATAGCCTAATAGTAAGATTAAGCTATTTAGAAAGTTATTTTTAATTTTTTGGTTTGCATATTTAGAGAGAATTCTAGAACCATTCGAGTCAGAAGGGACCTCAAAGACCTTCCCGTGTAATAGCTCAGAAACGTCTTAAACTTGCCGCGGGTAACCGGCGGGCTCGTGGCTGGTACGGGGCCCGCCCGGTCCGTTCCGCTTCCCAGTTCTCCACCCACGTTCGACACTGATTAAATGTGTGGAAAATCTGTGATAATTCATTTTCTAAAGATTCTTTTAACGAAAATAAGTTATTGAAGAGGCTAAGTATTTCCTACATTCAGAATGCATATTTGCATGAAGAGTAGATGGTGTATGCTGAGTTTGACTTTCTTTTACCAGCAGATAATGTGATTTCTGTGCGTTTCTTTTAGAACGTCCAGTTGCTGATAATGAGCGGATGTTTGATGTCCTGCAAAGATTCGGAAGTCAGAGGAATGAAGTTCGTTTCTTCCTTCGTCATGAACGCCCCCCTGGCAGGGACATGGGTAGGTAGCATTCTGAGTCGTAAGAGATTTGAACTTTGATTTCTGCATTGGGGCGGCGGAGAGAGAGGTGGCATGTGATCAGGTTCCAGGTAATTTAGGGGCGAATGAGAGGGAAAGACCTGGAGACAGTGAGGAGAGAACACTTCCACGACCTTGCTGTCAGGGCAGACGAGGGAACGGTTTTGTGTTTGGTTTTGTTTGATGGCGGGAGAAGGTCTATGATAGTTTTTAATGCAAATGGGAAGGAGTCAGCAGAGCGAGAGCTTGAAATCCAAGGGACAAAGGAGATGCTTGTCGGGCGTCACTAAGAAGGTGCTCCCGCAGCCTTGGCCGAGAGCGTCTTCCTCGTAGGCAGAGGAGGGAGCTTCTTCCATTGGGACAGAACAGAAGGAGAACTTGCATGTGCGGGCACCTGCAGCATTCGCGGGAGCAAGGTGGGGACTTTTCATCTGAAAACATTTGTTTTCTCCGAAGAAAGAGGCGAAGTCATCTGAAAGTGATGCTGGAGGCGGCCGGCACTTCGAGCTGTTGCGGAGACTAGGAGAGAGCCCCTGTTGGGGAAGCCAGCTCGCTGGGTCCCTGGAGGCTGAGTGACCTCCCCGAGAGAGCATGGAGACCCTGAGACCACGGGCCACTTTTCTCCAGCCCAGAGCGTCGAAAGAGGAGAAAAAGATGATTAGATTGACCCAAGGTTGGGGTTTTGCCAGATCGATTCAGTGGATGGTCAGTGGGACAGGGACAAAGAGGACGTTGTCCTGATGGCGTCTACGCCGGGTGGGGAGGAAGTGAGGACTGCGGGGACAGTGGGAAGGAGTGGGCAGGTTCAGAGCCTACAGTCTCTGGTCAAGGAAGGCGTGTAAGAGGAAGTTAGAGCCGAAACGAGAACGCTTTGACATTAGCTTTGGGAGGTGGAGCTCCTGGGCGACGTGCTCCCAGGGTGGTCGGGGAACGAGCCCGAATTAGAGCCCAGGAAGCCGCATGCCGAGCGGATGCTCCCAGATTTTGGATGGGAACATCCGGCATGAAGGCAGAACTTGGAAGCAAGGAACACGGGAGTCAGGTGGTCGCATCTGGAGTGACGAGGGCTGTGAGCAGAGTTTATAGATGACACTATAGAGAGGTAATAATAGAATTACCTTCATAGAAGGTAACCTATGAAGGTGGAGAAACGGTGGACTGAGAGCACTGGATGCTGAGGACACACCATTCCTGGGACCAGGAGGTCTCGTAGGGTGTGGGAGAATAAGCAGTTTCAAATCGGAGATCTGCGGGAAGCCCTGTTCTCATTGGGAAGCCACTGGTGGAAGCAGGATGACTACATATTTCTAAAAACGATGGGACTTTTAAAATGGAAAGTTGAGGGTTTGTGACTTCAATGTATAATGCTTGGGAGTAAGAATGTAGGTAACATGTTAATTATTGGATGTTAAAAATCTCAGTTTAATTGCTTTAAAACAAATGTCCATATGGTACCCAGGAATTAGACATTATTAAATTTAGAGTGTGAAGGACCCCAGAGTTGACTTAGTCTGGCCTCTTCCACTCTGCAGATGAGAAATGCTGATACTTAGGGGTTAAATGACTTGTCAGAGGCCACATACCTAGCGGCAGAGCCAGGAGTGGAACTAGAATCACCTCAGCCGGGCTGGCTGATAGGCCTTTCGATATCACTCATGTCCGTAGTTTTAATTTAAATAAGCAAGTGGTTTTTTCTTCAGCTGCCTTTTTTGGAGTTTTAAATTCGCATCCGCATCTTATTTTTATTTTATTATTCATATTACTGTATATATTCTTTTCTAATAAGTGAGTTGAATTTTACCTGTTCATCTATCAGTTCAAATATCATCCTGTATAGCACTGGGTAAATTATTAAACAGCCTCTCAATAGTGCAATATGCAGTTTCAGTGTGTCTGTAATGTGAGAAATACACTCTGCAGATAAAGGAGCTGTTTTCACATTGTCACAAGACACCAGTGCCACATAGTGTTTAAATTGAGATAAAACAAGATTGCTTTTTAGTGTCCTTTAACGACGTGTTAACCTTTTTGGTGTAGACTCCTGGATTGTGGAATAGGCAACCGTTACCATATTCTTTTTCCAGTTTAACTAGGACCTGGGACCTAGAATGTGTATGAAATTATTTTTAAAGCTCTTGCCTTTTACTCTGTGTAACTGAACGTGCTAAGGAGAAAATGGTTAAGTGCTGTCTCTGAGGCAGCAAAGAAAGCAATTATTCTTAAATGCTAGATTTATTTTTCTTGCAGAAATATTGTGATATTACCTGTGCTATTTTGTCAGAGAAAGAACAGTATTTTAAAAATAAAGCTAACGTGTTAGAGTTAGGTATAAATATGATAACCTGGCTCTGAGGATATCGTGTTTATTGGTATGGGAATTTATGCTATGCTTCAAGGCAGGTACAGTAGCAATTTGATTCAAAAGACATTTTAATTTAAAATTTCTTGGGAGATGATTTTTCTCATTTCTGGAAGTACAAGCTTAATTTCATGTATTTTAAAAATTCTTTGTTGATATTATTTGTCTCTTACAATGTATTAGTTTAAATTAAGACTATTTTCCCCTTATGCTTCATTAAGTGGTACTGAAGACCCATATATTTTGGCTTGAAAAATTATTTTTAGTCTAAAAAGCAGAATTATAGTGTTTTCCAGTTAGTACTTTCCCAAACTAAGAAAATAGAAAATTTTTACTTAAATAAATGGGGAAGTTCTTAACAGCACTTATGAATTCCCACAAAATGTCCCAAATAAGCTTGAGTATTCAAAGTACCGCTTGTTCCATTTTTCAGTTGCTTCTTCCCATATAAGTTACAAACACTGTTATGAGCACGAGGATGGATTGATTTAATTTTCACTTAATTCTTTCAGTGACACTATTTCTGATTTCACTACTGAGTAGCTAAACGGAGAACTAGGAGGAGCTACTATTAAAAACAAATGGTATGAATTACCCATAATCAGAAGTACGTTCATTTTGTTAATTTTTCCTTTTCTGGTCTCTGAATCACACCGCTCTCCTAGAGAATAACTAGAATATGTTTTCTGGTGCTTACTAGTCCCTGTGCCAAGTAGGGTTTTCCAAAACAAGCCGAATTATAAGACAACACCATTGCTTTTAGAAAATATTTTGTTTTAAGAATGCTTTTAACTTAAAATATCAAAGTTATTATAGAACTCAGAAAAGAACTCTGATGTTAACGCACAGTTTTTTATTTTTGTGCTCAGTGAGTGGACCAAGATCTCAGGATCCAAATTTAAAAAGAAACGGTGCGAAAGTTCCCAGTGGCCACCGCAGGAAGGAGAATGGCGTAAGTGAGCATTTCCGCCTGTGCTGAAGGCGCACCACAGCGTCGCAGCCCTCGTAGCCTGAAATTCATTCCGTGCACTTTGTTCTTCCCTGGGTTGTCGAGGGTGGTTTTTTTTTTTAAGATTATTTTAGATTTTTTTCGTAGAAACAATTTCAGTGATCTCTACAATGTTGTCTTGAAAGAAGTTAGATGCTGAATGTAGCACAGATGCGGAGCAAAACAAATGTGGAACATATTTAAGGAAGTATTTGGGTTTCGGTGATTTTGTTGGTTGCTGTAATGCTCCTAGAAAAATAGAAAGTTCTGTATTAATGTTCTTGCTATTGCATATGAATGCTAGCAAGTATCTTTGGGGTACTTTGTACACATTTTCCTTTTGTAGCTCATAGTTTTTAATACTGCTGGGGATTAGCCAAATTACCTTTTTTCAATCTACAGTGAATTTATGTTAGAATCCAGATTATCTAAAATAGCATTCGCTCCTGCTTACCTTTCCTCAAATTCTTCCCGTTTGTATTCTTTCATCTTATAGCTATCTTCCGGTGATGAAGGCTGACACAAGGATGATAAGAGTAGTCTTAGCTATTAACAGGATTTGAGTGCATCTTCACAGAATCTATCTTTCTCCCTCAGTGGGTATTTTTTTTTTTAAGACAGCTTTATCGAAGTATAATTGACGTACAATATACTATACATATTTCAAGTGCACAGTTTAAGTTTTGACATATGTATCCACCTGTGAAACCATCACCATAACCAAGATAATGAAAATACCCATCAGCCCCAAAAGTTTTCTTGTGTCTTTTTGTAATCCTTCCCTTCCTGCCTCACTCCCCATCCTTAAGAAACCGCCAGAGGGTCCACTTTCTGTCACTACAAATTAGTTGTATTTTCTAGAATCTTCTGTGAATGAAATCACCCAAGATGTACTCTTTTTGCATTCGCTCAGTGTAATTATTTTGAAATTCATTCATTTTGTTGTGTATATCAGTAGTTGATTCCTTTGTAGTGCTGAGAGGTGTTTCATTGTTTGGATATACCCCGTTTGTTTATGCATTCACCTGTGGATGGACATTTGGGTTGTTGGCAGTTTTGGCTGTTCCATATCAAGCTGCTATAAATATTTGGGTACAAGTCTTTGTGTGGACAGATGCTTTTATTTTTCTAGAGGGGTGGAATGGCGGGGTCATGTGGTAGGTTTATGTTAACTTTAAGAAACTACCAAACTGTTCCAAAGTGATTGCTTTATTTTACACTGCCACCAGAGTTCCAGTTTTTCCGTGCCTTTGCCAGCAGTTGGTGTGGTCAGCCCTTTTAATTCTGGCTGTCTCCTAGGTTTGTAGTGGTATTATGTTGTGGTTTTAATTTGTATTTCTGTAATGGTTAATGACGTTGCATATCTTTTCACGTATTCATTTGCCATTTTTATGGCTTTTTTGGTGAAGTATTCAACTTGTGCTCTTTTTTTTTTTTTTTT
>NW_011888841.1:2457498-2460220 GCF_000151845.1 Pteropus vampyrus
TGTAGTTTGCCAGCCCCTGGTCTAAGCACTCAGGATCTGCAGCTGACCAGTCAGTGTGTTCACTGACGCGGGGGTTGCCAGTTGATGGTTTGACATAGCGAGTTATGCAGCAGGACTTTGAGGTGTAGTGGCCAGGATTCTGTAAGGCAGTTCTCGGCATGCACTGCGCCTGCCATGGCCGCCACCTAGGGTTCTTCTGCACCCAGACAGCAGCTTTTTCACAGTCATGTGCATCATTGCTTCTCAGACTTTTATAAGCATACAGATCACCTAAGAATCTTGTTAAAAATGTAGGTTCTGAGTCATTAGGTCTGGGTCAGGGTCTGAGATTTTGCATTTCTAGCAAGCTCCCAGGTGATGCCGATGGTACCTACCATTCTTGAGTAGCAAGGACATAAATTCAAACAAGTAGGTTGATTGTTAACAGAATAAATCTCTAACCTCAGGGTCTTATTTTGAATCTTTTTCTGTGTCATTTATATGTTTTAGACATAGTAATCTGAGAATTTTACCCTTTATTTTAAATTGTGTGTCTCATTACTCAGTTTTAAAAATTTTAATATAATAGCAATAAAAATTTAAGTTGCATAATGGTGATTTTCTAAAGGTGTTAGGTAGTTCTTTGGCTCTTTTCCAAGTGTATTTATTGAGTGTATATTAACGAAGGTACAGAGAGGTTTACATTTCACATTTTATTTAATTCTCACTACAGCCCAGTGAGGGCTGTTGATCATTCCATTTTATAGATGAAGAAACAGATAGATGTGTCTACTTGGTGAGGATGTAATTTGCCCAAAGTCTCATAGCTAGTAAGTGGCAGACTTGCTTTGAATCCAAATTTGACTCCAAAGCTTATCATTTAACAGCTTTCTTAGACTGCTGCCCATGTTTCTGTAAGTTTTTTCTTGACATCGTAGCCACAGTTCATGAAGACTAGTTCCAGGATGCTGTGTAAGAACCACTCGGGTTAAAAAAGCCTATCCCCAAGAGATTCTGAACTTGGGCTCAGGAGTGTCTGTTTTTAACAAACTTCCAAGGTAGTTCTGATGGCCATGTGTAGGACAGATGGTGAGACCAGGACAGTGTGACTGGTGCTCCTCAATCTTGGCATCTCAGGGTTGTGGTTAGATTATTTTGGGGTTAGTAGTGTCCTTGCTTGAAATGATATGCCCGATGAGAGCTTTCATCTTTAGGAACAGCGCTTGAAGTTTCTGAAACAGCAAGATCAGCGTCAACAGCAACAGGCTGCTGAGCAGGAGAAGCTTAAGAGGCTAAAAGAAATAGCTGAGAATCAAGAAGCCAAGCTGAAGAAAGTGAGGGCGCTTAAAGGCCACGTGGGGCAGAAGAGGCTAAGCAACGGGAAACTTGGTGAGTCGTCCCCCCGTCTACTTCAGTGCTGGAGGCTACGTGTTAAACTGCGTGGCACAGACACACGCTGGTGTGGAACGTTTGTGCAGATCCATGGTGAGGAGGAAGAAGGGGAGGCTTCCTATGTAGAGAGCTTTAAAGAAATTTTCGGAGACGTATAATTCACTGTAGTTTGGGTGCTGCTGTTTCCCCTGAACTAAATTTAGCTATTGAATGTTTCCGGGTCCCTCAGTTACCTTTGGAAAATATAGTAAGAATTTGTTTTTTTTTTCCTCTCTAAATATTTTTTGACTGAAAATTAGATGAAGGCAAAGATTTTTATTTATATAATAACTCTTTATCATAAGACTAATTAAATTAAAATTTTAGTGGTTTAATAGCTCCACTTACCACTTTAAAATTGAGATTAAAAATTCGACAGAAATTAATGGAGTTTAATTATATTCATGAACAGAGTCTACTAAAGATACATCCAGAATGAGGCACAGGTTTTTAGTGATATCTCTTGATTTCAGTTTGTTATAAAAGAAATAGGTTAGCTCTAGGACATTTCTGGAAAATTTCTCTCTTTTTTTTAGAAAGTTTATTGTAAAGCCCGGTTGCCTAGGAAGTGATCTGTTTTTTTTTGTTTTTGTTTTTTTTTTCTTTTCAATTGTTGCTTCTTTCCTTTTCATTCTAGTGGAGGAAATTGAACAGATGAATAGTTTGTTCCAGCAAAAGCAGAAGGAGCTCGTTCTGGCTGTGTCCAAAGTAGAGGAGCTGACGAGGCAGCTGGAGATGCTCAAGAATGGCAGGGTCGACGGCCACCATGACAACCAGTCCGCGGTGGCTGAGCTCGACCGTCTGTACAAGGAGCTGCAGGTAAGCCGCAGCGGGCCCTCCCCTCAGGAGCACACAGCTGTCCTCAGAAGTGGCAGGAAGTGCTGGGTTTCTGTCTCTTTTCCTTAAGAGGGGGCGCAGGGGAGGAAGACCTAAACCCCGGAGAGTCCAGAGTAAGCATGCTAGTACCTCACACAGGAAATCGGAGGCTTGCCTCGTCACTGCAGCCAGGGTCCGACACTGGAACTTAATCAGCCGGGAGCTGAGAAGCGTGGACGGCCGGCGGTCCTGACACTTTTACAAATTATACAATAGTCAACCACGTGATCATCTGTTTGAGAAATTTTCCTTCCTACTCCTTGGCTGCCTCTTTTGTTTTCCCCCGTTTTCTTCAGTTAAGAAACAAATTGAATCAAGAGCAGAATGCCAAGCTGCAGCAGCAGAGGGAGTGTTTGAACAGGCGGAATTCCGAGGTGGCGGTCATGGACAAGCGTGTGAACGAGCTGCGGGACCGGCTGTGGAAGAAGAAGGCAGC
>NW_011888841.1:2461000-2473834 GCF_000151845.1 Pteropus vampyrus
AGTTGTTTTGAATTCCCTCTTGTGAGTAAGGACATTTCGATCTGATGGTAATAACTCGAGAACTCGTCTTATTGTGTTAACACCCTGTATGCGTGATTGGTGGTGTCACCTTTGCAGAGGGCGAGGTGGCGAATCCACCCTGTTCATAAACAGTGTTTCTTCTTCATATGTGCTCGTGTGTGAGAATGTGCCTGCCGAGAATTTTTGGAATAAAGGTAAACGTGTGGGGCGAGAAAGGGGACTAGCAGAGGCACTCGTGTGAGTGATCTTTGCATTCTGCACAGTCCTCAGCTCCGAGGGGAGGCGCAAGCCAGTTTGGTGACAGGGAATGAAGGAGGAACTGCGGGAAAATCAGAGTGAAAACATTCTTCAATGACCCTATCATTTTGACCTCTGGAAGGAAAAAATATTGGTCAGATTGTCTCTTTTCTCTAGCCACTGTCATGTGCAGAAAATAGCTAACTCTAAAATTACTATTTTGCTGTAATTACCACCGTGAAGCAATAGTGTTACCTAGTCTGAGTTTTATTGTAGTTAACTTTTGTTTTGTTTCTATAAGGCAAAATAAAAGCTGTAGCTTTGAAACTTAAATCTTAGTATAGAAAAAATACTTGAATACACTGATCTGTGAAAGACTGTGGTTGAAGTCATGGATTAAAATCTGCATTTTTGCCTTTTTGTTCTGCATGTATACTTATGGTGGTGTTACGTAAGATACACCTTCGAGCCTTTGGTCTGCCAAGTTGGGAATTGTTTTCTGGGTGTGATGATGACATTTTCTTACCCAGCGAAGAATCGTGTGTCCTTGCTGTTCAGAGCAGACTGTTTTCCATGATTAATTTTAAATTGAGTCACGGGGGAATATCTTAAGTTAGAATTGTAAAATCTGATATTTCCGAAATAAGTTTATTGGTATTGTTATGAGTCTGCAATTTAAAGCTGTTTTTAGAGTTTAAACTTTTAGCAGCAAAATGGACCATTAAAAATCTCTTTAGACTGCTAGGTTATTTGTGGTTGCTTTTCTGCATTCTAGGTTCTAAAATCCATCCACTTGGTCCCGATTGGAGTCCAAATGCAGATCTTTTCCCGAGCCAGGCCTCTGCTCCGGTACCCAAAAGCTCCGGGAGTGCTCCAGACCAAGGTGAGGTTCGTTTGTGCTACTCCTGAAATTTATAGTTTGCATCTAAAAGGTGCTGTGTGTTCTTTTTCAGATAGTTTCTTTCCCAGTGTGTTTAAACTAGCAAAAGGATTTCCAGAACACCTTCATTTAACCAGGGAACTAAGGCAGTACCAGCATTGTAGTGTTGGGGTGATTCTTTAATCAGCCTAATTGAAAGATAGGAGAACATTCCGTGAGTACAGGGTTTCAAAGAGATGGAGGCAAGGGAAACTTACACGTGAATAGGACCTTTTATTACAGACAGTTTGAGTATCAGTGTGGGTTTTTTCCTGTCTTCTTTAGTTGATGATGGGGAGGTTCCTCTGAGGGAGAAGGAGAAGAAAGTTCGCCCCTTTTCAATGTCTGACACAGTCGACCAGTCTGCTGTCCCTCCCTCGTTTGGGGCTCTGAGGAAGAATCAGAGCAGTGAAGACATCTTGCGGGATGCTCAGGTACTTAAGACTGTTCTACTTTAACAATTTATGGTGATTCTAAATGCATTTTTTAGAAGAGGGAAAGTATTACGTGAAGGAGAGCAGGAAAAAATAAATATATACATATCTGAAAGATTAGAAAATGCAACAGTATTCTGTCACTTTAAATTCTGTAGCCTGAGTCTCTCTGTGGTGTCACTGTCTTGGAGGATGACTCACATACTTGCTTCTGGGTCGTATTTCATGTGATTCTCTAAATACGAGTGCATCGAAGAACATTGTATTTGTGCTGCTCGGTTACCTTGTGTCTTCAAAATTTGGAGCCGAGGTTGCGTCAGATGATCTGATGGTGAATCTTTGTTAGGATTCCAGCCTTTGACAACCCGGTTATGGCTGTGTACTCTGAGTTAGGTGTTCTGTACCACAGTGGCCTAGATCGCGTGAACAAGAATGGTCTGTTACTGATGCCGTCTGTGCGTGCGTGAAGGCAGTTAGAAGTTTTCAAGGGGGTACTTAGAGTTGCCCAAGGAGGAAGTCTTACAGGGCAGGAATGGTACTGCATTACAGAAGTCCCCTGTTAAATGTGATTAAATTCAGAGGTTTAAAACTGTAATGATTTAAAAATGTAGAGCTAGTATTTTTAGTGTATGTGTACATTCATGAAATTAGATTATCTGGAACAGTACTTTTATTGTTTTTTTTTGTGTGTGTGTGTGTGTGTCTTACAGGCTGCAAATAAAAATGTGGCAAAAGTACCACCTCCTGTTCCATCAAAACCCAAACAGATTAATTTGCCTTATTTTGGACAAGCGAATCAGTCACCATCAGACATTAAGCCAGATGGAAATTCTCAGTTGTCAACAGCTGTCACATCCATAGGAAATAAACCCAAAACAGCAGGGCAGCAGCAGAGGGTCCTGCTGTCCCCTGGCGTACCTTCTGGTGGCCAGGACCAAACCCTTATTCCAGGTTCCAAACAAGAAAGTCCACCTGCTGCTGCTGTCCGGCCCTTCACCCCCCAGCCTTCCAAGGACGCCCTGCTTCCCCCCTTCAGAAAACCCCAGACCGTGGCGGCCAGCTCAATATACTCCATGTATACACAGCATCAGGCTCCTGGAAAAAACTTCCAGCAGGCCGTGCAGAGTGCGTTGACCAAGACACATCCCAGAGGGCCACACTTCTCCAGTGGTAAGGTTCTCGGTCTTCCTTCCACCTGCGTGCATGATGTGTAGGTCCTGCACCAGAGCGCTCATCCAGCAGTAAGCCAAGTGGCTAGGCCCTGTTCGATGCTTTCGTTCTGAGAGTTTTAATTGTGGCTTCTCTTCTGAATTGGGAATTTAAAATTAGTTTCTGCTAGACGTCAGCTACTGCAGCAGACATCGATGATAATAGATGAATAAAATGAAATACTGTGAAAATAATAAATGAAGAAAGTGGATGAATAAAACCTACAGGAAAGACACGGCGTTGAATTCCCCGGGGCACCTGTTTCCACTCACCCGTGAGAACTCGGGGATAACCCTCTGCTGTGTTTTCAGCTGCTCTAATGAGGACACAGCCGCTGGTTAAATATAAAAACGTAAAAGGATTACTCTGTGTTAAACGTACATAATCTGGTAATTTGTGGGGCTCTTTTCTAAGAGTCATTTGTTTGTAGGATTAGAATAAAATTCACCGTGTTTTAATGGAAGGAAAATGGCTTTCTAGTCAGGAAATAAGCATATAATCGTGGCCTAAAATGTCATAGTTAGCACAGAATATATATGCTGCATCTTACTGTTACAGGTCTCAATGAAAACTGCTAATAGCATAATTTGGGGATTAGATCATTGTGATAGAATCAGTATGTTAAGGGGAATAGTTTGGCAAATATTAGTGGCTCTTAATTTTGTAAGCCAAATACGATTTTTCACATGGATTTACTTTTGAAAATTATGAAAGACGAGATAGTGTGTGTTTAGTTTTAATCTGGGCGTACCAATTTTCATTGATTCTACATTTTTTTTTACATTTTGACATTTTAAATTTGGACACGGCAGTCAGTGATTTCTTACAATTACAGTTGACGGCATTTTCTTAGTGATACATGGAATAATGGCGCTTGTAACAATCAGTGGGGGTTTTGATTCTGTAATAACTTTATTATGCAAAGATGGAAGCCTTGCTTTGTCATTTATTTTAAAAAATGAGTTGTTGTGAAGGGTATTATGTAGTAAATATGAAATTGAAAGAGGCTTTAGTTATCGTTTCCTCTGTCTGTCGCCTGCCAGTTTGGGTTGGGTAATACTAAGCAGGGCTTCTTTCTGTTTCCGATCAGTCTATGGCAAGCCTGTGATAGCCGCTGCCCCCAGTCCCCAGCAGCTCCCAGAGCACGTGTACGCCAGTAACCAGGGCAAACCCGGGAGGCCGGAACCAGAAACAGAGCCTGCTGCTTCGGTTCAGGAGAACCATGAAAACGAAAGAATTCCTCGACCACTCAGCCCAACCAAATTACTGCCTTTCTTATCGAATCCTTACCGAAACCAGAGCGATGCGGACTTAGAAGCCCTACGAAAGAAACTGTCTAATGCACCACGGCCCCTAAAAAAACGGAGCTCTATTACGGAGCCAGAGGGTCCAAATGGGCCGAATATTCAGAAACTTTTGTACCAGAGGACTACCATCGCTGCCATGGAGACCATCTCTGTGCCGTCATACCCGTCCAAGTCGACCTCGGTGACCGCCGGCTCGGAAAGCCCAGTAGAAATCCAGAATCCGTATTTATGTGCGGAGCCGGAGAAGGAGGTGGTCTCTGTGGTTCCTGAGCCAGTGTCCCCAGAGGAAGCCGGGAGCGCCAGTGCGGGGAACAGTGACCTGCTAGCTCCTTCTCCGGGCCTTGATTATGTGCCTGAAGGAGTCCCAGACAGCAGCCCAACCTTCCAGAGTAGCGTGGAAGAACCAAATCCAGAGGCTCCCCATCTGCTCGAAGTGTACCTGGAGGAGTACCCCCCGTACCCCCCGCCGCCGTACCCGTCAGGGGAACCCGAGGTGCCAGGGGAAGATGCTGGGAGCATGCGTCTGCCTGAGGTCACCGGGCAGGGGTCTCTGCCTCCCGTAAGTAGTGCGACATCTCACGGTCATTCTTGGACCCTGGTCACGCTTCTAGGTGGGTGATTGTCAGAACTCAGTGAAACGCGAGCCAGCAAGAACAGCCATTCGCAAAAGGAGGTTTGTGTTAATTTGCATATTGTGGCAAACGTGTTAGATAATTTGCCTTTTATTCTGTGATTCCGTTGGCATAGAGTGGGTCTTATAAATGTTTTCAAAATTCACTATATTTAGTATAAGGAACATTTTTGTTTTTTCAGAAGAACTGGTTTTTTTGTGTGTGAAGGAGACGGTTTTATTCTTAGGCCCGTAACTGTCACATCTGCTTGCTCTTCTCAGCCAGTGTCACATATTAGGGAAGCACCACTGGACTGGGATGAGAAGATCTGGGTTTGAAACTTTGATTGTTTGTTTCGCTCTGTGAAATCAGGCCGATGCTTCACCTTTTCATTGCTAATACCACTCTTTCAAACTTCACTTTTTCTAGCAGTGAAATTTATTTTGGGTGTGGTGTTTACGTGGAAACTCAGACTTCCAACGCTGATACAATTAGAAGGGTCTGGATGAAATGGGCACAGGGCGAGGTGGGCACTTTCGTAGCCTCTTCCTCACCTTCAGCTTAGTGTGACAGTCACGGGGTGGTGTGATGACCCGTAACACTTGTAAGTTTTTCTGAAGCTTCGTATGTTTTGACTCAGGCATGTTGTTGTTGGTCTCTTGCTTAGACCAGGATCCTTAATTTTCCATGCATTTCTCCTGCAGGGCAAAAGGACCAACTTGCGTAAAACTGGTTCAGAGCGAATTGCTCATGGAATGAGGGTGAAATTCAACCCCCTTGCTTTACTTCTGGATTCATCTTTGGAGGGAGAATTTGACCTTGTACAGAGAATTATTTACGAGGTATGATTTAGTTTCTTAAACTCAACTTCGTATTGTAGTTTGTTTTAAAGCTCTAATCAGAAAGCTACTACAGAGAAATTGTATTTTTAAGTTGTTTTGTTTTGGGGGCACGGGGTTGTGGAGAGAAACACTTAAGCATGCCCCAAAACAGGCTTTGCTATTCTAAAGGTGTGATCGTAAAATTTTTGATGATGCTGAAGTTCAGTTTTCTCTGGGGGTCCTCTAGAATACTTTTCTTTCTTGGGGAGCTCATTGCCTTCCTTTAAAAATTGCTGTGTGTGGATTTGTACCAGGCGTGTTAAATTACAGATGTGGCCCGTCCTTTTCAGAAGCCTACTATTTAAAATATTTTTAGTTGACCTTTTTTCCATGGAAAATGTCACTCTGCTAGACACTAATTTGTGGTGGGAAGTTGGAGGCTAAATAAACAAAAATGACTATAAGGGTATAGTTTCTGGTACTTCAATTTTTAAAAAGCCTTTTTATAGTGAGGGCCTACTTAATTTGGCTATTCCGTCTGCTTTATTTCTAGAATTGTTCTTGGTATAGTTTTTTTGGCTCCTGTAGGTTTTAATTATGATTTAAACAAAACAGAACAGACGAGTCTATTTCTGTTCTCATGATTCTAAAGAGCTAGTTAATAGTAACAGTTCAGGTGACAAGAAATTAGAGTGACGGTCACCCTTATTGATGTTACAGGTTGATGACCCAAGCCTGCCTAATGATGAAGGCATCACAGCTCTTCACAATGCTGTGTGTGCAGGTCACACAGAAATCGTGAAGTTCCTGGTGCAGTTCGGCGTGAACGTCAATGCTGCTGACAGCGATGGATGGTAAGATTTCCCTGAAACGCCACTCAGCCTTGAGCAGTGTCTGCCGTGCGGGCGGTGGCCTCACCATGCCGTTGGCGCTGTTGGGGACAAGGAGGTGCGTCCACGTGTGTCCCACATGGCTCGTGGTGCAGGAGAAGCGTGGTGGGCGATTTGGAGGCATTAGCGTGTGTCATCTCACTCCCGTTCCGGAAGCGTGTGGAGTTTTTAAAGTTTAGTGGTTAAATAGAAGAAGAAATGTCACAAAGTGGAACACAGTGAATTATCCTGCTTCAGCCAATTTGAGAGATGCTGAGTTAAGCAAGGTCTCCCCCTCCAGCCCTGACTCCCTGAAAGTTCCCTGAGTCTTTAATATACTGATTTAAAAAACCTGTCAGGGTTTTTGGTAGGGGGCTTAGTAAATGATGGGCTCCAGAATTTCCTTTACAGGTTGGTCGTCACAGCCGTTGTCATTCAGTTTAGAGCAGCATCACTAGTCTTTGCCGTGTCTTACTCCTCAGGACTCCGCTGCATTGTGCAGCCTCCTGTAACAACGTCCAGGTGTGTAAGTTTTTGGTGGAGTCGGGAGCCGCCGTGTTTGCCATGACGTACAGTGACATGCAGACTGCCGCCGACAAGTGCGAGGAAATGGAGGAGGGCTACACCCAGTGCTCCCAGTTTCTTTACGGTGCGTAACGTTTCGTTCTGCGTGACTCGATCACCGTTCTAACTTATCCCGTATCTCTAGGGTATAACTCGGTAAGTATTTGGAAAAACATTTGTGTGTTGTGCATAGCCCTGGGCATGTGGTTAAGGGCAGCCTTAGTCACAGATGGTCATGCAGCCTTCCTGAGCGTGCCTAGAAGCAGCCGCTGTCGGGGACATCTTCAGCTACGAGAGACACTGATGCAGTGTCTGATCTAATGGCGTTAATGGCTTTTGACCATCAAAGGATCCTCTGCTAAGACTTCAATGTTTAGTGAGCGATGGTGGATCTAGATGATCAAGAGAAATGCAGTGTTGGTATAAGAACCCAATTAACCCAAGTTTTCCTGCTAAATCAGATTTGACAAAGTTAAGTAAAGGCAACACATATTTTAGAGCTAATTTTTTGGTTCTTTTGTTTTCTCGATTTTGGGTTTATGATTCTGATAACATCAGCTCTGTACCTAGAGAAGAATGGACTAAGGTTTTAGGTGGATTGTTTGGCATTTTTATTTACAAGGAAAATTTCTTTTATTTACAAGTCTTAGAAGTTGAGGTCAATTTTCTTTCTCGTTTGGCTTGAGAGGAATTGAGAAGGGGAAAGAGAGACAAATGAGAAGGTCCCCGGCCTCCATGCCACTGGCTTCCAGCCACTCTGGAACTCCTTTGCCCGTTGACTGAACGACTCCTGAGGTTAAAGCCAGGCTCTGTCGTCTCCACATTTTCCCCGTTTGGCCCGGCCCGTTTGCAGGCTTGTGGCGAGCGGGACAGGGTTAGAGAGAGAACAGCAAACGTCAAGTTCTCTTTGTCGCTCAGCTGTCAGGGTGTGTATGGAGTGGGGGGGGCAGTGAGTTCCCTGGATTTTCTTTAATTATTATTGATTTTTTTTTTATTAGTTTTAGGAATACAATTCATTGCTAGACATTTGTAGAGTTTATGAAGTGATTCCTCCATTACTCCATCGCCTGTCTGGCTCTGCACACGGCGATCACAGTCCTGTCGACTGTGCTCCCTCCGCCGTGCTCTACATCCCTGACCGTTTCGTAACCACTAACTGGTACTTCTTTGTCCCTTCACCTTTTTCTCCCAGCCCCCTCTCCGCTCTGGCAGTCATCAGATTGTCCTCTGTATCCGCGAGTCTGTTTTTATTTAGTGTGTTCTTTTCGTTCCTTAGATTCCACATGTAAGTGAAAGCATATGGTATTTATCTTTCTGTCTGACTTATATCACTCAGCACAATAACCTCTAGGTCCATCTATCTCATTGCAAATGGTAGGATTTCATGTTTCTTAATGGCTGTGTAATATTCCATCGTATATATGAGCCATAACTTCTTTATCTGGTTGTCTGATTGATGGTCATTTAGCTTCTGTATCTTGGCTTTTGTGAATAGCACTGCCACGAACGTAGGGGTGCATAGATCTTTACAAATTATTTTGGTTTCCTTTGGATAAATACCCAGATGTGCAATTGCTAGGTCAAAAGGTAGTTCTGCTTTCACCTGTCAGTTTTTATTGTTGATAGTTATGATTACTTTTTGTTTATGTTGTGAACTCCGGACCCAGGAATAATTTTGATATATCGAGATATTATTTTTAAAATCAATATGATGTTAATATATATTTTCTGTTAAATGTCTTGGCCATCGCGAGCTCTATTTAAGTATGGAATGTGATATTTAAAATCATTTAGAGACAACTGATAAGATCTTTTTAACTTACGAAACACGGTGCAGACACAGTAAGTGTTTCTGACAAAGATGCGCAGTTTAAACGGTAACGATAACAGATAGACAACAACGAGTGTCGCGTGTCCCACTTAGGACACAGCATTGGTTCCCTCTACCGCAGCCTGGCCCCCTGTCCCGCCGTGGCCCCCACATCCGCGGCCCCCACATCCACGGGTCCCCACATCCGTGGCGGCTGCTGCCTTGAATTTTGTTTCTCGTGTCTGTCATCCCTTCCTTTTAAAAAAGTTATCTCACCTGCATGTGAATCTTATGACTGATGTTGTTCAGTTTTGCGTGCTTTTGAACTTTCCGTGAAGTAAAGTGCGTTGGTGACTCTCTGGCTCGCCTTTCTCATTCACCACGTTTTTGAGATTCCTCTGTGCTGCCGCGCGCAGCTGTGCTTTCTCTTCCCTGGGCTGTGCTGTTCCACTTTATGGCTGTAGCACAATTTATCTTTCCGTTCTACTTTTGACAGACAAAGGCCTGTTTGCTTCTTTCTTCAGTTGTAAACACTGGTCCTGTGACCATTTTGTGCTTGTCTCCTGGTGTCTGTCCAGAAGCAGAATTGCCAGGTCACAGTGGTGCAGAGAGTCCCTTCTGCCCCGTGTTCTCTTTGACCCGTGTGGACTTGCAGTATCACACCGTGGTTGTAGTTTGCATTTCCTAGATTACCAGTGATACAGAGCATGTTTTTTTTTTCAAACAGTAATTTGTAAACTCTTAGTTTGGTAAATAGCACAGTAATGAGAAATTTTCTTCCCATTCCTAATAATTTTTTAGAAGTGAGACTCGAGTTGTTATTTTGAATATACTGAAATATCCAGAATTTCTCATCCACCTCCTTCCCCATTCCTATCCCAAACAGATGATGAGTCTGGCCAGCTTGAAAACTTTGTGGAATTACAGTTATGTGAAGTACCGTTGTCCTCGTGAATCTCGCTAGCATGCTTTGCATGTCTTACTTAAACAGGAAGGTCGGGAATTTACTTGTCCCCATTAGTAGAAACCTAACTGTTTAGGTTGGCAGAACCTTCTTTTGGAAAAGAAACAATTTCATGCCCAGAATGAGAGAGAGATATTGCATGCTACGTCATATTAATCGATATTGGAATAATAAGTTCATAGTGTTCACATAAGTCGAAAAAACTGACTATTCTAAAGCAAGCAGATATTTTCCTGGTGTTTCTAGAAACATAAAGGTGAAAGTAATCGTGAACTCAGCTGCTCAGCTCCGCAGTGCTACGTCCTTTCCTTTGTGGTCATCATGCTGTGCCCCATAGGACAGAGGCATGAGTGGAGAAAGGTGACACTTAATGTAGTAGTTACTTTGCGAATCTATTATTAACTCTGGTGAAAAGTGGACTTTTGAGATTTATTTTTCCTCTCCAGTTTGTGGATTTCAGTATCTTTTAGAATTCAGATTCTCACTATCTTAGAGCTGGCTATATACAGACTTATAAGCTCTCTAAAACACTTAGCCACGTTTCTACATCCTAGCATGTTTTATAATTTTTTTTTTTATCTCTCCCCAGTTGGAAGCTGATAGAGAACACTTTAGTAGGTGCACAGCCCTTCTGCCCTTTTCCTCTCTCTGCCCTGAGCTTTGGACGGGAGGGGAACGCGGTACTGTTTCCACGGTCCCGTGGCTGTCACACTTAGGAGCGGGCTAAGATCCGACGGGCATATGTCCACTTTTCACATGCTGGACTCGAGCAGCTCTTTATTTATTTATTTATATTCATTCATTCATTCATTCATTCACTCATTCATTCATTCATGGCGGGGCAGCTCTCTTTTTTTATTCCTGGGTCACAGACGCTTTTGTATTCTGAGTCAGACCAGTGTTGAGAGCTGCCCAGGTGTGTGAGTTTTCAGAGTTATTTTAGGGCTGTGGCACCTGGTAATTGGCCCTCTGTGCCGCGGGCCTTCCGCCCCGGCCCCGCCAAGCCTGTCCGTCGTGAACGTCCAAGAGGTACATTCCAACGTGGCAGCGCGTGCCCACGTGTCCTCCGGTTTTGTTCTGCGAAAAGTTCTTGAGGGCGATATTCTCTGAGTTACGTATTCTGTGCTGTCTCTTGCCATCTCGATTTTAGGAGTTCAGGAGAAAATGGGCATCATGAACAAAGGAGTCATTTATGCCCTTTGGGATTATGAACCTCAGAACGACGACGAGCTGCCCATGAAGGAGGGGGACTGCATGACGATCGTCCGCAGGGAGGACGAGGATGAGATCGAGTGGTGGTGGGCACGGCTGAGTGAGAAGGAGGGCTACGTGCCCCGCAACCTGCTGGGGGTAAGTGGCCGCGACAGCAGCGTCTTCCGTGTGTCCGAGAGGGGCAGGGCGGAAACCGCGGTGGGACTGAAAAATATCGATAGCCTTTAGGTTTAGACTTACAGCCACGTTTTCGATGATTTCGATTATGATCAACAGCACATTTATAGAGGGCACAAGGCTCGTCTGCTTTTATAAAAAGGTAACTGGATAATGTGATAGGAATTGAGCTTATGACATTTGAAAATTTAAATTTGTTTAAATCAGGATCTGTAAATCTGGCAGTGAGCTTGAACAAGACACTAACAAGATTTTTTTGTTCTTTCTCTACTATTTGATTTTAAGTTTCATAGAAACCAAGAAAATAAAAGGACATAGCACATAAACCAGTAACACACATTAGTACGAAGGGAGGACTGTTATCAGATAAACGTCAGCAGTATTGTCAGGGAAAAGGCTAGCTAGAGTGTTCGGACAGAGGCAGCAAAGAGGAAACGGGAAACAGTGCATCAGGCTCTTTTACGGTCCCCGTATCCCCTTGTACGGCTGTGTGTGCGTAGGGCGCACACTCAACAAATGAAGGGAAGAAATGATAAGGATAACTGAGGGACTGAGCTAGAAGCTTAAAGGTACAAGTGCTCGCAGAAGCTGCTGCTGGCGAGGAGGTAGGCGCATCTGGGGCGGGGCTGGGCCCCTGTGGCCCGGACGCACAGTGCATAGATCAGGAGCCCTGGCTCCGGTCCCGGCAGGCTTAGGATCCGGGCCAGGACAGTAGAGGGACATAGGGGAGCTGGAGGGGACGTCCTCCTGAGGTTGTTGCGAGGAGCAAGCAGGTATCTGATGTATAGCAGATGGGAGATGTTTTTATTGGTATTTTCTTCAGCTGTTGGACAGACATGGTCTGGGGCACATGGAGCTCCTGCTCCGGCCTTAAAGCCTGAATCGGGGTTCTGTCTGGGTGTCCTCTGCCTCGGCATTTCTTGCTGTGGAGTTGGTTAAAATGACCCCAGCGTCGGGACCTGGCTGTCTGGGCTCTGGCCAGCATCTCCTCCTCCCCACTCTTCCTTGTCCATTGTTGTTTGTCTTATATGCAGCATGGGTGACTTCATCCGTCCCGACTGCTCCTTCCAGATAGCAAACTTCATGATGAAACAAACATTTGGGGTTTAGACAGCATTCCTTCACAGGATCATAATGTAAATTAGTAGAGAAAAATGAAAGTGAAAAAAATTAGGAATGGAGCCCTTTAAAAAAGCTTTCGAGTTACCAGATGAAAGTAGGAACGGAAAGGTGGTTCTCTTTCGAGCAGCCCCGTTTGCTTCTGCGACGTCCGGAGCCCCAGAGGAATGTGACGTTTGTGTGCAGCCATCTTCCGTCTCCACAAACCGCAACAGCAGATGAGCAGTTTTACGTTTGCACTTTCCTACCTGAGCAGAGCTCTGCCTCTTAGAACCAGTTGCTTACTTGAGTCTTAATTTTCTAACAAAGAGGTCCCGTGGTTATTGACACGTGGGGAGAGTGATTTATTCCCAAGTGCGGAAGCCGTTGGCCGGAGGCTCAGTCCTGCTCCATGTGTACGGCCCTCAGAAGGTTCCGAAATCAACAGACTGGAGATTTTCATCTCAGTCTGACATTTAAATATTCTCAGCCCTTTGGAAATCTGTTCTGGATAGAAGTGGCTTCTACACCAGTGGTCCCCAACCTTTGACCAGAGCTCTTATAAGAATCTGCTGCCTGAT
>NW_011888841.1:2473884-2483415 GCF_000151845.1 Pteropus vampyrus
CAAACCGCAACAGCAGATGAGCAGTTTTACGTTTGCACTTTCCTACCTGAGCAGAGCTCTGCCTCTTAGAACCAGTTGCTTACTTGAGTCTTAATTTTCTAACAAAGAGGTCCCGTGGTTATTGACACGTGGGGAGAGTGATTTATTCCCAAGTGCGGAAGCCGTTGGCCGGAGGCTCAGTCCTGCTCCATGTGTACGGCCCTCAGAAGGTTCCGAAATCAACAGACTGGAGATTTTCATCTCAGTCTGACATTTAAATATTCTCAGCCCTTTGGAAATCTGTTCTGGATAGAAGTGGCTTCTACACCAGTGGTCCCCAACCTTTGACCAGAGCTCTTATAAGAATCTGCTGCCTGATACTCGGAGGCGGAGCTGAGGCGGTGATGCTGGCGCTGGGGAGCGGCTGCAAATACAGACGAAGCTTCGCTCGCTTGCCCGCCACTCACCTGCTATGCGGCCTGGTTCCTAACAGGCCATGGACTGGTGCCGGTCCTTGTCCCAGAGGTTGGGGACCCCTGTTCTACACAATTTTTTCTGGTTCCTTTTAAAAAAGGAAATTGCATAAATGTTAAATTTTTAGTCAGAGACTCAGATATGAGTCTAGAATATTGTATTGGCTAAATAGCTTTTCTCTGATAAATAATCCTTTATATAATACTGATCCACCGGTTTGGTCCCTAGTTTCCCAGCTGTAAGTCTGACTCTGCTTTCTTTCAGTAAACCTTTTTTCCTGCTTTGTCTAGGCGGAGGAAGAGGGGAGGAGGGCTTTTGTTTAGTTTGCCAGTTGAATTATTAGTTTGGCTTGTTCTTGGCTTCAAGACTAGAGAGCTCGTGACCTTCACACACACGCTTCTCTTCAGCACTTGCAATGGAAAACACAAACCCGCAAATTCCTAAAACACAACACTCCACTTACCCTTCCTTATGTCTGTAGACTTTTAGTCTGGCGTTTCGTTCCTGACGGTCTCGAGTCCCATGACACAGCGTTATGACTGTGGTGAATCAGGTTAAAAGAGACTCTGATCTATTATCTCTCCCTTGGAGTAGCAGCTCCCACGCTGGAGCTTACAGCATATATTGCAAATCACCTTCAGCAGTTCGTATTCTTATTAGACTTGATTTACAGTTCAGCAGGCTGTGCAGATTGAGTTCATGTTTAGCCATCGTGGATTTTTATATCAATTCATACCAAGGTATTGTCACCATTAAGGGACCCGGTGACTTTTGAATGTCCTTGTAGAATAGCTGATTAGGAGAATTGCTAAATGTGAGTCTTGGTGTCCTCAGGCAGTTTTAGGTGCTGTCACATGACAGAATGAGTCCTTTCTTTAGTTTAATTTCTCTCCTTTGCCACCCCCAATATTTCTTGAGATTTTGTTATACTTGCCCATGTTTGTACAATGTATAAATATTTTATAAACTCTTTTACAGCTATACCCAAGAATTAAACCAAGACAAAGGAGTTTGGCCTGAAACTGTATAGAAGTATAGTTAATGAAGAATTAATCTCTGTTATCACTAAGAAGTAATATGATTGTTTTTGGCACAAATTTCACAACTTATTTTAATGACAATGTAACTTGAAAGCCATGAAGAATGTGCTCTGGAAGAAAATGAAGGGTTGAAGCACTCACTGTCAGTGGGGGGCATTCAGCACCGTGAACGGAGCGCCTACAGAAGCCGACCTAACGGCGCTGGGGTTCCAGGTGCACTCAGAAGGATGCTCAGTGACAATCTTGTTTCCCACAAGAAGTGGTACCATTTATTGGGCTGCTGGGAAATCAGCTCCATGTCCTGCTCCGCTGGAGTTTTTCAGCACCTGCCCTCGTACCTGTCCTCCCACCGGAAAGGACCAGCGCCATCACGGCGCCACCTCAGATTGTCCCCCAGCACCAGCAGGCCCTCGGGACCCGCACGAAGGCTCGAAGGTGTCGCACCCCTGGATGTCGTCAGTGAAGAATTGTTGGCTGGTCGTCAGTGAGCAATAACTTTGTTATATGAGTTCTCGTAGCATTTTAAAAATTATACGTGTATTTGAAGTATTGAAAGCAAGCTACACTACAGGTAATTAGGTTTAGAATCTTGTTTTTAGGCTGAATTTGAATCTATATTTATTGCCTTTTGTATCTTGGAAATTAGAGATTTGTTATAGATTTACCCATAATATTTGTCGAGATCATAGGTGACTTAAAAACAATTGTAATAAAATTAAACTTTTCGACGCTAAGATTTTTACTGGTTTTAGTTTCTGATGTCATCAACGGCCTTGTTTAAGATTCACCCGCCATTGCAATATCATACCCAGCTGAAAAATAATTTACCAGCCATGTGATTAAGAAATACTTGCTTACAGAAAACTCTGCGTTTGCAATTTATGAGTTTTGTGGTGGTCTTTGACGTGGAATTCAGTTTCTTTCTTTAAGATCTTAGAGACCATGGGCGGTAGAATAGGCTGTTTTAGTGTCCTCATTTTATTTCATGTGTCTTCACAGAATTATATATATTGATTTATGGGATAGAAACTTATGTAGACAAGGCCTCCACATTTCTTTTATTAATTACCAAGTTCATGAGTTGTTTTGGAAACTATTTTGCTTAGTGAAACTATTTTATTTACTAGAAGGTAGAAATGAAAAAAACCAATGGTCGCTTTTCCTTATGTGTTTTTATAGCTGAATTCTAGCAGGAAAGGAAGGTGAAAGACCATACACACCACCATGCCTTTCAGAGTACTGGAGAAATAGTGACAACACGAGCTAATAGTGTCACAAGACGCGTACGTTAGACAGAATTCTAAAGATCACCCGCCTCCATCTTCCTGTCAGCTGGTGCTATGGACTGAGTTTGTGTCCCCCTAAAACCCATTTATTGAAGCCCTAACCCCCAATGCGATGGTGTTTGGCGGCGCAGCCTTCGGGAGGTGATTCGGTTGACATGAATGAGAGCATGAGGGCGGATCAGTGTCCTTACAGGAGGAGCCGCTCTGCCCTCCATGTGAGGGCACAAGAAAGCCATTTGCAAGCCAGGAAGAGCTTCTTCACCAGACACCGAATCTGCTGGCACCTTGATCTTGGACTTCCCGGCCTCCAGAACTGCGAGAAATAAATGTCCATTGTTTAAGCCACCTGGTCTGTGGAATTTTATCATAGCAGCCTGAGCCGACTTAAGACACTTGGTTATTCAGTCAAACACTAATATAGGTACCGCGATGGGGGCCTTTTCTGATTTAATTAAATTTACTATTCTGACTTTAAAAGAGGGAGATTATCCTGGATTATCCAGGTTGACCCAGTAATCACAGGAGCCCTTCAGAGCTGGAGAGATGAGGCAGACGGGGAAGTCAGCGAGATTTGAAGTATGGGAAGTACTCACCCTGCCATTGCTGGCTTTGAAGATGAAGGGGCCATGAGTCAGGGACTGTGGAAGCCAAGAAAAACCCCTGGCTGACAGCCAGCAAGAAAGTGGGTTCCTCAGCCCTACAGCCATGTGGAACTGAGTTTGGCCAACCTGAGTGGGCCTGGACACAGAGCCTCTGTGAGGCTCCAGGGATGAATGAGTTAGCCCAGTGAGACAGGTGTTGGACTTTTAGAAAACTGTGAGAATGTGAGTGTCTTTTAAGCAGCTACGTTTGTGTTGATAATGTTACTGCAGCAACAGGAAGCTAATACCATGTTGATTCTAGTCCTGGGCTGATGTATTTACTAAGCTGCCACCTGACCTTGCCCAGGACACTCCACCCCGCTGAGCCTGTTTTCCTAATATGAACTGGAGTTTAATACCATCACCTCTACACACATCAGATACTTGAGGAAAACTGTGCCAAGTACCGTGTCGAGGTACTTGGTAAGCTCTGAAGAATTGCACAGTTGTATGAAAAGGGAAGCTGTGGAAATTGGGAAAACACGATCGTCTCAGTTTTATTTCTTTAGGCCTAAACTTTGAACATCATTTGTTTTCATTCTCTCTTTTTGGCTTTTTACTTGTTTATTATCAGAGTATCTTTATATCAAAGCTCTTTATAGAAATATTTAAAAGTACAGAGAAGCATTATGAAGCAGGAGGCAAAATGACAACTGTTAACATTTGGGTATATTTCTTTGTTATATATAGTCTTGTGTGATTTTTGTCTTCACGTGATTGGGAACATAGTGTTTAGTTCTCTCGATAGTCTCCTGTTGTATGCTTGATATGGCATCATAAACATTTTTAATGCCTGCATAATGTTCCATCATATAATTTATCCAGCCTATCTAACGTTGACCATGTGGCTGTTTTCCATCTCTTGTGTGTGGTGATTGATGCCGTAGTCGCATCTTTGTGGTAGCAAAGTTTTTAGATTCTTTGGAGCCTGCTACAGAGGATGTGTCTGTGGTTAAGTGTATCTGAGAATGTGGGGAGCACTTCCAGGCGCTGAAATGCTGTGCACAGGGAGGTCGAAGCGAGAGGGGCTGAGTGCCAGGCCTGAGGCGCAGTCCGAGGAGGGCCGCGCCCTGCCCTGGAGGGGAGGAGGCAGGGAGGGCCTGGAGGTTAGGGTGACTTCCTCCCAGGGCGGAAAGTGGAGGGGATTTACCGTCTCCCCTATAAAACAGGCATTGACCAACGTCTTAACAGGGAAAAATCAGGAAAACTGAAAAATCCCTCCCCCTTTCCAAACCTCCCCAAAATTGGTAAGAAAAACAAAAAACCGTGAATAAAAAAAACATCATTTCTCCTACTGTCACTGAAACAGACTTCTGAAAGTGAGGCTGGCAGAGTAGGTCAGCTCTACAAATGAAAGAAGGTGCAGCCGGAGAGGCAGAGCAGCCAGCACAGGGGCACAGGCTCGGGTGGCCTTTCTCCCAGCTCAAACACTGCCATCGTTCAGCCGCTTTAGTCACATCCTCAGCTGTCTGGTCCCCAGGCCACTTTCAGGCCTGGGTCCCTCCAAACACCTAACTCTCTCCTAACCTTGTGTGACCAAATGGAGAAATCACACTGCGTGTTCTCATTCACAGTCTCATTCATTCATCATCATATTCTCTCATTCACGTTCATGGTCTCCGGGGCCCTCAGACACCACCCAGCAAGCAGGAAGAACTTAACCGCATTCGAGGAGCATTTGCGGATCCCATCTTCCTATCCTGTCGTGAAATATTAGGCTGGCATTTGCCTGTTTCAAGTCATTAGCTCGTTCCCATGTTTTATGGTTCGTCCAGGATCACAGACAACAGGCCAGTGACGGATCTGTGTGCCTTCCCAGCTCGCTCTTGTTCCCACACCAAAGTGAAGTTCAGGTGGCCGGCCAAACAGGGAACTCACCTGCACCTCCTTAAGAGAGACCAAGAAGCAGCAGAAACGAGAGCTGTACCTACTTTATGATCAGTTAGAGCTCCTGAATTGGATTTTTAAAAAAATTTTAGAGCTGCACATTGAAATGACAGATCAGATGCCTATTTGGGAATTGAGTTTGTCACACACTCACATTGGAAACAGGCTGCAATGGGTGTGCTCGGAAGGGCCAGCTGGGGCCCCCCAGGAAGAACAGCAGGGCACGCGTGGTTGCCTGGGAGACGCTTTATTTAACAGTACGTTCGGTAGAAGGTAAGGCAACAAGGCAATATTTTTATAATGTTAGAATTTTCAGAAAGTAAAGCCAAGGAACACGCTTGTGTTGTTTCCACGGGTACTCCCAGGCCGGGTCCCAACTCCGGGCACAAACACCAGAGGTGGAGACTTTCGAGACGTTTTGAAGCAGGCAGCAAACAGCTCGTTTTGTCTTAGTCACACCTCGTCTGCAAACGCCGCCTGGTTTCAGTGTATCACTTCAGCCGACCATGAATAGAACCCCTCCTGTATTTATAACACTGTATAAGACCAGACACAGACACACTCAGGAACTTGAGTTTCAGATTTACTGTTAACCCGTCAGTATTATAGAAAACCTGTCTCTTGTTTAACCCAAGTGACAGAGGCGAGCATTCTCACCTGGCCTCTTCAGATGCCTTGACAAGATTACTTCATGAGGCATCATATTTTCCATTTTACTCAAGGGAAATGGTGAGCCCCGAGCTGCCACAGCAGCGTTTTTAAACTCGAAGTTGCTTTCAATATTTCCAGCAAGGACCTCGTGTCCTTTGACATTGACTGAATGTTTGCCCAGCTGTTAAATACCTCCCTGCATTTTTTTTTCCTGATTTAATATTGCTCTAAACAAGATTGTGTGTAAAAGTACAAAGTGGGTACCATTTACAGATTTAAAGCTTTGAGCTTGTCCAGGGTTAAGCGACTCACTTGCATTGAGTATAATGATATGCAAATCTTTTACTTTGATATCTGAAAGTTCTATCTCAAATGGTGTCATTATTTTCAACTATAATCATCAGTTTACGTAAATGTTCCCATGATTAAGGTCTAGATAAAAAGTTTCTCCGTGGAAGCTTAGTGGAAGCTTAGTCCGTGGCTGATTTTCTTTCATAAGAAGTCTTCAGGCAGATTAGTCATCACTTCAAAGTACTGAAAAACAGAGCCACTATGGAAGAAAAAAAAAAACCAAGTCAGTTCAATGACCATTTTTAAAATTAAAAGCTATTTAAGTACCTGTAGATTATTCTGAAAGACTCTTGCACCAGAAAAGCTGAACATGGATTAAGATGTCGGTATGCTAGCTCACATTTTTTCTACCTGATTTCTAGTCTAGTTTTTTGCAGGTCAGTAAAGAGCTGTTATTTGAATCGGGTGGGCATGGATCGTATTACAGGGTTGACTAAGATACCCGAAACGTGAAACTTAGCTTACCACGTCAGAAGTTAGTTTAGGGTGTGCATACCCCTGAAACTAGTGATTTTCAACAGTGGTCCTCTATGGAGTTTATGTGGGAACTTTAAATCAGATTCAGATTGACCGGCCAGGGATGGGCCTGGACAGCAGGGCTTTGGCAGAGTTGGCCAGGTGATGTCACCTGCAACCTCAAGGGAGGTTTTCTTGACGTTGTGCATCCTTAGCAAAGACTAGAGTGGGGGGGTCTCCAGGGACCCCTGAAAGGCGAGGACCAGAACAGGAGGGAAAGGTGGTGGCTGTTTCTCAGAGGAGACGGGGAGGAGGGACTGAGTGAGCCGGTCAGCACGGACTGGTGGGAACTGGTGGGAACTGGTGGGGACTGGTGGGAGCTGGTGGGAGGGGATTTCCAGCGAGAATGATAAAGGGGCTAGAGTTCCCAGAACTTGCCATTGGGCACTTTTATGTCATAATTGTAGCCTCTACTTTTATACTGCAATCTCAGGGCAGAGCTATTTCCTAGCAAGTTAGTGTTATTTGTAGCCAGCTAAAATATATTTTCAGTTGGCTGAAGGTACTTAAAATGCCTTTGAGTGAAACAGCCGTTGAGTTGCTGGCTTCCTCTAGAGTTCAAAATTCAAGAAAAAGAGTTGTCTTCTTCCCGCTTGGCTTCTCTCTGGGGACTTTGTCATTCCTGCCCATCACTGGCCACCTGGTCCTGCCCTTTATAGCCTGTGCTGCTCCAAGCTCGATTCCCCCAAGTATGGAGGAAATGTAGCTGGAGCCAGATGATAATGCAAGTATACCCCAGCTGGCTGCTTTCTTTGACTTGAGAGAACTTTCTATCATTGGGATGACAAGAGGACATTCTGTGCTTTCCTGTGTGTGTGGAACTGGTATTCCAACTTACTTTGGATGGACGAGCATTTCAGAAGTGGGCACTGCTGGGGTTCGGGACACGGGAGCACAATAATTATATAAGGCAAGCTCAATTACTATTGCTAGTTTTATTCTAAAGGGGGAGGCAGCAAAGTGATTTGCTCAGAAAGTATTTTAAGTAGATCTGTTCTAAGCATGCCAGATCTTCCCCCAAACCCAGGTGATTTCATCCACAGGGTTTCTATAAGGACCTTCCATGCTCGCTACTTAGCAGTGCATTTTTCTAAAAGGGTTCTCTTCGTATTTTAACCTTGTGCTGCACTCAGCTCATGGGAGCAGGGACCAGGTGTGTTTTCTTGGACTCGAGAATCAATAGGTAGATGAGGAATGACTGCAAATTACAGTGCATTGTGGGATCCTAGACCATTTATAGGGCTGTCCCCGACAGACCAGAAGAGTTTTAAAGCAAAGCTTTAAAAAGCAGGTCAATTAACCATAGTTTTCTGTCACCCAAGTGGCAGCCCTCTCCTCCCCGTCCCCATGGGAGTGAGGGGGTCGGCGTGAGCTGCTGACTCACAGAGATAAGGTCGAGCTCTATCGTTCCCGTGTTCTCAGGATCCAGCTGCTTAAATATCCCTGCGGAGAGAGAAACGTGGGATGTCATGAGTGAGTGAGCTGCGACAGAGATCCCATTATCTCATTCCCCTGTCTGGCTGCTGATTTCACTGAATGTCGCAAGCTATTAGTTCTCCTCTCCTTCCCCAGATTAAAGGAGGATTCCCATTCTCGACTGGACAGACGACGTCTCTGGCCGCGGTGATTTCACCCATTGGAAAGGCAGGCTTTCCGCCATTCCCCAAATATCCACTTACTGAACTGAAGTGGGTCTTTCCCCAAATATCCACTTACTGAAGAGCGTTTCCAGTCGAACCAAACACCGAACAAAATTATCGAAATCGATGATGAGCTGGTCATCTGCAAAGCGAGCAACGATGACTTGGTGGAGTTGGCAGGGCAGCTTGAAACCTGAAAAATGAACAAGCGAACCGATGGCTCAGGGTGAGGCTGTACCCTGGGGCGCCGGTCACAGGTTATGGAGCTGATGTGGCAATTTAAATTACAGTTATAATCGCGTGTGTCCCTTGGCTGCCTTCCCAGGGCTGGGTTTATTTAGTGAAGCCAGTGTTTCCAAACTGTTGCCCTTCGCCCTGCCTGCTCCTTACAGACTAAAGTAGAAAACTTTCCTATGTCCATGCTCACACCGCTTCAGGCCGTTAACTGTGCTTCCTTTTCTGTCTGTGTAGCTGTGCATCGTCTTGGAGACTAGATTCTTCCTGGATGTGTGTGGCAGAAGCCGTTCATGGTAAACGAATATTAATTCTCCCTTTTCCCATAGTAATAGAATTTTAATGGGCCATTTCCCAGCATCCCTTGCAGCCACCTGCTGCCTCGGGACTAAGTTCTAGCAGAGGGATGTGTGAGCAGTGACATGTGCCCTTAAAGGCAAGGAGCCCGTCTTTCCTTCCTCCTCCAGTCAACCCATTGCCACAACGTGGTTGTGGTGGCAAGCCATCCATGGTGCCGTGGATAAGGACAGCACTCAAAGGGCTGGTGACACAACATGCTAGAAGGAGCCTGGGTCTCTGACAGCGATACCGTCCCAGCCCTGAACTGCTGGAGCTTGGATTGTTATGCGAGAAGAAGATGTATCTTGTTTAAACCAGTAATTTGGGGTCTTTGCCCAGCATTACGTCCTCGCTAATACAGTGAACAGCCTCATCTTGTCATATTTGTCCCCAAAGCACACCCGTCTCCCACACTGCTGGTCTCCCACAAGCTTGTGTCCCTTTTATTGAGATCACATGCTGCCAGGGACTTGCCCTGAGTGGAGCAGGGACG
>NW_011888841.1:2484272-2495005 GCF_000151845.1 Pteropus vampyrus
CTCAGGCTCCTCTGTGGGTCCCGTCGCCATCCCCAGCGGATGCTCCTGCATCCCCCGTGAGCGGCGGCACCGGCAGGTGTGCGCACAGCGCGTCCCCAATGCAGACCCCGCCGCCCCGCCCCCGCCCCCGGGCCCGCCTGGGCTCTTACTTGGTATTTTTGGATCTTCGTCCAGAGAACGTAGAACTCCTTCAGGCCCAGCTTGCCACTGCCGTCCGACTGCCCTCCGTTAAGGAAAGCTCCTGAGTCTGGGTTCGGGCAGGCACAGCGTCACCTGTGGGTCCTCCCTGCTGGGTCTCCTGGTGCCCGCAGCATGTTCACAGGGAGCTCTGGCAGAGGACCCTGCCCCGCCTTCACCTGGCCAGACCTCCGTCTTAGGGTTGGTGAAGGGCCGGATAGAGCCCTGCTGGCTCCCCGTGCCCCCGTTTGCCGATTGGTCTGGGGATGCCATCGAGGCCCCACACCCTGCTAATAAGGAGCTGTCGGGTGACATACAGGGGCTTCAGGGGGCTTCTAGGGGCTGTGCCCTTGCCGACTTGGGGAGTGTTATCTGGCGTAGTTCTAAGAGGCCCTTTGTGAGGGGAACTACCCAGTGGGGGCCGTGAACCCACTAGACAGAACTGAGACGCGTAGGCCGCCCTGCCCTGCCCAGCACTGCTCAGTAAGCACCAGGACAAGGGCAAACGGACGATGAGTGCCTCGGGCCGGCGGGCGGCCTGGGAAGGAGCTAGAGCAAGGGGAGGAGAATGCTGGGGGGCAGCGGGGGGCTATCTACAAATCAGGAGAAAAGCGATTCACGTCAGAATATCACAGTTTAGGGAATACAGTTGACCCTTGAACAATGCAAGTTTGAACTGTGCGGGTCGACTTATATATGCAGATTTTTTCAATAAATGCATATAGTACTGTAAATCTATTTTCTCTCCCTTACGATTTTCTTACTAACCTTTTCTCTAGCTTACTTTATTGTAAGAATACAGTATATAAAACATATACGAAATACCTGTTAATCGACTACGTACGGGTGAGTCAGAGGTTATACTAGGATTTTGACTGCACTGGAGGTCTGCCCCCCAACCCCCCTCATTCTTCAAGGGTCAACCGTATCTTCCTAAAGGAAGTAGTGGAAACCCTGTCACTCAGGAAAGAAATCTAAGCTGCTGCTTAAACAAGGGCCGAGGACAGTGAGCTTCCTGCGCCAGCCCCAGAAACACTGGCTGGCCTGCACGCTGAGCCCGAGGAGGCCACCAGGGCGTGTGGCATGGCACTTTTGCTCATCTGAAGTTCCCCATGTGCCCGAGTAACGAAGGTCAGCACTGACCACAGCCCAAGCACCGCTCAGCAAGCGGGGTCTGGCTGGCCTTTCTGGAGGGCAGTACGTTTGAATCTGCAGGGCGAGATGTCACACTCCCCCGGCCTCTGTTCTCGGGGGCACATTAAAGGATACGTCTAGCATGTCAACCATGATTTTGCAGGTCTCGATGCTGAAGCCGTCTGACTTGATATCTTGGCCTGGAAGACAAATGAAGTGTGACAGGAAAATCTTCTAGAGCAGCACTATCCAGAATTTCCTACGATGATGGAAAAGTTCTATATCTGCACCCTTTGATACGGTAGCCGCTTAAATTATTTTAAATAATCTGGCTACTGGCTGCCATTTGGGGACAGCGCGAGGACAGTTACATTGGCCTCACTTCTCTGTGCATTAGCCACGGGCAAACAGGGCTTTCATAAGTGCTTTGAAAATAAACAAAAGAAGGACCAGTGACTGGGTCTTTGCGGGCCCCCGAGGTGCAAAGTCACCTGCGGTCGTCAGGCAGGGGGAGGAAAAGTGGAGGGCACGTGAGTTCATCCAGGCGAGGAGCTGGGAGCGGGGAAGCTCCCTTGAACCGTCTGTCTGCCGGCGTTTACGGAGCCTGCCTGTCCCCAGCGGAGTGAGAACCCAGGACCCAGGCACTCTCTGGAGACACTGTGCTCCACTAGGTGAGTCCTGTCTCGTTGACACTCGGCAGATGATGGTATGAAACCCTTGTCACAAATGTGAATCTGGTTCCCACAGACCTTGTGAGGAGCCCATACTCTTTGCCACCTGCTTGTAAAGGCTGTAACCTAACTTGTCCCAGAGCTGCCGTTTTGGGCACCAACCCCTTCTCGGGTACAGGTGTGAGGCTGTGTGGGGCTCTCAGACAGAAGGCAGGAGTCAGCAGGCAGGCGGGGAGGGCACCGAGCTCAGAGGCAGTGCTGTCCCCCATGTCCACCAAGGAGCAGCTGCATCCACCCGACGCTGGATCCTGCCCCCCTCCATCCCCCGTCTGTGGGGAAACAACGAGGCCTCAGTCTCCTTGGGCTCATGATGGCCACACATCTGAAGAGCCCCGTGACCTCACTTGTGCCTGGTGGCCTCAAGGGCAAACACCATCTCCTTGTCCCTCCACCAGCTCAGAGGAGGGAGGGCGAGGACTGGGGCCTGCCCGAGGGAGAAGCCTTGCACTGGCCTGGCCGTGCCTGGCCACTCCACCCGCCTGGTCCTGTGACTCACAGGAACCCTACGGCAGCCACCTGTTAGGCAGCTGCAGGGCAGGGCCCCGTTACCTATGGTTCCTACAAGGTACGTGTGTTTACTGCGCCGCGGCGGGAGACCTGGCTGGCCCTGGGCGCTTTTTCGGCTCTAAGAGGTGGTTTTACTTTTATCTCAAAAGAGTTAGGCCAGAGGCCATCTTTGAAGTCCGCAAGACTTCTAGAATGATCCACAGGGCTGATGTTTGGCATATGACAACATACATGTTTGTTTCTGATCCAGGCTTAGAACTTCTGCTGTTGTATAAACCTCTGCTCGGTGGACTGCTACCTTATCAAAGGCAGAACAGTTCTTGTGATAATTTGAGGGGGGAAGTGTGTGTGGGGGTCCCTCCCCCTATCGGTGATCAACAACGGGAGGTGAACAATCAGCCCTTTGATGTTATCTGCTTGAGAAATAATCCAAGCTGAAAGGCTGTGAGAAGCATGGCTCGCTAGCCCCTTCTCAAGTCTCCATCCGGTTTTGTTCGCTCTTTGTAGAAGCCCCACGGCCTGGGCCCAGAGCCACCATTCTGGAGCCTTGATATCACGTGCCTGGCCTGTTGGCCCAAATGAAGTGACATTTCTCCCGGCGAAGAGCTGGTCAGACTCATTTAAACACACTTGGGAGACGAGGCTTAGCAATGCCATTCCCTCAGCTTGAGTTTAAGATGGATGGTCCATTTATTTTTCCATGAGGGTTAGTTACTGACAGATGTCATCAGTCTGTCAATGATTTTATACTGCATACTGCCAGGGAACTCAGGGCCGTGGGAATGCTTCCTCGCTCCCGTGATCTGGGCCGACTCGGCCTTTTCTTACCAATTACTCATCATAGTAGCCACCGTTTCTGGAGCGTAGGCTTTGTGCTAGGCAATTTCTACATCTTCCCTCATTTAAGAGATTCAGCCATTCTTAAGAGGTAAGCAGTATTATTCCTGTCCTGCAGGTAAGGAAACGGGTCAGGAAGTTTCTGCAGCGTGGTGTCGATCACAAAGCTAGTGAGGAGTGGAAACCCGGACGTGACCTCTGACCTCTAGACTCTGGGGACCTTGGTTCTTTTCAAAGTCGCACCACACAGAACCTCCTTCATCCGGTTCTTTGGCGGTAGCGGTGCCAGTGGCGGCCGGTGGCATTTGCCACCGTGGGAGCAGTGAGTGATGGTGCAGCCACAGCAGCCAAGACACTGAACAGGGGGATTCCCAAGCTCCTTCACGTCCGCGAGGGACGGAGCGGGGTGAGGGCTTTGCAAGGAGGGGACACTTACGCTTGGCGAGCACTCTCCTCAGGATCGTCTGCAACTCGAAGGCAGAGATCTCCGCGTCCTGTGGAGAGGCGACCGGAGCACCGTGTGAGGCACACTAGGCAGGCCCGGGGTCGTGCGTGTGCACGTCTGACCAGCCCCAGGAGCTGCTGCAGCTGTCCCCAGACCCCACTTTGAGTATCACCGTCACAGCCCATGTTTTGGACACGGCGTTTTAAGGCGCAGTGTGCTCTGGGTGCTCGTTCACCAGTCCCTCGCTGTAGAGAATATAGAGCATAAATTCTCCACTCTGCCCAGGTTCGCGGCACCTCTCACCCCGTTCCTCCCATCAGCTTGCCGTCCTCGCCCTTTCAAACTGAGGTCCGGCCTCCTGTGGAGCTGGTTAGAACCAGCTGGCTCCAAGACCGGGCCCCTGATGCCAGGGCGCCTCAGGAGTCCAGGTGTCTCTATTCGCTCCCGTATATTGTGTAATGGGGGGACAAGCTCCTTGTTTAAGGCCGCGATTGGCTTTTTTTTTTTAGAGTTATGGAAAGAAAGAAGCTGAGTAACTTTTGTAGCTGACTGAAGCCTAAGTGCCTGAGGGGCTTTTTTAAGACCAGGGAGTCTAATACTCTGTCCTAACCTGCTTGCATCCTGGAAATTTAAAACCCAATCTCCTCAAATGTTTTTGTGGAAATCAAGGAGAGGAGGCCAGTTTCATGTCTCGGTTGGAGTGAAGAGGAAAAAAAAAAAAAACAAGAGCCCCAGGTGAGGCTGAGAATCCTACGGCGGGGGAGCAGCCAGAGCCGCCCGCGAAAATGGAAGGCCCCGCAACGGGCAGAGGCCTGGGGAGGACGCGGGAGGACGCTGAGCAGAATCCCAGTTACGTCTGCAAATCCTCTCTGCTTTGTTCAGTTTGTTTCCTCCCCACCTCCCGGTTGAAGCCTCCTGGAAGACGAGGACCGTTTTTGCCTTCGCATCCGCCAGAGCACGGAACGTGGGGATTCGGGGAACACCTACCTCCCCTGCCAGCTGGGCAAACAGCCTCCTGAATCCGTCATCAATGTCGTCCTCGCTGACGTCAATCTGCAAGGGGAGGCGCGGGAGTGAGACGCCGTGGACCCCACAAAGCGTGACGGGCGGCCGCCTGCTCCCCTCCCCGCCGGCCTCCCGCCCCCTCACGGTGCCCCTGCTCTTCCTCGCTCTTGGGCCTGAATCCTAAGCTTACGGGACTGAGAAAAAGGACAGTGTGAGGAATCAATAAAATCTAATTTTTCCTAGTGAAAACCCACGAGAGAGAATATAAACTATGTGGGATGGAGTTATGCTTCCGTTTCTCACACAGGTGTCGTCTCTAACATTCAACTAAAAGGGCCTTTTGTGATCTCCACTAATTCGATTCACAAGCGTAAGACTAGCTGGAATGATCCGAAAGGACTGTGACCGTGGCTAGTGAGCACAGCCCGTGAGGACCTTTGAAATCGCTCAGTCTCTCAGTGAGGACACAGGACGGGCACAGGACTGAGGACGTCAACGACGGTGAAGCCCCTCAGGTCCCAGGACTGCAAGAAAATTTCCTCCCTCCGGCATTTTCCTCCCGCAGCAATGGACTTGCGGTGGCCACGCCCGCCCTGGAACTCCTGGGCGGTGTCCCCCACAGCCCCTCAGGGTTTAGCACCGGGTCACAGCTCCCGGGACTCTGGGGAATCTCAGAAATCTGGTCGCCCAGCACTTCCATTTTATTGAGAAAACCGAGGCCCGGAACGGGAAGTGATGAGAACCTCACAGCAGTTGGCGTGGCACTGGTGGCCTGTTTTTCTCCACAATACCCCACGTCACACAGGCTCACTCTGCCCCAGTGGGCAGGGGACTGCCCAGGCCCAGCACAGGGGCCAGGGCCTGTGGAGGAGGCACGTGTGGACGCAGGGCAGGGCTGAGCCCCTAGTTTCCAGCTGCGTCCGTGAAGTCCCCGGGGCCTCCTGAACCCTTGGGATGGCTTTTCGCTCCCCCGCTCCCTGGGTGGCCCAGGGCAGAGCGGGTGGAAGTCAGGGGGTTACAAGTACCTCGTCAAGGTTGCCTTCGATGTCATCATCGACCACCCTGGAAACAGAAGGAAACCATGTGTTACTGACTGGAAGGGACACGGGGGCGGAAGGAAGTGTCATGGAAGTCACAGTCACAATGGAAGTGTGATGTGACATCCAGCGCGGGGCGGGCACGGGGACCGCTCTGCGTCCATGGCTTCCGTGATCACACATCCCCGATAGGGCAGAAGGGATCTCAGGAGGAGTCACGGCCCCAACAGCTCGGAGAGTCAGAGGATTTTGTCTGCTGGTTGGTGCTGGGTCCTCGGACGGCGCGGCCTCCCCGCACGGTGCCCGGGACCCTCGGGCCTCCAGGAACCGCTGTCGGTTCCATCGGAAACACTCTGTGCCATGGTAAATCTGTCACACTGAGCCCCACGCGGTGTGCGCGGCCGCCTGCTCCTCTGCTTTGGGCTCGGAAGGCGGGCGGAGGCCGCGTGTTTCGGCGGGAGCTGGCGCAGTGGTGGTTTACCCCACGCGCACGCGCGGGCCGTCTGCCCCGCAGCGAGGGGCCGTAAGCTTAGGAGGGTCTTCCTCCCACCGGGCCACTACGAGTCCCGTCTGCAGTGCCCACGCCCCGCAGAAGCGGTAAGGGACCTCTCAGTGCTGACAGTTGGACTCAGGATCAATATCTTGGGACAAAAACGTCAGACAGACACCTTTGAGGGGCGGGGGGCTGTCAGGGCAGGGAGGTCACCCCAGAAGCAGGAGAGCTGAGGGGTCGAGGCTTCCCAGCATCCTCCAGATGATGGGACTGGGTTCGTATAAGTCATTAAAACGAAGACGACTTGATCGTTCAGCGAAATCGGATTCTGCAGTTCGCTCTACAACCCCCTTTCTACCCCCGAATATCCTGAGCGCTACTTCCTTTGCTCCCCTGAGCATAACACCAAAGTCCTTCAAGAGCAAATCCTCACACTAACCCTTCGAAGCGGGCAGGTATCATGGACAAAGAAACCGACGTCCAGACAGGAAAGAGCTGTGCATGGGCCAGGAGCCGGCCAGCGGTGGGGAGGAAAAGGGGCAGGACGACCTACTGGTAGTCGGCCTTCTTCTCAGAAAAGACCCGGATGCAGAAGTCCCCGTCCTTGTTGGGTTCGAAGGTGGAAGGCACGAGAACGTACTCCCCCGGGGGCAGCTTGAAGCGGTTGAGCACCTCCCGCAGGTTGATGAAGGTGTCCGACCGCTCCCTCGCTCTGTGCGTCAGGAAGAAGTTTTTGGGGAGGTGGATGTTGGTCTGTCCCGTCAACTGATGGATAAACAGGAACAAGTGAGAGGGGAGGAGAGGGCTCCGCATCCATGTCACCCTCACTCGGGGAGATAGGCTGACAGCAACAACGTCTTAGATAAAAAGCAAACTTTCGACCCAAACGACAGATGCCTGCTGAGGAACTCAGAGGCACGTGCAGCAGGGGGCCCCGCGTTGAGCCAGCTCTGTCTGCAGAGATGCCCCGTGTCCCCACACAGAGGTCCCCAGCCCTCCTCTAAGTGCCCCCCGGGGATGTTTAGCGTCCAGATGGCAGGAAGCTGGTTCCGTTCTAGGCGGTGTTCAAGTCACTGATAAGAGCGAAGACAGGAACAGGCTGCGGAAGGTGGCCCAGCTTCTAGACAGGTGTGCTCAGTCTGCAGAGCCCACCTGCCGCTGGCTGCACCGCCTGGCCATGACAAGTGTCCCGCTGCGGGGTCAGGGTGCCCCGTGTGGCCTTTAAAGACGCACACCTCCTGGGCATCTCGTTCCGGTTGCCGCAGGCCTGCTGAGTGCTCACGTGTAATTCGGCCCATCCCCACCCACAACAGTCCAGCGAGGTGACCGGTTCTACCGAGAGAAACTCAAGTCCAGCCAGGATGGTAACTCGTCTAGGGTCACACGGCCTGCAAATGGCAGCGCTGGGCACTGGGGCCAGGCCCCTTTCTGTGCTGCCGCATCGTCCTATAATACAGTCTGCGGGGTTCGCCTTGTTTCGAGAGCGCTACAGGACGCAGGGAAGATCCTCCTGTGACCCCGGGACCACACGTGGTCCACCCGGAACGAAGCCACGCGTGGCCTCTGCTGGGCCTCGGGGAGGCAGCAGGCCCCCGGGGACAGCCCGAGGCCCCCGGGGACAGCCCGAGACCCCTTGCCCTGAGCTTGGATCGTGGCGGTTAGGACCTGCGCAACCTCACCAGGGCCCCAGAGGCACGGGGCCCTCGTCCTTCCCAGCCACCGGCCCCTGCTCACACTTCACAAGACCCCTGAGCTGGCAGCCTGAGCCTTTTACTTGTTGGTGAACTTGAGCCCCAGGGATGGGCTGACACATGCCAGACGTACCTCCTCTGGAACCTGCAAAAGATAAAGAAGAACACGCTGAATCCCCGTCGGGGACAGCTGCGCACGGAGATGCCACCACCGTGATCGTCTCCTTTGCCAACCCTTTTCTCTGGAGCTTTAGCGATGTTAACCAAATCAATGTGGTAATTACTTTCCAAGGAACTCGAAGCACCCCGCACTAAAAACGAAAGAATCCTATGGCTGAGCAGTACTGTGGATGGACCCTTAGCACTATTCTCAACCTAGAGAGCACAGACGCCAGGCACGGAGCCGTGAAGTGGCCCCGCTGGCCGCAGCAAAGCCCACCTGGGCGGGCTCCTGTCGGCCACACCCAGCCTGTGTTTCCTTGGGCAAGTCACTTCCCCTCTCTGGCCTCAGGGTCTTCCCGGGGCTTTTCCCTGACACCTCGACACCTCGACACCTCGTTGGACGTCTACGAGGGCTGGGCTGGGCAATGGCTCTCAGGGAAGGGTGGGAGCCGTGGTTTCTAGTATTCGCGAACTTCCGCGGTGTAAACGCTCCCCCTCCCGTGTGGCCGTTCGGAGGCTGCCATGTGGCCGCAGTGAATGCGGGGGCTGGAAGAGACGGCACATTTGGCTTTCGGGAGCCGGCCGTAGCATGTCGCTGGGTCCTACCCGTCACGCCCAGGGGCACCCCCGTTCAGCTGCGCTGAAGTCCTCCCTCTACAAACTCAAGGTGGGGAGCTTTTTCTGTGCTGCAGGAAAGGGGGGGGCATCCAGGGGCCCAGCATGTTGGGTCATTCCGTCCACCCCCGCCCCAGAGGGGACAGATGGCTGAGCTGGGCTTCTCTTTAACGTGGTACAAAAAGAAAGGTCACGTGGGCACTGAGTGTGTGTGGGGAGCCCCAGTGGGACATGAAGACCTGTCGTTCCCTGTCCTGAGCTCCCCGCCTTCCAGGCCAGTGACTTGCTGGGCTCTGACCAGCTGGGTCGCTGGCTCAGTTCCTGCCCTCGCAGCAAGTCCTGGTGGGGCCCAGTATGCTCCGTTCTCAGCTTAGGCCACCTCTGTTTTCTGGGTATTGTTGAGCCAACCAGAGTGCCAGGCCTGGGGGACATGAGGGCATTTGGAAGAACCGAACTCCCAGGAAGCTGGCTGTGGGGCCCCAGCCAAGGGCATGGAACCTCCTGGTGACACAGAGCAGCTGCAGGGGCCTCCCCTCCCCCTGGCTTTGCTTTTCCTCGGCCAGGCTCCCTGTCCGGGGCCCCATCTCCAGTTCTGCCTCTTGGGTTGGCTCTCGTTGCAGGGGCTGAGACCAGCTAGGGAGACGGGACGGTGGGAGCCGCACCCGCGCCCCGCACCTCGTAGATGCCGAAGCCAATGGTGTGCATGTCCTCTCCCATCTTCCTCTGCCGCCGCCGGTGCTTCTGGATGAGGCCCACCAGGAAGGTGCAGCCTCTCTCCCCGTCCTCCTCGTCCTCGTCCTCCTCCTCCAGCTTGATCAGGTACTGAGGGTTCATCCAGAAGGTATCTGTGGCCAGAGAGGGGCTGGGGTCAGTCACCTGGGACACCAGAGCCCTGAGCAGGGGGCGGCAGCGGGGGGCGGGGGGGGTTCTGCTCTGGTGTCTGGGGATGGAGGGGGGTGAAGGTGACAGACATGGTGAGAGACCCTGGGCAGGGGAAGCAGGGGCGAGGCGGGGACTGGACGGCAGCCGTTGGGGTGGGAACGGCCGCGGTGGGCCGTGGGGAGAGGACAGCCTGCCTGAGTCTGAACCTCACGCGGCCCTGACGCAGACACCCCCCTGCGGTTCTCTCTCACTTGCCGTCAGGCTGGCTCATCTGGGGGACCGTGTTTTGTCCCCCTGGAGCAGGGGGTTGGAGCTGCGGCACCCCTCTTGGCTCTAATGTGGAGATCCGAGATGGGCTGGTGGCCTGGCTGAGACTTGGGGACAAGCTCCTGCTGCCCCCTCAGTGAACCCAGAGGCTAGGGACATCCTGCGTATGATCTTAGCCTCTCGTTCGGTGTCCCTTGTCCTCCCAGGCCTACCCTCCCTACTTCCAAAACCAATTTAAAGGAAGGACTTGAGATTCATTCACAGTCAAGGAAAATTAGCCCGATCGTCTTCCCTTACCTAATGGAATAAAACGCTAATTGTGGAAATAAAGGCATCATCGAGTACAGGGTTTGGCAGACTCTGGCTCCACAGGCTGGCAGCAGACTGGTTTTGTTTTAAAGTTTACTGGAATATAGCCATGTCCATCGTTCAAGTATGGCTGCCTTCAGACTACAGCGGTAGAGTTGAGTCGTTGCCATAGAGACTGGATGGGCCAAAAAGCCAAAAGGCTTTGTTATCTGGCTCTTTAGAAAGAATCTGTGATCCCTGAGCTAGTGAGAAGGAGAGATAGTTTTGTCTGGGGCACCGGGCCTGAACTGCCACTTGGCGGCTGCATGCTCGAGGCTAAGGATTACAAACACCAGAGCTGGAGGTACCGATCAGCTAGTGCCGTGTACTTGCTCTGTGGCCCAGGTATGCCACTTAGAGCTGCAGCTTCCTCATCTGTAACAGAATCAGTGGGTGACAATG
>NW_011888841.1:2497210-2499612 GCF_000151845.1 Pteropus vampyrus
GTGTAGCGGGCTGACCAGGAAGCCCCAGAAATCAACAGAGGGGCTCCTCTTGGGTCTTAGGCACAAAGATTAGGTCCTGGGACTAGACGGAGAGATTGGGGGTGGGGTGTGCTTCTTCCCTGAAGGTCCAATAGCTGGGTGAATCTGAGCAAGGGGCGGACCGACCGCGAGGACGGGAAGGGATGGGCATCAGAGGCACCCGGATGGCCGGAATGCGCTGCTCCGAGTCTGAGGGGGGCCACCTGCCCCATGGGTCCCACATGGTGCGGTCTGTGCCCTCAGGGCGTCTTCCTCAGCATAGCGCCTGGGCCTCCCTCCCTGTCTCCCCAGAGCCTCCTAGCGGGGTGCCCCCAGGCCCCCAGTCCTCACTTGTCATTCCACTTCCCCGTCCACTCCACCTCTCCCCAGGGGTTCCGGATGCGGACCAGCTTCTGCAGGCTTCCCCTGCTGTCAACCTGGGGAGGAAACGGAGGTGCTGAGCTCAAGCCAGGCCTGGAGGTTCTAGGGTCTAAGGTCTCCTGCATGAGCCAAGGGGGTTGAGTCCGTGTTTTGGGGGGGACCCCTGCTGCCGCCCGGCTTTGACGGCGGCAGGACCCGACCCTTGGAGGACCTGGCCTCTTCAACCTCTGTCGTGAGCCTGAGGCACAAATGCACTTATTCTAGACTCCGGTGACACTTCCCCTATGACCCTTGGTTTTATTGACTATAATAGGATGTGTCTTTGTCACAGGAGCTCAGGGAAGCTTTACCATGAAATCCTGGGTTGGAGAGGGGCATGATAAAGGATATTTGGGGGGTAATTGGGAAAATGTAAATATAGATGATATTAGATGATGTTGAATTAATGTTTATTTTCCTGGGCCTGACAAGAGCACTGGGATTATGTGAGAGAACAGAAGCGTCATGACATCTGCAGGTTACTTTCAAAAGGCTCAGGAAAAAAGTACCCACACAAAGAAAACCGATGTGGCAGAATGTGTGTGAGCAATGGCTGAATCGAGGGAAACGGCATTTGCACGTTTACTGTGCTACTCTTTCAACTTTTCTATGGGCTCGAAATTTTTCAAAATAAAAAATGTGTTGGGAGAAAAAAATAAAAAATAAAAAATGTGTTGGGAGAAAAAAACAAAAATTCAAAGTAAAAACAAAACACTGGGTGTATCAGAAGATCTGGGGTCTAGTTTGAGTTTTGTAATTAAACAGTGAACTTAATCATATTCACAGTAATAATGACAGCAACAGTATAGCTACATACTTAGTTCAGATACAATGTGTCAGCCACCGTCTGAGTCCTTTATATATATTAACGTGATGAATCACCACAACCACCTTACAATGGATATTAGTATTATTTCTAGTTTAAAGATGAGGAAAGTCAGGGACAGAAAGTGTAAGTAACCTGCCCAGGCCACACAGCTGGCAAGAGGCAGAGTCAGATGTGAGCACTAACTGGGGCACTAATGCTTTTGTGAGATCAAATGGGAAAGCACTTTAAAGAGTGTAAAGCACTCTACAGAGGTATCACTTGTTTCGAGCTGGCCCAGACCAGTAAGGCGGCTCTAAAGCTCAGGGAGGTCAGAGCGCCCGCAGCCGGCCCGGCGGCCACCAGAGGGCAGCGCGCGCCTGGAGGCCCGAGGCGCCGGGAGGGACAGGAAAGGGACGGTCCAGTGAGTCGGGTCTGAACGTCAGGAATGCGAGGCCTGTTTACAAAGAACTGTGGGAACACGGGAGCCCCTCCCTGGGCAGTCACAGGCCCAAACGAGCTTCTGGCCGTCGCGCGAGGGAGAGGAAGCCCCGGTGGCCTTACCTCCTCCGCCCCGGTGACTGAGTACGCGTGCCCCTTCACCAGCTTCTGGAACGTGACGGCCTCCGAGTCCGCAGCGCTGGTGATCTGCAAATGCCCCAAGCATCAGCCTGGCTGCCGCATCCGCCAGCCCCCACCCCTCCCGCTCCCACTTGGGTCTTGCAAGCTCGGACCCGGGCATACAACTGCAGAGGCCAGGCCCGGGAGAGGAGGGAGAGGAGGACGTGGCCTTGGGCCTGGCGCAGAGCTCTGCTTTCCGCGCTCCTGGAGGACCCGTGGTTACCGCTTTCAGATGCTGAACCTCCGTTTACGAGAGCGAAGGCTAAATGCAACCCTCTGGGAGAGCGAGCGCTTGCATGAGCGTGTGCGTGTCCGGGGGGATGGGACAGTGCGCACCATGCAGACGGCTCAGGGCAGACCCCGGACAGAATGGGGTGGCCCAGAGGCACTGAGTCCCCCCCACCCATGTTCCATGGTCTGGCCCAGCCCAGCTGCACCGTTTACACTGTGACTAGCTGCTTCCCCATGCAGGCCAGAATTCGCTCCTGTTCTATTGGAATTTCCTCAAAGTCACTCTCCTCCCTCATCTATTCCGGTG
>NW_011888841.1:2499662-2501744 GCF_000151845.1 Pteropus vampyrus
GGGAGAGGAGGACGTGGCCTTGGGCCTGGCGCAGAGCTCTGCTTTCCGCGCTCCTGGAGGACCCGTGGTTACCGCTTTCAGATGCTGAACCTCCGTTTACGAGAGCGAAGGCTAAATGCAACCCTCTGGGAGAGCGAGCGCTTGCATGAGCGTGTGTGTGGACAACTCCCTGATTTCCGCGGGTCCGGGGGGATGGGACAGTGCGCACCATGCAGACGGCTCAGGGCAGACCCCGGACAGAATGGGGTGGCCCAGAGGCACTGAGTCCCCCCCACCCATGTTCCATGGTCTGGCCCAGCCCAGCTGCACCGTTTACACTGTGACTAGCTGCTTCCCCATGCAGGCCAGAATTCGCTCCTGTTCTATTGGAATTTCCTCAAAGTCACTCTCCTCCCTCATCTATTCCGGTGAAGGCTGTTATTTTTGTCTTCGTAAATGGGGAGATAGGCTGCGAGCAGAAAAGGTCTTTTCCCTCAGCGTGGTCTGCAGGAAACGTTTGAGAAGCCCTGCCTGGAGTGGGTGGAGATTTGGTCTCCAGGAGACAAGACTTCTTTTCTCTGTGCCATGGGGACCAGGTACTGGACAGGACAGCGCTGGGGAGTGGGCACAGCCCTTGCCCGGAGGCTCCTTGAGGACAGATATTGCGCCCACCTCCCTCCCCCTGGGGAGGTTTGCCGGCAAGGCCAGTATGAGGACATGGGTCCTTCTGTGCCTTCTGAAGTCTTCCCACGGGCCCTAAACCCTGCAGCAGTGAAGGGGAAGGCTGATGGCCGCCAGGTACAGGCCCTACAGATGGGGGGAAGGTGTCTGGAGCGGTCCTTCCCTAGGGACCAGCAGAGCGCAGGGCTTCTCATGAACCTGTGGTCTGGAGTGGCCATTCACAGGAGGCTGAGGGTGGGAAGTGGGCTGCAGAGGGAAGGGGTGGGCGGCAACATGCCCCTGCAATTGTACTCCAGACAGCCTGTTGCCTGGCAACCTCTGGCTTCCAGGTGATGCTCAATATGGTGGACAAGGACGGGCTAATGTCGTAAATCGGGGCAGCGGGTTTCCCCGGGCACTGCTGGAGGCTCGCTTCAACGAGAGCAGACCAGAGGCGGGGGCGGGGAGGGAGGCCACGACTTACGTCAATGGAGCAGCCGAGGAGAGAGCCTTTCTGCAGAGCCTTCTGGATGATCCTGAACAAGTTGGAAGGAGCCTTCCTCAACTCATACCACTCAGCGATGCCTCCGGTGAAGTCCTCGAAGCCCTCGGTGGTGGCGCCCCCTGAGAGCGCTTCATAACACCCATTGATCCTACAGAAGAGGAAGAGATGCTGCTGCCGCCTGGTGCTGCCACCACCGCCTCTCAGTGTCCCCTTCTTGATGCCTCTTTTGTTGGATGCTCCAGGGACCCTCTGCTCAGATTCTCTTTGCCTTGGTCTGCCAGTCACGGTGCCCACGAGGGGGGCAACTTACCCTCTCCAGAGTTATTTCCCTGGTACTTTGTGAAGTGTTTTGGAAATCTCGGAACCCGAGAGTCAGAAGGCCCTGGGCGATTATCCGGCCCAAACTCCTGTACTGATTCTTTCTACCTCGTAGCGGAAGAGGGGAGGTCTTCCAGTTAGCTCTTTGGCATTTATAACTTTAAAAAAGACAATAGTTCAGTAATGAAAGGCGTTTCTCTGAGCAGTAGACACTGGGGGGTGGGGGACAGAATTGCTCCTGACTGCCATGCGGGCGCCCTGTGGCTTCTCTAACCCTGCTGGTTGAGCACTTAGAAGCAGCTCTGAGATCCCCCGGTCTCCCTGGCAGGGCTGTAAGGAACAGAAACGCCCCCATGCCGTAGAGCCGGTCACTTTAACAGACGGAGCCCAGGCAGCACAGCCAGGATGAGGCCTTTCTGTAGGGGCTGACATGGGCCTTCCCGTTGAGAACGGGCAGCGTTGAGCTCTGGACAACGGGCCTCTGGGCACGTGGGTGGGCCACAGCTGGGAGGAGTGTGGGAAACCATTTCTAATCAGACACACTATATATTCTGGACAAATGTCCATAATTTTCATAGCTCTGCGATGGATGGTTTTGCCCATTGGCAAAAACTCTTTGC
>NW_011888841.1:2502632-2504253 GCF_000151845.1 Pteropus vampyrus
GAGATGCTTCTCCCACCTCTGCTCCTGCAGGCGAGTCCCCCTGAGAGGCCGAGGACGGAGGTGCTCGTCCCGCCCCCCAAGTCCAGTCTGCCCAGCACCTTATGCTTTTAAAAATATCATTTCTCATTTACCAGCACAAAAGGGGCGTGAGCAGTCCCTTAACACGCTGTCCCAGATGTCAAAACTACTTTTTTTTTTGTAACTTAGGAAGAATTTCCTGCTCTACCCCTCTCCTGGCAGGTCCCCCGCTGCCATCCGCAAGGGGCAGGACAGGGGGCACCCTGGTCTCCCGGTGTCCTTTACAGAACAGCCTGCAGTCTGCAGTCAAGGGGGACAGATGAACTCTGCCAGGCCAGGGGACCTTTCCCAGCCCCCGGGACCTGTTGAGGAAAAGCCTGAGCCGACCCTTAAGTCACCTGGAAGTGGAAGATCCCGGCATAGTTTTCCTGGAAGCTCTGGTTTAAGGGGACGACACGAGCCAGGATTTCTTCATTCAAGGTGAGGGAGGCGATGGCTGCCAGTAGCCAGCAGTCACCTGTGAACACAGCGCAAGGAGCTCTCATCAGAGGGGGCTCAGCGCCCAGAGGACGTGAAATGTCTCATCCTGTCTCAGAGCTTGAAGCCGGAGACAGCCGTGCACAGACAGGGCCGTGTCTCAGGTGGCCGATGGCTGGGCTCTGTCCTCACAGCCAGCCGGGCCTGGTGCACAGGGGCGCTCAGCGGGGTCGTCTGCGGAGTGAGGACCCCACTGGGCATCAGGGGCTCTGAGATCGCAGCGGGTAAGGGGGATTTGGGGTGAGAGGAAGAGATTCAGTGACAGAGGGGAAGTGGTCGAACGCTGTGCGCCTCCTCCTGGGCGAAGGGGGCAGAGGCCAGAGAGGAGAGGCCGGCAGGCGGCCCAACGGCGGAAGTGCCCAGAGACGCGAAGGCACGAGCCAGGAGTCAGGGGAGGGGCGAGGCCACGCGAACGCATTGCTTCTGGGGTGTCGGCACCACGCGTTATGGGGTGGCGGGGGGGGGGCAAAGATGGGGACAGCCAGATGGGCCGCTGATCGGGCATCGCGTCCCTTCTCCGCGCCTCGGTGTCCTCCTCTCTGACACATGGATCGCGGGGGCCACGTGTGCAAAGCGCTCGCACCGTCTGGCGCCCGTGGTAGGGGCTCAGCACGGCCAGCACCACGCCCTTCACGCGGTCAGAAGCGAGCCGGGGCCAGCGACAGCGCAGGGCGGTTTGCGGGGAGCGGGCATGTTCGCCGCCCCGCCTGAGGGGTTCTGGGAAGAGGATGAGGAAGTTGACCTCATTCTTCGGGAATGTCCACTTTCCAACAATTTCCCATGGCAATAATAGGTGAGCTTAATTTTTATCGTCGGGGTTGTTTTTACTGATTGGCAAGTCTAATTAAAAATGTTACTGAAGTTCACCGAGTTCTTTGCATTCTGGTCGACTACTTGGTGTCCCAGTAGCCTTTGAATGACATTGTCCTCTGACCATTTAGAGAGGAGGCCTGTAGCTCTTTGAGGCCTGTGTATGCTGGTGACAGCTGTGCTAGGTGGAGACACATCCCTCCCTAATGAGTCAGTCACCCCAGGAAGTTGAATCCTTTGCTCCTTCGGTTGGGTG
>NW_011888841.1:2505553-2507498 GCF_000151845.1 Pteropus vampyrus
CGGCTTCTAGTCTTCCCCCTTCGTGTCTCAGAAGCATTTCTCCTGATCACCCAGGCGGAAGCAGGACCTCATGACCCCCTCCCCTTTGGAAGACTCAGTCACATGAGCAAATGGTGAATGTGTAAGGTCACCGACTGCAGCGCTGGCTGTAATAGAAGACTGGAAACAAACGACATATCTGCCCATCGAGGACACGTAAAACCACCGTAAACAAGCTAAACATCCACCCGTAGAGGACGGATAAAACGACCAGAAACAAGCTAACCATCCCCCCATCGGGGACGGGTAAAACGAGTCACGATGCCCCTCTACAGCGACACTGTGGCCACGGCGTGGAACGAAGATGCTCTCTCGTGATATGGACTGACCTCCAAGATGTGTTACGTGAGCGAAAACGAGGTACGGAACTGTATGTACGATGTGCCAAAGAGCAAAAGTGAGCAAAATGAAAAGTAAGGGAAAAAGGGAGGGAACGTTGTGCCCCCTTCTGTACCTCATGTCGTCATGACCTGAAGTTAGTTTGGGATGGTTCGTAGGATCCCGCGTCCCTCCGTGTTCTTGGACTGGGGCCGTATTACCGTACGCCCTAGTCTGTTACCCTGATAATGGTCACGTCATCACTCAGAGCGAGAAACAGCTTCCTAGCAACTATTCGCCATGAAAATTATTTTTTGATAGAGGTTTTCTGTAATCGATCTGTGTTCAATAAGGACGATCAAGTTACTTATCCCTGTGTCTCAGCCCCGCAAAGTGTGTTCTGTAGAAAGAAACCAGCTCTTCAAGAGGTTCGCAGATATTCCTGGAGAAATGGGTTCTCTGGTCGAGTAAGTCTGGGAAATGCTAACCAGTGTGGAGACTTCTCAGAGCTTTTTAATAATGACACATGGCGACTTGCCCAGGGTGAGGGGAGCGGGGCATAATATGCATAGTTACCAAATTTACACGAGGGTGGGATACTTCCTGTTATGACATCTCACAGAGCCAGCGACCTTTGGACCCCTGCGAGCCTGTTGGAAAGGCCGGCTTAAGTAAGTAGCGAGGGGTCATCTGCGGCTGGTTCAACACTAAACGTGAGGCCTTTTGACAGCACGATGCCTTTTTAATTTTGTCCGGGTTTTGACACCCTCTCTGGGTCATCTTGAGAGCTGGTTGTTTTTCTTTGGTTAGGACTTAAATTCTCTGAGGAATGAGGTGAGGCACAGGTAAATACTAACGCATTCTGCCTAAGTCGCTTAAAACTCTGACTCACCACCTCTTGTCTGCCTTTCTCATCCTGAGAGCCTGGTGCCTGCCTCGGGCTGTCCAGCGCCCTAGACACGAGCAGGGACAAGTGTCAGAGCTGGGTCACTACAGGTCCTTGAACACCCTTTGGACAGACTCTGTTCCCCCCTCAAGGGTGAAGCGGGCTATGACATCTCCTTCAGTACGTGGCAGCTGGCCAGGTTATCACTAAAGGCAGCAGACAGTCCCCCCTCCCTGCCCCCCTGCAGAGGTTCCTGAGGGGTCCCCTGAGGCCTGACCCTAGGCTAGACATTCTGGCCATTCCCAAATCCCAGCAATGCCCACACTCGGCTAAGCCTCTGCCACTTCTTCCTGTCTTGGGAGACACTCAACCAGTATGGGCTTGAGAGGCTGGGGGTAGGGGCGGAGAATGGGAGATTTTCTGCCCTGCTTCCCATCCAGGAAAAGCCCACCGGGGTACGCCAACAGCCTCATGCTTAGTCAGGTGGGCACTGCCGACGGAGGGGTTTCAGTGGGGGCTGCCTGTTCCTCTACAAACTTCCACATCTAGATTCATTCCCAGCAGACAAGTTCCTCACCGCGCACTGGGGCCAGACTCAGAATGCAGTACCGGCGGCTGGCGGGCGAGGGAAACTTGGGTTTAAATGCCCGGATGTGAAAAGGGCTGAAAGCAGCTTTGTGGGGAAGCAGGAGACGGAGGGTG
>NW_011888841.1:2508877-2511062 GCF_000151845.1 Pteropus vampyrus
CTGGGTGCATCTGGGGCCTGTCTTATCATCCTGGGCCTCAGCAAACTCTGGGAAAGTAAAGGAGGGGGTGTCAGGTAATGAGCAGATAAAGGCAGAGTCTGAGGACTGATGCAACGGTTGGAGATGCAAATGAGTGCACTCAAACTCAGGAGTGACCGCTGAAGTGGGGGTCCCCCCTGCCACCCCCAGGCCCGAGGGAACCCCAATCACCACTAGACCACTGATGCCGCTCGGGAGCCCCCTTTGGGACTGTCGACATTCTGCCTTTGCGCCCCGCGGTGCCTGCGAGCCCCACTCCCTGGATGAGGCTGGCTTTGAGGTCCCTTCTCGGCTTTGTCTCCGCACGCATCAGGCAAGAGGGTCCTTTAGGAGCCAGACCACCTCCAGCTTTGCAGCTGGATAATCACTCTCTGTCCCAGCATGCTTCGGCTATGGGTTTTCCAACTGAATTTTTACAGAAGAACATTCACGCATTAATGTATTGATCTGTTCGACAACTACTTAGTGACATTCTCTCTGGCTCACCCTCAGGTGCCTGCTGAGATCACTTAAGCCACTTTGTTCGTGGGCCCCAGGGACTCCCTTCCAAGTCCAATACCTCCCTCTACCCCCCTTACCCCCACCGGTCTAATTTGCTGGGGAAAACGAGGTTCTAGTTGCATTTTGGGGTCACTAAGCACAGCTGCCTCACCCTTCCGGACTCAGGCAACCTGAGCCTACCTCGATGGAAAGTTTCCCAGTCTCTAGCTGGCCTCCGCCACCTCCTGGCTCCAGCATGTGCACATCGGGCACACACAGCCTCCCCTTCACAGGCAGACGCTCAGGGGCCCACCCAGACCCCCTCTGAGGACACAGAACTCCCCAGCAGACCGACTGAATGGCTCCTTTAAGCTCCAGAGCCCTCTTCTGAAAGAATAAATTCATACAGAGCCATGCCAGGAACTTTCCAGAGCTGCCTCTGAGTCTGTGTCCTGCAGGCCGGCTCTGCGCACGGGCCGCGGTCACCTGGGCCCCACGGCGGGAAGTGGGACTTGGCTGGTCACTGCTATTGGTGGCGGCTGGGAGTTTTTCCAAGAAGGGAGCGTAATGTCTGTGTCTGCCGCCCTCTTCCCCATCCCGCATTGCTGTCTTTCCTCTGCAAACAGGAAGGAGAAGCAGAGAGCCCGCGGTAGACTGGCCTCCTGCCCCACCTGTCCTGACAGCACCTTGTCACCCTCGAGCACAGCTGACTATTGTCAGTCCAAGTTCTGTGAGGGCGGGGGCCGTGTCACAGCGGAGCGCATGCTCCATGAGGTAAGACACACGCAGGTGCACACCTGCACACACCTGCGCACACACACGCTCGCGAGCACACACTTTGGAACCACGGGCCGAGGAAGTTTATCTTGGAGAAACGGCAGACGGAATGCGGAGCCCAAGGCCAGCCCGCAACTTCGCGGGAGCCCTCTGGCCTCAGCACCCCGCACTGTCGCTTCCCTCTGCTCCCGTGGCCTGACTCGCCCGCTCGGCACCTGCCCTTCGCTGACCGGCGCCCATGCGTCTCCTCTTCCACCCGTCTCACCTCAGGCTCCTTGCTCGTCCCTGTGTGCCAAGCCTGTGCGGGGTCTAGAGGAGAACGGCCTGCAGAGCCAACCCAGGGGCTGACATGGACACAGATGATCCCAGAAGGTGGTGGTGAGCGCTAGGCTTCAAGTCCCAATAGGACAGATGGGCTATGCCAGAAGTAGGGTGGGGAGCACGCTCTGGGAGAGGGAAGATCAAGTACAGAGACCCCAAAGGTGCAGTACAAGAGAGGCAGGATGTGGGTGCATGGAGAGGGCTGAGGCTGGAGAGATGTTAGTTTAGGACTCTTAGCTGGCCCCCGGGGGAATTTAAGCCAGGATTACCACAACAAAATACTTGCATCTTGCAGAATGAGCCACTTCCTGCTGGGCAAGTACGTCCTCTGCTGCCTGCTTCCTCTGCCCAGGATGCCTCTCCACCCCACTTAGTCATCCTGGTGGCTCAGGCTCAGCCTTTAGGGAGCCCCTCTTAAAGCCTTGCTGTCCCCTCCAGCAGTGTCCCCAGCCGACCCCTATTATAGCATGGTCGATACTTATAATTAATGTGTCCATATAACTGTTTGTTTCTACCACGGGGCTGTCACCTCCCTGAAGCCAGGGCCACTGGCGGCAGTGTCCAGACT
>NW_011888841.1:2511112-2517018 GCF_000151845.1 Pteropus vampyrus
GCTCTGGGAGAGGGAAGATCAAGTACAGAGACCCCAAAGGTGCAGTACAAGAGAGGCAGGATGTGGGTGCATGGAGAGGGCTGAGGCTGGAGAGATGTTAGTTTAGGACTCTTAGCTGGCCCCCGGGGGAATTTAAGCCAGGATTACCACAACAAAATACTTGCATCTTGCAGAATGAGCCACTTCCTGCTGGGCAAGTACGTACTCTGCTGCCTGCTTCCTCTGCCCAGGATGCCTCTCCACCCCACTTAGTCATCCTGGGGGCTCAGGCTCAGCCTTTAGGGAGCCCCTCTTAAAGCCTTGCTGTCCCCTCCAGCAGTGTCCCCAGCCGACCCCTATTATAGCATGGTCGATACTTATAATTAATGTGTCCGTATAACTGTTTGTTTCTACCACGGGGCTGTCACCTCCCTGAAGCCAGGGCCACTGGCGGCAGTGTCCAGACTGGACTGGAGACAGGCAGCACCCAGAGCAGGAGTCGGCTGAGAAGTAAGACCTGCCCTGGAGTGCCGGGGATGGGAGGAGGAGGAGGTGGTTTGGCCAGGTACCAAAGAGCCAGAGCGGAGAGGACTGGATGGGTGTGGGGAGGGCAGGCAGAAGCGAGAGTCCTGTGTAGAGAAAGTTCTGTGTTTTCATTTTGTTTTTTTTTCTCTGCCTGAAGTCCCAGCCCACTGCTCTCCCTATCCCAGGCACCCAGTGAGCTGGCTGAGGGACCCAGAGGCAGCCAGCTGGCCATGCAGCCGGGTCTCAGGGATGCTGAGGGGGTGCGTCCTGAGGCCAGCACAGATGGCCCAGCTAGCTGGGCGCCCCTCTGCCCTGCATGTCTGGAGGGGAACTCTACCCCCAGCCGCCACTGGCTAGTGTCTGAGCAGCCTCGGGTCACCACTGGTGAGGAGCAAGAGGTCCTTATCCAAAGGGAACCGTGAGTCATGCGGGACCGAGCCCTCTTCTAAAACGGGGCACAACATTTGCGGTTTCACATGTTCTTCTAGAACTTTGCCGCTCCCCATCAGGACGTGGGGGTCTGTGTCGCCCCTCCCCCCAGCTCAAACGTCCTCGGGCAGGCCTCCTCCTGTCTCAGAGAATAGGGCATGGCAGAGTGACGCTCCGTGGCTTCCCCGGCTCTCTCGTGGGACGTGCACCCCTCTGTAATTGGTCCAGGTACCTCAAAGCCTCCACGGAAGAAGCAGAGAGACCCCGGAGCCTCAGCTGATGCAGCCTCCAGCCGGGGCACCAGCCACGGGGGCGCGAGGCCTTCAGGTGAGCCCGGCGCTGGCCCCGTCCGACTGTGCGAGTCACCCCACTGAGCTCGGTCACCCCTCGGAACCGCGAGCGGGAATGAGAGCACGGTCTCTGTTGTTGTAAGCCACTGGTTTTGGGGATGGCTTGTCACACGGGAGGCCCGTCCTCAGACAAGGCCCGTCCTGCGATCTGGCCAGGGATCGAGGCCGCACCTCTCCCTAAAGGAGTCTCCCCTATGGGGCGGCGGTGCCGGTGTCAGGACGCCGTGGGAGACGCCCGGATGCCCAGTCGCTCTGCAGTCCCCAGGGCCCCCCGGGGCCTCGGGTGCGGTCCACATGCCTGGTCTGGGGACCGAGGAGACAGGCGGCTCTGCCCCTGGCTGCGGCTGGCCCAGCGGACAGGGCGTGAGTACCGCCGTCTCCAGCAGCGCACCTGTCGGGTGCCGCTGCCGCTGCCCGGGCGGGGTCCCTGTCACTGCTGGTCCCCTCCCCGGGTCCCGACGCGGGGCTGGGCCCGGTGGCCACTCTCCGCCCTCCCCACGGACTTCCCACCCTCTTATCGCGCCCACGCCCCCGCACCCCGTCCTATCAGTGGTTTTCCAAAGGGGAGCGTTTTTGCCACCCCCACCCCCACTCCGGGATTTGGGGCGACGCCTGAGACGCTTGCGCTGGTCGTGCTTCGGCGGGGGCGGGGACGAGCGCGCGGGAATGACCCGGCCCCAGGAGCCGCGGTGCCAGGCCGGAAACCCTGCTGCCTCGAATCCGGCTTGTCCCCTGCCTCAGTCCTTTGGGGTTCTGTTCCTTTGCTTGCTGTGGTGACAGCTAGATCGATGATAACGGGAACAAGATATCGAGACCGCTTCTGGCTGAATTCGACCCTTCCTGAGACGCTGGCATTTGACAGGCCCCAGCAGACACGACGTCACAGCGACAGGGACCACATCCCTCCCATGGCCCCCGCAGCCCCGCAGGGAGGCTGCTCGAGTCTTAGCTGTGGAAGGAGGGGACGGAAGCCCTGAGGAGCCAGTTTCGGGCCGCCCCTAGGAGCTGGTGGGGAGGGCCCTCTCCAGAGGAAGCCTGCACCCCGCCCGGAGCCCGGGCATGTGAGGCGGCGGCTGATGAGTCACTCGGGGCATCCCCTCCATGGCTGTATCACGGCCTGGCAGCAGCCCAGGAAAGGGCGCCCCCAAACCAGAACTCCCCACCCACGCGATCGGGTCTCATTTATATGGGCGGCCGCGGAGGGAGGGGAAGCGCTCCCCCAGGTCCCACCCTCGTTAGGAGTCCAGGCTCCTTCCGCGAGCTGCAGACTCAGCTTTGAGTAAGAGCCAGTGATCCAGTCCGTGGGTCCCCCTTTCCCTTCTCTGCTGTCCCTCTGCTGCTCCTGCTGGAGGAGGGCCCTAGAGGGGGGCGGGGAAGGAGGGGGTGAGCATGCCGAGGCCTGAGGTCCACAGTCTCACTTGCTTGACCACTGTTGGACTCTCAGAAGGGCGTCCTGCCAGGAGGCTGGGCCCCTGCCCTGTCCTCGGCTGTGCCCTGGACAGAAGGCAGACACACTTGCTGCAGTTTTCATGGTCGTGCCCCTGTTCCCTGCAGCCATGGCCCAGGGTCACTCCGGGGCATCCAAGTTTTTATCTGCTGAGACTCCAGGAGACACGGTGCCTTCCTGCCAGGCAGTCAAATCCACACCCTTCCTTCCCTGATCTCCTGAAAAAGTGTCACTGTGGCTGGGAAAATGCAGGGAAAAAAATGTACAAAAAACACATCGGCCTGACATAGTGAGATTGGGGAATGATCTGAGCAAGGTTCCTTGGCGCCTGGAGCTCACAAACAGGTGCTGAAGCCCAGGGTGGGCGGCCGCAGGGGGAGGGGGCTGCCGGCGGAAGGCGGCACACTTTGAAGTCCCAGACTGTCAGAAGTAATGGGGCCTTGGGAAAGTCTCAGCTCAGACACAGGGAACTGAGGCCATCGGGTGTGGCCTGGTTCCTGGCTCAGGAAGCACCCGGACAAGCAAAAAGTCACACTGTGGTCCATAGGCCCAGGGGGGGCAGGCAGGACCCTGTTACACCCCCCCTTCCCCCCCCCAACACACACACCCAATGGGCACCCTGTGGCTTCAGAGCGAGGGGGAGGGGTGGTCAGGGACAGCCAAGGAGACGCTTGCCCTTGAGGCCTGATGAGGCTGGGCCCCCAGCTGTGTGATGGCCCAGGCAGGGCAGGGACCTCTGGGTAAAACATCAGGGTTAGCGATTCACCCCTGTCCTATTTATGAGACTGTGTTAGATGCAGCAGGAAAGGAGCTGGGAGCAGGCAGCAGCCACGGGGGGGGGGGGGGGGGGAGAAAGCTGCAAAGGAGCATTTATAACCAGAAAAGACACTGAGAGGAAGTGATGACTCATGGACGAGCTTGGCCAGGAGGCGGGGAGGGGCCGCCGCTGGGCTGGGGCTGGGGCCCGGGCCGGGGCTGGTGGCCAGGCCACTGCCTCTAAGACAAGAATTTACTTTCTCCGTCAAACGGGCCAGCTCTTACTTTCTAGTCGTTTTCTTTTAACTACTATTTTTTAAAAAGACACCTGCAAACTCCAATAGAGAGACATCCTGCAAAATCCCTGAGCGGTACTGTTTGAAACGGTCCAGGTCATCGAAAACAAGGAGACCAGCTGAGAGGCGCCCGAGGAGACAGGATGAGTAAACGCCATGTGGTATTTGGATGAGATCTTGGAATTAAAAAAGGCCATTAGGCAAAACTGAAGGAAACCTAAATAAAGTATGCACTTTAATTAATGTCAGTGTATCAGTATCGCTTATTAATGGTAACACGTACCACGTAAGAAGCTACAGATAGGGGAAACTGAGTGTGGGGCGTATGGAATTCTCTGCACTGTCTCAATTTTTCTGGAAATCTGTTCTACAAGGAAAAGTTTACTAAAATTTTTAAAAGATACCTATCATAAGATGGTTTTTAAAAACTATAATTTAAAAATCACTTATAAAATTATTTTAAACATTTAAAAATTCAGCTTTTTAAATTGAAGAGCGTGCATCTGCTCCCTTCACGCTTCCCACATATTTCTCTTTCCTCCGAGGGTTACAATCTGTGTGACCCAAATACCGGACCGCGTTTGCCACCTCTGAGTTTACAGCGAAATGGGCTCTGCTGTTTCAGCAGCTTTGCTGGTGTCGGTGGCTGCTGGAGCCTCCCCAGGCAGCCGGGGGCCCGCAGGCCATCAGGCCAAAGCTGTGGGTGCCTCTCGGGAGGGGGGTGGGGGAGAAAGCTCAGTGGGGGCCAGCGAAAACCAAAGGTAGGAGGAGCTCAGCTTTTGCATTTCCTGGGCCCCCGGGGGCCACCACCTGTAAGAACAGGTTGTCACCAGCAATTACAGAGCCCTGTTTAGCGGCAGGGCCAGCCTGGGTCTCCAGCCCTTCCTCCGACGGGCTGAGTTTTCTTCACTGACTCCAAGGTCTGCAATGTAGACGGCTCATGGTGAGGGCCATTCTGCAAACGTAGTTTGAATTATCTGGTGAGGCTTCTAGCCGCCTGAGAAAGAGGGTGAGAGCTGGTGCATGAACTGCCACCGGGCCTTGCCGCAAAGGCCCCCATGGGTTTGGGAATGCACAAGTCCAAGGACGGCATGGCCCAGGCTCGGTGGTGAACTCAGTGAGTCTCAGGGCAGGAAAAGTAGGTAAGAAAGTTAGTTTTGCTTTGAGAATTTACTTGGGCGTTGGGATGGTTACATGAGCTAATGCGATGAAAAATGCTATGAGTTGTGCACTGCCGTACAGGTGGCCGGTGCTGCTATTCCGCACGTGAGGGGAAGATGCTCTCACGATGCTCTGACCCTCCAGCGCGAGGCCGGCGCTCAGAGTCAGGCACGAGGTGCGGCTTCAGAAGAGCTTGATGCCGCATTTTAGGGCTTCTCTGAGGTCACCTGTCGACTCTCCTTCCCTCTCATTTTTAGAAGAGACTGAGGGTCTCAGTGATGACTTGCCCGCGGCCCCGCAGCTAAGAGCAGAGCCTCTCCTCGTATCTCTGGCTGTGTGATCGGGTGTCGTTGACCTGGCGACAGTCACCACCCCATCACTAACAACCCTGTGCCCAGAAGCCAGAATCAGGGTGAGAGTTCAGTTGACCACATTTCGCAGATTGTAATCTAACCAGATCTTCTAAAATAAAAGGCTAATATGGTGTAAAACAAAACAAAACAAAACAAAACAAAAAACAACTCAGAAATGGCAGACCAGTTACTGAGAAGCTTTAAGAAGACCTACGCTTAATCTGGTTTCTCTTTGATTTGGTGCCTATCGCAAGGAATTTCATTCACCCCAGGAATGTAAGCTCTGCCTGCCTCCTCTCCAAATGGCCTGGTAGTGTTTAAACAAAACTTAAATCCTCTGTTTGTTTCTTGCAGTTTGGCCCTAAAGATGTCTTTAAACTTTGAAGTAGACATTTAGTCCAGGTGTGGAATCTAGCCTGGGTGTGACACTTGCTGGTTTGTCTGCAGATTCTCTAAAGCCCCCAGCCTATGTTAGAGTTCCCCTGAGAGTCATTTCCCGTGGGGCTTGCAAGGTTTACATCCCTCAGGAGTCGAAAATTCTAGCTCGGGGGGTTAAACGCACAGCCTGGAATCCGACTGGCATTTGTGTCCCAGGTCCCTTCTTCAGCTG